>NC_054838.1:10466375-10776875 GCF_018345385.1 Vulpes lagopus | reverse complement strand
GATGAAAGTATATGAATAATCACAAAAGAAATATCTAGGAGAAAGGAAAACGATACTGTATGAATAAAAGCAACAATGCCGAAAGTGTATTGAGTACATACTATGTGCCATGTTCATTATTGATGTTTCTCAGGACTTCATTAAATCCCAACTCTGCAATGAAGCTACTGATTCATGCCTGTTTTCAGATGAGCTAAATGAAGCTTAGAGTAATTTGTTTATCATGCTAGTAAGTGCTAGAGAAGACTTGAACCAATTTTGTCTGAGTTTAAATCCCATGTTTTCAATTTTTACACTCTTTTCCCAGTGATATGACCTACTGAATACTGACTATGTGCCAAGAACTATGCTACCTGCTTTAGATGGGTTAAAGACCGACAATAACCCAAAAACGAAAACTGAGGCTCTGGGATATTAAGTAACTTACCTTAGGTCACAAAACCAGCAAGAGGCAGCACCAAAGCTTTAAGTCTAGCCTGTCTGACTGTGCCTTTCCTATGACATTATGATGTATATATTCCCATCCTTTACTCCTTCCCCCCTCGCTAAATCCCTCCCCTTTTCTACATTTCCAGAATCTACCTTTAAGGCTTAGCTAATATCTTATCACCTCCAGAAGACTTTCAGGAACATATCAGCCCACTGTTGCATTCCTATTGCAATGATTTATACATCATTTACCTTGGTCAAGACAAATTTGTATTTGTCAGTTCCCTGTTCTTTTTATGCTCTATGTCCCCAGTCAGTCAGTCAACCCATGAAAGTGCCCAGTAGCAGCTTCCTCAGGCAGTTTGTAGCATCCAAATGTACCTTACATTACTTTCAACTAAGCCTCTAGAGGAGAATCATGTCATACAATTTGTATTCTCCAAGATAATTGGCAGAGTCCTAAAAATATATTAGGGCTTAGTAATGTATTGATTGGCTCCAGCATACCTTAAAAATAGGACATTTTTTAAAATGGGAAGTTTTCAGTAATAATAACAACAGTAACAGCTAACACTATATATGTGTGTGTGTATATGTGTATATATATGTATATATAGATAGAGAGAGATACTCATGACAATCAATGATGTCATACTATGGTTATGCCTGTTTTACAGAGGAAACTGAGGAACAAAAAAGTTTAATGACTTGTCCAAGGTCACACAGTTAATAAGTGGCAGTCAGGATCCAAACTCCTGCAGTTTCATTCCAGAGTCAGCATTTCCTTGTCTACATTACAATACTACCTGCATTCCATAGATGTTCTAAGATTAAACAACTCTCACACCTTAAAAAATTAAAAACTCACACATTACTGCTGCTATAAACACTGTTTCAGAGGAGCTGTGGAAAGGAGAGTCTGTATTTAGTAGAAAACCTGAGCAGCAGATACAAAGCTACTGGGAAAACAAGAAGAAAAGAAAATTGAGAAGTATTTCTCTTTAAAAAAAAAAATAGAGTGTGCCATTTTCGCACAAAGTTTCTGTGATTTATAAAGCATCTGTACTAACTTCCTCTCATTAATACACCAAATTATATAGCATACCTCCAGAGTGAGCAACCATTGTTAGCAAAAACCCTGCAACTCTACACCAGAATCATGTAATCTTGATCCAGTGAAATGCAACCACCTCTGGACTGACACACAACAGCTGTTTAGAGTGTCAGAAAAATGGCCTGGTGAAGGTCCCAAGGAAAAACTGGAAAACAGAACGTTGATTTCCAAATCTTTTGAACTTGATTAAGCTGTTGGCAAAAGCAGGGAAAAAAATACAAGATATATTTCTACTTTAAAAGGGCAACAAGAAATTCTTGATGATTTAGAGATGATGAAAAGTAGAAGCAAGTGATGTAGGTTTGTGTATAATTCATAATTCACAATTTGTGAAACCCTTTACTGTGCAGTATTTCTTTTAATTCATATAATAACTTGGTATAATCAGTAATATTATCATCTCTACAAAATTGGCCTATACAAATAGGGCTCAGAAGATAATGTTCCACAGTTACTTAGCTAAGACGTGGTGAAGTGGGGCCTAAAATCCAGGTCCTCTAAAATAAAGCTCCTTTTTTGTATCATGTGATTTTCTCTTGAAGAAAATGGAAAGAAGAGCCTGACTCATTTTATAGAGAAAAAAAAGTACTAGTGTTTTCAAATAGACAATGACTAAAGTATAAGAATGACAGGTCTCACCTCTCTTTGCTCTTTGAAGGAAATGATACATCTCCCCCTTTCAAAGTAAAATAAGAAGTAATGAGCAAAGGCCTTCCTGGTTGCTTTCCTTCTCCATGTTCCCTACCTTTACTCCTCCCTCCTAGGATCTGGACAGCGTACCAATCTCTGTAACACAGTACAAACACAGTGGTGTCACAGACACAGGAAAAAACAAGCACCATGACTCTCTTCAAGGAAACACCAAAGGAAAACCAAAGAAACTCTAGAAACCTGAAAACAAAGCAATTTTCTAACATAGCACAGCAAAGTTCTCCAGAGGAAATGAAACTATAAAATGATTATGCAAAAGCATTGTATGATGTGCTCTTTGTATGATGGGGAGTATAGGGAAGCTAATGGAAGAAAATTAAAAAGCAGGCAGGTCTATCTAGAGTTTATTATGGCTGCAGAACTCTATGTCACAAAGTAAAGGGAACAGAGCTCAACGGGCAAATCTACCCTTTCTCAGAACTGAACGCATAAAACTCTTTCAACGTTCATATGTAAGAAATGGTAAGTCAGACATTTTGCCGTAGAGGCAGCCACTGTGATAATGCCCACAGTGGATATCCCTGGGGACATCTCTAGTTGTAGACATGCCCATAAGCTTTGGCAGGTTGCCAGTCTAACATGTAGACACATGGTTCCAGATAAGGAAGACTCTAATTAACCCAAGTATTATTTTTCTCACCATTCTTCTTTTATTAATTCATTCAATATAAATGTCATATGCCTCGCCCTGTTCTAGATTCTGGGGATAAAGCAGTGAATAAAATAAAACCCCTGCCCTCATGAAGCTTGCATTCTAAGTCCAAACTAAAATACATGCAAGATTTCTTCCACTTCTGATATCGCATGGCTCCACTAATAGAGAAAAATCTTAAATTGCAAATGTCCCATGCAAAAGGATACTTTGAGCACCTACAGGTATCATGTTAGAGCCTCAGCATCCAGGATGCTTTATCCTCAGTAAAAGCTTTTAAGTGAATAGAGGCAATCACTACATCATTGATGGCAAAACGGAAACTCAAGATGATTAAATAAATTACCTATGATTACACAGATAGTAAGTGGCAGAGCTAAGAACTGTACCTTAACCTAATACTATCCTAGGCCCACTTAATAACTTTGATGAAACCAGTTCAGACTTTATTTTGAAGGACTATTCAGTTATTTAAAGTCAGTTTCCCAGCAGTGAGTCTCTGCCTCTTTGTTTACTTCTGCATTTATTCCTTGATAGTATGAAGGATTTGTTACATGTTTGTTTTAATTTCCACAAATACTCAGAAACTATACCTAGCATATAATGCTACTGGCACATTACCCAACCAATAATTATATGGAAATTTTATTTTCAAACCCAACTTTTTCCTTCTCTCCAAAATCTCCCTACTTCCGTTGGGCTAGAGAATCTTTAACGGCTTCTGGATAAAGACTCTGGCTAAAAGACTCCAGCAGGAATTAGCTAAGCTCAGTACACAACAATAACCTTACCCCAATATTTTTCCCTGGAAAAAGCATCCAACAATCCACAATCCAGGGCTTACAGGATGAGCCCTTACCAGGTGGGTTTTTTTCTAAAACTTAACTGGTTGACCCAAAGACTTGCATTTTCAGGGAAAGGAAAACTTTTTACCTGCTAACCTAGCTAAGGGTAATTTTCTTTATTGCACCAACAAGTTGATCTACTCTGCAAGCACTTCTTCCTTAGGGAACTCAGAGATTGCACAGGAGCACTAAATTGCAAGCAACGAGACTTGAGCTCTTGTTCTAGTTCTGTCATTAATAAATTATTTTACATTAGGCAAAATCACTTATCCTCTCTGGGGTTACTATGCTCATCTATAAAATAGGGAGAATAATACTTACCTTGATTGCCTCATAGGGTACTCAGAGGTAGAACACATGAACTAATGGTCATAATATCAATTTGAAAAATATAAAGCATCCCACAAATGTAAAGTAGCACAATTAATTATTAGTATTATTACTCAGAATTACTGTGTATTCCAGAGGCTAGAAAACCGTTTGTAAAATCAGTTAGAAAGCGGCAGGAGCAATGTGACATGGCAAGAAGACCAAAGCTTGAGTGTCAACCTGAGGTAGAAACCCAGACTTGGCATGATCTTGGCAAGTGCTTTAAATTCTTAAACAAACTTAAAGTTACCTCCTCTGAAAATGCGTATAGTATACTGTAAAACTTCTATGAAGAATATCTAACAAATACTTACATATATATATACCTGAAAGCATCTTGCTCATATGGTATAAAATGGTATCGTTACTACGAATTTCCTCTTCTACAAAGCTTAGAGTGTCAGGGTTTTATCTAGCATTCATACCATGTGAACAGCTGAAACATCTGTAATAACAAGCACTTGAAGCTGATTTTAAAAGAAAAAATCACCACCACCAGCTACAACAGCATCCCTGATCAACATATTAAAGCAAAAAATTTAGATGGTAGTTAACCGAGCATATTAGCAATTGGGCCAGGGTTTAGGAACCAGTCGTATCAATGGGTATTTTTTCAGTCACTCAGACAAACTGTTGTGCTTATTTCAAATCCACTGCACTGAGGCTCTCTTTGTGATTGTGGATTGTTGGATTATTGCCTGCATTTCTGTCTTCTGTGAAAACGCCAAATGTATAGAAATTTCAGTCACCGGATTAAACGTTCATCTTGACAATATATTATGCTGTTTGGTGTCATGCTGACATCCTATTGATGATGTTCATGACTTTATATGCTTTATTTTGTTCTTTGGTTTCAGCAAAAAGAAAACCAAAAAGCCCTTAGACTAATGAATTCAGATTCTTTTCAGACACAGTGCTGCTTCTCTTCCCTGAGATCAGGAAAGGGATATATTTCTGGTTGCAGACATATGTGGTACAGACATGAGATCACAGCTTTAAGCTTAATAGAAGAATATAACAATCTACTCACTGTTTACACTTTAGCCCAAAGGGCAGCTGGAAATCACAACCAACCATATGCAGTGCCGAACAAGTGGTCATGACTTTATTAATAAAGCCAAGTATTAACGAATAAGATTCTGGGAATGGTACAGTGAGAGGCAGGAGTGTCTTACCATAGGCCCCTCTAAGTACTAGGCAGAGGGCCCAGGCTATTGTTGAAAATGTCCTTTGGGATTAGACTGCTCTCTCTGCCAGGATTTCATTTGCCATCTTTCATATTTCCCAGTTCTCCCATACAGTGTTTAATCAGCTGCTGGGGACTGGTTAGAAAGGACTCCTATTCTTCTTACATCCTGACATCCTAAAAAGGGAATGAATTACAGAATTATCTACAACAATTAAATTAAATCACACAAACAGAATGCTTTTTATACTATGAAGAACTACTTCAAGTAGAAAAAGACACAAGTGATATCTCATTTAATCCTTCCAAGTCTATGATAGGTATAATAATATTAGCCCCAGTTTATTGATGAGAAACTGATTAAGAATACTGCAAGTAAACTGGGGAACAAAGCTTTATACCTAGGTCTAAATCCCACACTTTTGCTATTCAACAGCTGTCACAGAGAACAAATTAATTGATAATCCATGGCTATTTTCTTTCTGCATTGAGATGTATACAAATTTACTAGCCAAATGTAGTATTCAAACTTTAACACTGAAGTATTTCTTATGCAAATCAGTGTCACAATTTACAAATCTATCTAGTTCTTTTATTTCTTTTCTGTACCTAACAAAGTCAGGTACCAAATTTGTAACCCAAATACAAAAATCATAGGACAAGTGTCAGAGCATAAAACCATTAAAGAACCTTCAAGCTTTTACCAAGGTGAGTTGGCTCTACTGGGGCAACAAACATTAATAATGAATAACTCTTGTGAATATGACTGCTGATATAGATGGTGCAGAAGTCAGAAGTTTGAGGCAACAACCAGTTCATCCAAGTAAAGTTTATTCAACTGTAATTTAAAAAAGGGGGGGGGGCAATCTGAATCTCAGTCCACTTCCTCAGACTAGATTTAAGTATATAACTTGGATTTTGCTGAAACATGTTTTGCTTTTAAATGTGTTCTGATTTTGGTTTTGCTTTGTTGCTGAAACAGGAGTAAAATTCTTACTTTGAAGTACTTTGTATTATCTTTTTTATTGAAATTATCACTGTCAGGCTAATTATACATTCAGTTTTCCACTGGGCCCAGCATGAGAACGATATTCAGGAAAATAAGAGCAGAGGAAAGAACAATGTTCTAAATGTCCTTTCCCCTCACATCAAACCAGATTCATGATAGGCAAAGAGAGAGTTTAGTCTCTACTGAGATCCCTGATGATGCCACTGGGAGCCCAAGCCATTCACACAGTTATTGCACAGAATGCAACCACATTTTCTCCCTTGGGGCCTTTAAAGAAAAGGACTGGCTCCCAACCACAGATACTAATATGTAACCACAGCACAAGGCAAGAGTAAGAGAATGACCCAGTGAAGAATGGGGTTTTTCTCCAATAATTATCCCAAACAACTACAAATCACCTTGACATATAGCTTTCAATCTTACCCTTCACTTAGACACATTACCAAATGAAAATGAGAGATTAACAAATGCTAGGAGCTTATAATAAAAGCATGAATGGGAAAGTAATAATAGTCAACATTTCCAATTAAACACTAGTATCAGCATAGAGAGAAATTGTTGTCTAGTACTTCAAGATAATATACATACACAAACATAAAGCCTATGGACATCATAAAAGTAACTTTCCTAGGAAGTATTAAAGTGTCTATTGGCAACAAAATAATCCTTAATTAATTAGTATTTCTATTATGATTCTACAAATTATAATAGGCAACAGAGATATAGCAAACAGAGTACTGAGCATTAAATAATCACTAAAAACTATATCTTATTTTCTGCAATATCTAAGTTCTTTGAAAGTTTATATAAAAAGTGAACAGATGTCTTTTCAGCAAATGGTACTAAGAAAACTGGATATCTTCAAAACAAGGGATTTGAACCCTTACTTTACCCTATTCATAAAAAAATTAACTCAAAATGGATCAAAGACCTAAACTTAAAAGCTAAAACTATAAAATCCTTAGAAGACACAGGGGAAATCTTTAGGACATTGGATTTGCAATGATTTCTTGAATGTTCTGCAAAAGCACAGGCAACAAGAGAAAAATAGATAAGTTGGACTTTGTCAAATTAAAAAACTTATGTGCATCAAAGGACACTATCGAGTCAGGGAAAAAACAACCCACAGAAT
This sequence comes from Vulpes lagopus, assembly GCF_018345385.1. Lineage (NCBI taxonomy): Eukaryota > Metazoa > Chordata > Mammalia > Carnivora > Canidae > Vulpes > Vulpes lagopus. The sequence continues at coordinate 10,769,428 of NC_054838.1, read as the reverse complement.
GGGAGAAAACTTTTTCTGATAAGGGATTAATATCAAGAATATACAGAAAACTGCTACCACTCAACAAATAACTCAATTCAAAAATAGGCAAAGGATTTAAGGAGACACTTCTCCAAACATCTACAGATGACTAATAAATGTATGGAAAGATGTTCAATATCATCAGTCACAAGGCAAATGCAAATCAAAACCACAATAAGACAAAACACTACACCCATTAGGATGGCTATTATCAAAAAAATGGAAAATAACATTTTTCTCACCTACTACTAACTCCCTTACCTTCTTCAACAAGTCTTTGCTCAAATGTCATGTTCTCTATGAGTTCTATTCTGATTATCCTATTTAAAATTGCTTCCTTGCACTATCAATTTGCCTTATCCTACTCTATATATTTTTCTTTTTCTATAGCACTTATAAACTTCTAATATACTATATAATTTACTTACTTATGCTTATTGTTATCTGTCTCTCCCTTCTATAATATAAGCTCCATAAGAACTAAAATTATTTGTGGCATTCGCTAATATATTTTAAGTGCAAGAATAGTACCTGGCATATGATAAATGCAATAAACATTTGCTGAATGAATAAATTAATCTCTTACATGGAGACAGAAAATAGCTTAGAAGTTTTGAAAACCTAATTATTCTTAAAATTAATCAGTTTTAATCCCCTTCAACACCAAATATTACATATATCACACCAAATAACCAAAGTACTATGGCTTACAATGGAAACTGTTCCACTTAACATTTCAGTGGAATGAGGTCTTAAAATTTTATTCATATCAACATTCACAGTACTGTGCCAGTTATTTACTTATTGTCTTTTGACTCTCACATCACCCTTCAATTCTCTGCTCTGTGATTCTGGGGCACTATATTTCCCAGGCTCTCTTGCCAGCTGGCTTCCTATTCGATTCTGCCAATGAGAGGGACTAGTGGGAAATTAGAAGGTAGAAGGAGGAGAAAAGAGACTTCCTTTTTCTAGCTCCTGTCAGCATCGCTCCAACAGCAAAATACACTTATGGCTGCCCCATTTTACATTCCCACCAGCAATGGCTTCTTTTAGCACTCCCAATGCCAGCTGCCTCAGAGATACCAGCTGGCCACACTCTCTCCACGATTAGAGCATAAGCCATGCCATGTTTCCCTCCATGATCTGAGCACAAGTCTCACAGCTTACCCTCTCCCCACAAGTCAAAGCCCCAGTTGTAAGATTTTCCAAGTTCCAAAGTCCAAGGAACCCAATTTCCTCCATTTTGTTCCACTACTCCTATGGCTGGAAACTACTCCCTGCAAGTTATTAATCTGGGTTATCTCATCTTTTTTTTTTCTTTTTCAGCCTTCTAATTCCTGTGTAACAAATTCCCTCAATTAAATCCCACCTGTCTGAATTCTTTCCCATGGTTTTATTCTCCTGACTAGATGTGACTGTACTTGGTACAGAATAAAACTGCAGGCAGACCAAAAGATTAACAAAAGAATAAATTTCTATTTTCATCACTTAGAATTAAACATAATACAAATATTTTCCATACTAACTTTTTTTAAATGTAAGATTACCTTTATTAGTATCTAAACCTTAGGTTGAGCTACTGGCTCATGAGTTTTCTATCTTTTTAAAAATTTTTAATTTCAATATGATTAATATGCAGTGTTACATTAGTTTCAGGTGTACAATGTAGTGATTCAACAATTCCATACATCATCCGGTCCATACTATCTTAACCAAAGAATGCAAAAAAGAGTGTTTCAAATAGAACAAATAACAGATTGAGATCTATAAGGTACTATGCTCATATTTATATACTCTCATAGTGGTAAATTTTTATCTCCTCTCTCTGGCCTATTCTACATCTCTATTTGAATATATAATATGCATGCCAAATTTAACACATCCAAAACTGAGCTCCTGATATTTCCTCAAACCTGTTCCTTCCAAAGTCTTTCCCATTTGATTTAATGGCAACTCTATATCCTTATAGCTTCTCAGGTCAGAATCCTGGAGTCATCTTTAATTCCTTTCTTTCTTTCATCCTCCAAATCTAATCTGTTAGAAAATCCTGTTAGTTCTTATTCCAAATACATTCAGATTATAACTACTTCTGACCACCTCCATTGCTACTCCAAGCCACCAATAACTGTAATCTGGATTATTACAAGAGAGTTTTAAGTGGTCACTCTGCTTCCACTCTTTTGCACCTCTACAATATATTCCCAGCAACAAAGTGATCCTTTTAAAACTGAAGTCAGCTCATATCACTCCTCTACACAAAATGTTCCAATCATTGCTCAACTCACAGTTTATAAAAGCCAAAATCCTCACATGATCTGTGTTCCTATGTGATCAGGTTTCTGTTACCTCTATGACTTTATCGCCTATTATTTCCTCCTCACTCACTTGTCTCAGCCATTCTGGTCTCATCTCTGTTCCTTGAATATCCTGGCTCATTTCCATCTTAGAACCTTTTGCCTTGGTCTCTCCCTCTGCCTGGACCACTCCTCTTCACATATCTGCATGGTTCCTTTGCTGTTATTTCAAGTGTTTGAACAACATTATCTTCTCAAAGACACATTCCCTGACCATTCTATTTAGACTGCACACACCTCCAACACTGGGCGTTCCCTATTCTCTTTATTTTTCTCCATAGCATTTATCCTCTAACTTACATAATTTACTTTTTTAATATTGTCTTTCTCCCTCCACTAGAATGTAAGCTCCTTAAATTTCTGTTTTGACAGGAATTTATGTTTTGTTCATTGCTCTATCTTCAATGCCCCCAGGGCCACAGGGTGCCTGGCACATAGTAAACGCTTAGTAAACATTTGTTGAATGATCCAAACTCCAAAGCACCGAAGATTGAACAAATATAAAACATGCATGGAGGAAAACTCTTGCACTGTTGGTGGGAATGCAAACTGGTACAGCCACTCTGGAAAACAGTGTGGAGATTCCCCAAGAAGTTAAAAATAGAGCTACCCTACAATCCAGCAATTGCACTAATTGGTATTTATCCCAAAGATATAGATATAATCAAACAATGGGACACCTGCACCCCAAGTTCATAGCAGCAATGTCCACAGAGCAAACTTGTGGAAGGAGCTGAGATATCCTTTGACAGATGAATGGATAAAGATGTGGTGTGTGTGTGTGTGTGTGTGTGTGTGTGTGTGTGTGTGTGTGTAATGGTATATTACTCAGCCATCAGAAGAGACGAATACCCACCATTTGCTTCAATGTGGATGGAACTAGAGGTTATCATTCTGAGTGAAATAAGTCAATTGGAAAAGGACAATCATCACCTGGTTTCACTCATACATGGGATATAAGAAATAGTGAAAGGGATTATAAGGGAAAGAAGGGCAATTGAGTGGGAAAAACTAGAGAGGAAGACAAACCATGAGAGACTCCTAACTCTGGGAAACAAACAAAGGGTTGTGGAAGGGGAGTGGGTAAGGGGATGGGGTAGCTGGGTGATGGGCACTGAGGAGGGTACTTGATGGGATGAGCACTGGGTGTTATACTATATGTTGGCAAATTGAAGTTAAATTTTAAAAAATGGTATGCTCAAAAATAAATAAATAAACATGCACGGAAATACAATGTGACATATACATGCATATATGACCTGAACTATATTTTGAAGAATAAAACTCTATTACAAACTCCAATACTGGGATCCCTGGGTGGCGCAGCAGTTTGGCGCCTGCCTTTGGCCCAGGGTGCGATCCTGGAGACCCGGGATTGAATCCCACATCAGGCTCCCGGTGCATGGAGCCTGCTTCTCCCTCTGCCTATGTCTCTGCCTCTCTCTCTCTCTCTCTCTCTCTCTCTCTGTGACTATCATAAATAAATAAAAATTAAAAAAAAACTCCAATACTATAGTACAGTACTATACCAAGATTATTTATTCTTTTCCATCAAAATCTCAAAATAAATTTATAATCCTACTAAATAATATACAGAGGCTCCCTAGTACAGTGTTTAAGACTCATTTTGCCTGGCTTACATTATTACTTCAACATCTAGTAGCTCTGTGGCACTGGGCAAGTTACTCAACCTCTGTACCTTATTGTCATAAAATAGTAACAATAAAAATAATAAAACCTAGCTCATAGAAATTAGGTAAAGGTTTACATTATGTAATGTATTTGAAGCATTTTAGCACAGTATGTGGCCCATAGATAATACTCAGTATATTTTAGCTATCATCATATAAGGCATATATGATGCCGTTTGTTGAAACGGAAGTAAGTACTCTAAAATTCAACATTCTTTTATTGCTTGAATTTGTTTATACTGCAAGCTTACTCAATGCAAGAGTCATATTTTAGACTACTTTTATATCTGACATACCGCTGAATATATTAATTCAATAAATGATATATCAATTGATTATACACACACATACACACACACACACACACACATACACATATATATAATCAAATCTAAAAATATAGGTTACAAAAGCCAAGTTAGTCAAAATTATTCAGATAAGTACAACAGGAAGAGCAAGTTCATCAGTTCTATCTCTTCATCTTATCACATTAAACATGTGATACTAAAGTATACTGAAGACTGTTTAGTAAATATACTATAGGCTTTTTTTTAAATAAATTTATTTTTTATTGGTGTTCAATTTACCAACATACAGAATAACACCCAGTGCTCACCCGTCAAGTGCCCCCCTCAGTGCCCATCACCCATTCATCCTCCCCCCGCCCTCCTCCCCTTCCACCACCCCTAGTTCGTTTCCCAGAGTTAGGAGTCTTTATGTTCGGTCTCCCTTTCTGATATTCCCCACACATTTCTTTTTCCTTCCTTACATTCCCTTTCACTATTATTTATATTCCCAAATGAATGAGAACATATAATGTTTGTCCTTCTCCGATTGACTTACTTCACTCAGCTACTATAGGCTTTTTTAATGTCAATAGATATGCATAGATTTTCTAGCAGAAAAGAAATAATGATGTGACGGATGCTAACTAAACTTTTGGGGTAACGTTTCACAATATAAGTAAGTCAAATCATGTTGTACACCTTAACTTATACAGTGCTGCATGTCAATTATATATCAATAAAACTGGGGCGAGGGGATCCTGGGGTGGCTAAGCGGTTTAGTGCCTGCCTTTGGCCCAGGGCGTGACCCTGGAGACCCGAGATCGAGTCCCACATCAGGCTCCTGGCATGGAGCCTGCTTCTCCCTCTGCCTGTGTCTCTGCCTGCCTCTCTCTCTCTCTCTCTCTCTTTCTCTGTGTCTTTCATGAATGAATAAATAAAAAAATCTTAAAAAAAAAAACTGGGGGGGGGAGAAATAATGATAAATTAACAGCATAGAAAAAAAGGACGAAAGAAAGGGAAAATGGAGATAGATGGCAGGCTTTATTTTTTTATTATTTTTTATTTTTTATATATAAATTTATTTTTTATTGGTGTTCAATTTGCCAACATATAGAATAACACCCAGTGCTCATCCCATCAAGTGCCCCACTCAGAGCCCGTCACCCAGTCACCCCTACCCCCCCACCCACCTCCCTTTCTACCACCCCTAGTTTGTTTCCCAGAATTGGGAGTCTCTCATGTTTGTCTCCCTTTCTGATATTTCCCACTCATTTATTCTCCTTTCCCCTTTATTCCCTTTCACTATTTTTTATATTCCCCAAATGAATGAGACCATATAATGTTTGTCCTTCTCTGATTGACTTATTTCACTCAGCATAATACCCTCCAGTTCCATCCACATCGAAGCAAATGTTGGGTATTTGTCGTTTCTAATGGCTGAGTAATATTAGATGGCAGGCTTTAAATTGAAAAGCCAATCAATCAAGGCTGTGGCAGTCATAAGAAAGAACATTGTACTAACAAAGACTTAGGTTGGAAGCTAAGAGTGGGACTTTGCTGGAAAGGCTCCTTCTTCAAAAGATCACTCAAAGATAAGCCCAGTTGAGTAAGGGCAATAACTGACTCCAAAATGAAGTTGCAGTTAACCATTGGTCACAAGAAGCTGAAAGACTTTCACATAAGGAGAATTACAGAAAAATTAAAATAAGAGCAAAGTAACAGAAAATAAAATCATCATTAACCATCTTTGAAATGTTAACAACACTAGTATATATTAGTAACTTTGACGACGTGGGCTGGACTCCTGGCTAGAATCACTAGAATGGAAAGATCCTTAATAAAAAAATAATAATAATTAAGGTTCAGATATAGAAATATGTTTTAATTTACTACAAACACCTATCCATCACTTTGATGACATTACATTATTTCTTTTCTGATGCTATAAAAGCCCATATTAGTTAATACAAGTTATGTTCAGAACTTGCTGTGGCCATATAACACAATCACTTTTTAACTTTTTACAAATGTAATGTCATAGTGTATGGATGTATATAGCAAGAACAATGACAGAGGTAAATGGCACTATGCAGAGTATTATTCACAATAATGTGTTAGGATGTGAATATGCACCTCTATGAGCACCAGTGCACAAAAAGAAATCCAATCTCATCATCAACCTATATTTATGACCTAAACTATTTGAACATTATGTCTCTAACATGTTTTCATCATTCAGAGGACAGCTCACAATGTGAAATTGTACATTTCTACAAAATGTAAAAAAGAATAAATTCTAGACACATGTCCAAAACAGAGATGTGTCAGTAGTCAATCCAAGATGTGTCAGTAGCCAATCCAAGCTTAATGGGCTCTTCAATTTCTGTGCCACTCTTTGAACTCTCTGCCTTTAATTCGCTCCCCCTGGGGCACCTGGGTGGCTCAGTTGGTTAAGTGCCTCCCTTCAGCTCCAGGGTTTTGAGATGGAGCCCCACATTGTGCTCCTTGCTCAGCAGGAATTCTGTTTCTCCCTCTTCCTCCCTCTGCCCCTAAGGCTGTTCTTGCGTGCTCTCCCCTCCCCCTTTCTCTCTTTCTCTTGAATAAATAAAATCTTAAAAAAAAAAAACAAAACACTTCACACTCCTTTCATATTATGTTCTTTTCTTTGGGTCCAACTTCCTTCTTTGGGTTACTCTTTCACTACCAAATAAACTTAGTCTCCTATTCTATTAGTTCTTGTTATCTACATATGCCCCTACTGCTCTGGAAATAGTGGAGCTTGCAAGTAAATGATGTGGCATCTCTACTGAGAATTTAATTGGTTTCCATAATTTTCAGAGGTACAATTATATCCAGGAATTACCCAATTTTTATTGCAATAGTTTATGGCTTTATGGTTTATATAAGCTCAACTCTGTAATCTTCAAAAATGAAAGTAAATAACAAAGAAGTTAAATAAATATATATGTATATATATCATATATCCTGTGCATTATTAAATAACCATGAAAAAAGGGAGAACAAGAGAGAGGGAAAAGCCCTTGGTTATTTAATAAGGCAGAAAGTGGGAAATAAGTCTTTTAAAACACTATATAGAAAAAAAATGGTATCATCTCATAATATTACACTGTACCACAATTACCTAAATCATAAAGCTAAATCTTTCTTTCTCTGAGCTCCCTATATGCCTGCTACAGTCTGAATGTTTGTATCTCCCCTAAATTCATATGTTGAAATCCTAACCTCCAAACGTGAAGATATTAGTAGGTGGGACTGTTAGGAGTTGATTAGGTCATGAGAATAGAGCCTCCATGAATGTGATTAGTGCTCTTAGGAAAGAGATCCCACAGAACTTCCCAGTCCCTTCTGTCATACAAGAAGTCTGACGCAGAAGAGAGTCCTCATCCAGCCATGCTGTCACATATCAGAGTTCTATCCTCCAGAACTGTGAGAAATAAATTTTTATTGTTTATAAGCTACTCAATCTGTGGTCATTGGTATAGCAGCCCAAATGGACTAAGGCAATGCCTCTTCATCATTTAGAACATCCTAAATTCTATATGTACATATCTGGGAACTACTGCTTATAAAATATGGGAAGTCCTAAAAAAGTCTACCAAAAAAATCAGAAAACCTGCAAAAGTTATTCATAATATTTCCCACTGTCAGGAACCCAAAATTTTTTCAGTTCATTAGAATCTCTACTAGTTACAACATATAGGTATTCTGAGGTATACTATCACTAATTCATAGGTTTGTAGATTTGTTTCCAAACCCTCTACATTCTTAATGGTTATTAGGTAGAATGATGGCAATGCATCTCAAACTAATTCTAAAAATTAACTTTTTCAGAAATACAAATGACATTTCAAATATCACATGACATGTATTTTAAAAACAAAAAATAATAACTTACTATTAGTGCATTTACCATTTTTTCCTACCTAGCACTTTAAAAAACATATTTCCCAACCCCTGCTTAAACATGTGCCATGATAGGACCCATGTGTTTTAAATTAAAGTTGAAAAAACAAGTGATGAGGGGCTGGGTTTTTGTTTTTTGGGTTTTTTGTTTTGTTTTGTTTCATAATGTAGTAAGCAAAAACAAACTGATATAGCAAAAGAATTTTGCCCCTGTCACAAATTCATTCATTTTATGCTGTAGCCTCTGTTCTTGGCCAATGCCGTATCCTCTGTAAAATCCAAGAAATAGTAAAGTAAAATTGATTTTGAAAACCAGACAAATACCTAAAAAGGAATGACCAGATTCATTGTTATTTATTTTATATTCATTTTCTCTACCTTTTTCCCTCTCCGTCCCTGTCTTTCTCTCATTTTCTACACCTCTCCCCTATTCTCTTGGTTTCTGTAATTATTGAAGCTTTCCTGTTTTATATCATTGTTTTAGGAAAAGGGGATAACCATGGTCAAAAATCACGGATAAAAGAATGACAGTGAAACTTAATGCTACACTATGCCTATTAGCAACTTTTAACAATAGAACTTGAAAATAAAAGGTCATCTAACCAAAAAATGACTACCACCATTAGATCTTACATGAGAAAATAGGTATGATTTCATCAACTTAAATAAAAAAGAAATATCAAAAGTTCAGTATCATTAACAAATACTTAAAGCTTTTTGAAACTTTACTGGTCCATACCAATTATTTTTTTCAGCCTACTCATTCACACAGAAGTTCTATACATTATAAAATAGGGTAATGACATCTTCTACTCATCAAATCTAATGTCTCCAGCTAAGATCAGATACTTCGCATCACTGAACCAGTGTTATGACTGAAGGAAGATGAGGCCTAAAGAGCTTAAACAACTTGCTCAAACAAGTGCCTACTTACTAATTAGAGGCTGAGAGAGCTGGGCCTGGAACGAGTTCTCCAAACTCCAAAGTACCAAAGATGATTTGGGACTAGAATGCAGATCTCTAAACAACAAAGAAGCAATAAATAATATACAAGAAGGACAGAAGAAATGGTCTGGTCCTAAAGAACTCACTAAAAATCTCTAGCAACATTCCCTAAATGATAAATGATCATAGTAATGGAGGCAATTGCACATCTAATGCAAACAGGATTTTTAAAAAACAATTTGGTTGCTCTCAAGTCATTTATGCATAGTTCTAGCATATATCATGTGGGGTTTTTTTCCTGCTAGATCTATACTTTCTGAATTAGATTGATTTGAGGTTAATATTAAACTAAAATTCCAAATAATTCGTAAGGAGTGAGAGTAGAGATGAGAGTGGGAATAGGAAAAGAAAGACAAGCTGGCTGTCAGGGAAGAGTCATCTCAGGATTAGAAAATTGTTGTACTTAATGCTCAAGCATAATCCATGCATGTTTAAAAGAAAATTTGCTATAAGTGGAATCTTTCACCCACTTCCTCTACATTCTTGTACTTTACTGGCTAAAACCTCATTTCAAAAGATGGGTACTGGAAATATGGGAAAACATAAGGAAATTGGATTTTTAAATCACAGTACTCTTGCTAAAGGTAAGAGTTCCACATGATCTCTATGAGGTGAAAGTGAAAAAAAGGAAAGAAGAATTCTTCACGGTCATCACTGAAACCCATGACTACATGTACTATAAGCTCAGCCTAGAGCAACTTAAATCTCCCCAGGCAACTACTGAAAATAGGGAAAGCTTACTGTACTACTGACAGAACATTTCAGACTCCAGACCTGACAGTTGTATTTCTTGAACACTGACTAAACCCAGACAGAAAGAAAAAGAAAATGAATAGGAACAGGAAGGGTGAAAGGAGGGGGAGGGGAAGGAGGGTGGGGAGAGAGGAGATGAAAGATGAAGAGAGATTAGGAAGAAGAAAAAGAAAGGGTGGAAAAAGAAGTATTAAGGGGTACTATTCTTCAGCACACTAAAATCTCTTAAAACAATCTCAAAAAAAATTTTTAGACCCTTTTATACAAAAAAAGTCAAGTTGTTAGTTACAGAGATATTGAAGATGTTGGTTGGTATTTACTTTTAGGAAAATAGGATTTCACTTTTTAAAACACGGTAAAAACAACTATATTATCGTGATTGAGGCTTATTCTCTTTTTCTAGTATATATACTACATCAAGAGAGATAAAGAGGAAGAATGAAAAGATCAATAAAAACTGAAGGATCCTAAAGCCTTTATTAGCTTCTTTCCATCCCACTAATCAAAACTGCAATGTTAGTTTACTTTCTTGTTTAAATCTCAGTTCCCAGGTATACAAGGACAAATCAGAATAAATATGAATTTTTTCCTCCAACAAAAATTGCAACTTAAAGCCAGTAGGTCATAGAAAGAGTGAGCTTGTTCATGCTAGGTAAGAGTGAAAACACTTTGGGGACGCCTAGGTGGCTCAGTGGTTGAGGGTCCGCCTTGGGCTCAGGGTGTGATCCTGGAGTCCCAGGATAGAGTCCCACATCGGGTTCCCTGTATGGAGCCTGCTTCTCCCTCTGCCGGTGTCTCCACCTCTCTCTCTCTTTGTCTTTCATGAATAAATAAATAAAATTTTTTTAAAAAAAGAGTGAAAACACTTTGTCACTCTTAAAAGAGCTAAAATCAGATACTCTAAGTAACCAGCATTTGTTTTTATCAGAAGAGAGGAAAGTGATTTCATAGCATAAAGAAGAAAAATAAGGTAGTAAACGGAAAAAAACCTGAAGACATTATCCTAAAATAATATTTACTGTATTATTATTATTATTATTATTATTATTATTATTATTATTATCTGGTTCCCAGCATATGTGACTCTGCCCAAGCATGTGGAATTACATCTACATTGGTTGTTTTAATATCCTATAGTGGAAGAGATATGTATTTTACTCAAAATTCAGCAACTACAATGTGACAAGCATTTAAAAAGTAAAATTTTTCTTCTACCATGAAATATAAACTCATTAGATATTGGTATTGCACTTCAATGGGAAGACAAATAAGAAGCTGATCATGACAGGATAGTTTCAAACTGTTGAGAGGAGTATAAATTGGTGCCTTTCTGAAAGGCAACTTGGCAATATATCAAAATCATTAAAAATACTCTTTGAACTAGATTTTTAAATGCCTAGGAATTTATTCCACAGAAGCAATCATGGTAGTATTCCAAGACTTATATATTAAATATGTTCATTGAAGTATTACTTATGTAGAGAAAAAATTTAAGTGACCTAAATTTCCAGCAGTTAGTATTAACACATTTGACATTTATTCAAGAATTTCCATTGAGTCCCTGCTATGTGCTAAGCACAGTGGATTAGTTAAATAAAAAAATGTATCCTTAAAGTAAAAAACAATGCATCAGTTAAAAAAATCATATGATCCCAAGTTGTTTTATAATTTAGTATACTATAAAAAATCACAAATTGAGCTTTTGGGGTAGGTAGGGAAAGAAATGATAAAATTATTCTAAAGTCCATCTGGAAAAACAAATACTTGAGAATACCCAAGATAATTTGAAAGATATATATATATATATATATATATATATACTCATATATGTATGAGATTATATATATGTATTTATATATATAAAGAAGAGATTTATAGATATGTATATAAATGTACATGTATATGTGTATACACATATATATATATATATATATATATATATATATATATATATATATATATATATATATATATATATATATATATATATATATATATATATATATATATATATATATATATATATATATATATATATATATATATATATATATATATATATATATATATATATATATATATATATATATATATATATATATATATATATATATATATATATATATATATATATATATATATATATATATATATATATATATATATATATATATATATATATATATATATATATATATATATATATATATATATATATATATATATATATATATATATATATATATATATATATATATATATATATATATATATATATATATATATATATATATATATATATATATATATATATATATATATATATATATATATATATATATATATATATATATATATATATATATATATATATATATATATATATATATATATATATATATATATATATATATATAGCAAAATAAGTTGAAAATAGATCCAAATATCTCTAAGAATTTGGTTTGTGATAACTGTAGTGTTTTAAAGATAGATTATATAACTAATAATGTTGGGACAATTGGTTCTTTATATCATAATTGCATACCACAGAATAAAATAAACAAGCTCCAGATGGATTAAGAAACTAAAAGTATAAAAAATAAAATAATGATAATGCCATAGTAAAATAAATGTGAATATTTACATAAAGTATATTTTTATAAATGACACCAAAAGAGGACACTCAAAAGAAGAAAAATAAAACTTTAGATTTGATGAGAACATTTATTTTCTAAAGATTTTAATTTAGACAAAAATGACAAGATTGGAGAAACATCTATATCATATATAAGGAGTTAATATTTTTGGCATATAAAGACCTCTCAAAAATCAATAAAAGTTAACTTCCCATTAGAATAGTGTGCATTACTTTGTGCTGGACAGTTCTAAATATTTTATATATCTTCATTCATTTGATCCTTGCAACAACCCCATGACATATAGGAAACTTTTACAGATAAGGGAACAGGCACTGAGAGATTAAGTAAACACTCAAGGTTACAGAGCTGATAAGCAGTGACCATAGAGCCAAGATTCAAACTCTGTCACCAACAGCCTGACTCCAAAATCCATGCTACTTCTCAAAGGATATGAGAAAGAAAGAAAGAAAGAAAGAAAGAAAGAAAGAAAGAAAGAAAGAAAGAAAGAAAGAAAGAAAGAAAGAAAGAAAGGAAGGAAGGAAGGAAGGAAGGAAGGAAGGAAGGAAGGAAGGAGAAAGAAAAAAAGAAACAGAAAGAAAGGAAGGATGGAAGAAAAAGAAAAAGTGGTGTGTTGGCAAATCGAACTTCAATTAAAAAATAGAATAAAAAAACAGTGGGGTAGGAAAAAGGAGGGGAGAAAGAAAAAAGAAATGTAATTGAACAAAAAACAAATGAAGAAATATTCCATTTTATTATTACTCAAAGAAATACAAATTATGCTAAAAATAAACTGTCATTTTCTATCTGTCATATTGGCAATGGTTGAAAATGATGACAGTATTACGTGTAAGCATGGATGTGGACAAAAAGAGTACTCTTATATGCTGCTGCTAGTAAGAGTAAACTGGTTCAACGTTTCTGGAGGGTATTTTGGCAATATTGTTTAAATACTTTTAAAAAGTGATTACACAACAATTCATTTCTAAGAATTTGAAGAAATTATCAGAAATGTGTGCAAAGATTGACCTACAAAGGCAGTTACTGCAATGTTGTTAATAATAATAGAAAATCACAACAACCTTAACTATAGATGATCCACTAAACTTTGAAAGGTCCACAAATAAAATAGTATTCAACCATTAAAAATTATTCAAAAGAATAGTGGTATCATGGGAAAATGTAAATTATATTATAAACTGTTAAAAAAAACAGATTATAAGGTATTTGTTACCATATGACTCCATTTTTGTTTTTTTTTTTCATTTTTGTTTTATTTTTATTTTTTTTCCCATTTTTGTTTTAAAGGGAGATATAGATACATACATTAGAGAAAGAAACAAAATTTTAATACTGGATATATACACAACTTGATATTATAATGATTATATATGGACAGTAGGAATAAAGCTTTTCTTCTTTTTCTTTATCTTTGTATGTGCATGATTCCTAAATTTTGTGTATGTGACATCTGTTATTTTTGTTGCAAATAATAACGAAGTTTATTTTAAAAAGAAAAAATATGTAGAATATTTTTTTTAAATATGTAGAATATTTAACGACATGAGAAAAACTATCATGATACATTAACTTTTAAAAAGTGGCTTGCCAAATACCATGTGCAGTAAGACACCATTTTTCTTTTAAAAAATATGTGTACCTAAGATAAGCTTCAAGGCTATAATCAGTTTAAGCATTTCGAGGTATCTGTAAATATCAGTATGGTAGTTTCTTTTTATATTTTACAAATTTTCCCCAATAATCAGTTTGGTTTTTAATCAGAAAAAAATCAGTGGGAAAGACTATATTTTACCATTCTAATTATTTAACAAGCCTATAATTTCTGGAAAAGCAAAAAAAATAACATGCTGCCTTCTTATTGTCAAAATAGATACAGAAAGATATCATAGTTTTTCCACTAAAGGCAAATCCCACAAGTGTATTAGGATATTCTATACAATCAGAAATTTTATTTAAGATTTTGAAACTCCATAAATGTATTATATCAAGCTGCAAATGAGCCCTACAAAGCAACTAGGCAAATCTTCTCGATATGCATCCATCTATTGATAGATAGATATAGTAAAATAAGATAATCGCAAATGGTTAAGCAGATGTTTAAAAAAAATATGCTGACACTGGTCAACAATAAGGCAAGACAAAAAAAAAAAATGTGTAAGTGTTAACTATTTGGCAGTGTGGCTTTACCAAAAGTCCAGACCCAAATCCCTAAATACCTGGATTTCTAAGTGTGTGATCTTGAGCAAATCAGTTAATCACACCATTTTGGATTCCTCAGCTTTAAACTTAGAGAAAAAAAAATTAGACTCTTTGGTTTTAAAATTACAGTTAAAAATTTCATACAAGTATTTTTAAAATGTCTTATGACTAAGCTAATATAAACCCTGGAGTACTTCCAAAATTATTATCTACTTAATTAAAGATAGATGAAGATAGTAATAACATGAGACAAAAAGGGAACTTTTTTTTTAAAGAAAGAAAGAGGATGAAGAAAGAAGAGAACTAACATCTTCAATAATAAGGCATTTCTTTAATTGGGAATCAAGTCTTAGGAAAACGTAGTGGCTTTTTCCTATTCTCAGAAGACCAGAAAAACTGGGGACCAAACTTGAATTTTGGCTGTGAGCCCTAGGTCTAACTAATCACCCAGGAGCACTTCTCCACATGGAGAAGTTGATACAGCATCAACAAATTCTTTATCAAAATCAACACTTTGTAACATTGAGAAAATTAAAGTGTTGTAATCTATAAATGGCCCAGCCTGTTCTGTTAAAACTTTATCCAAATTGCACACTATGTTTAAAAGCATATTCAAAAAGAGCTTCTTTTTACCTCTCCTACAATTTTTTAAGTTACATATGTGTTCTTCCCTCTCTTAGAAAGTTTGCTTCTTCTTGTAATTTTGCCTATGAGATTTATACACATTTTTCATGGAAATATGCATCATATGGTCAGTTTCATTTTTACTCTCAAGGGACAAAATATGATTTAAATTTTTTGTACAAAAATCTCCAATCCTTTTCATTAACTTTCACTGACTTTCCATTTCCTTAAAATTTTACCTTCTCTCCTCATCTCCTCTTCCAAACCAAATACACACACAAACACACCCAGAGGCACACACAGGCACAATGCCAGACTTTCAAAAATAAACATTTAGAAATAAAATCACCTGAGGATGACAAAGTTGTAAGCTGTTAAAAAAAAAAAAAAAGTTTGCTAAGGTAACAAAAAAAAGAAAGAAAGAAAGAAAGAAAGAAAGAAAGAAAGAAAGAAAGAAAGAAAGAAAAGAAAAGCATTTGACATTCTAATCAAAATCTGGTAATTTTTATCTAAGTCAGTGTTATTATCCAAAATAATAAATTACTATTACAATAAATTAATTCTCACAGTTAATTATTATAAAAGAGAAGCAAAAGCCTTAAAAGCAAAAAACCTTTTCCTATCAAAATGTTATTTTTTACTTTACTTATTGCAGGTCTTCTGGATATTTCAGGGTTGCTTCTCTCCCAACCATCATCAAAACATCCAATAAACACCTTTCTCAGACACTCTCTTCAGCTCTTAAATAACAACACACTTGCTACCTGTACATATAAAGAAAAAACTACATGTTTAATTAAATACCTCAGCTTCAGAAGTTAGAGTCTCTCCTCTGTCCTTTTGTGGCCACAGTATCTTCATTGGAAGCCTCTATTACTGTCATTATTTCTAATTTGAAATCATCCTCTACCTCCACACCCTTCCACGAAGAAAATATAGCTTTTATCTTTGTCTAGCACATGCACACCATAGTGGGGGGGGTGCTAAAGAGTAAATTACCACTTGCAACTTTTTTTGATAATGAAATAGCAAATGAGCAAGGAGTCCTCTGTTATTATTGGATACTAGTGCACATGCAACACTCAAGTCAGCAGTTGAACTGCACTGTTACCCTATTTGCCTAATGTATCATATTTTCAAATGCCAGAGAAAATCTCACAACTTGGAGAAAAATTATCTGAAGATAAAGAGATGCTATATTTGATACCTCTGATGAAGCTTGTGTCCATTCTGATTAAAATACTGTAACTTTGCATGTTTCTGTGCTTAGTTCCAAGAAATAGATCTAAAATGAAGTTAGAGTTCATTGGAAGGCCATTGTCAAGTTCAGGGAAGGTCTTAAGGAAGGAGAGAGAATGATAGAAGACATTATTAAATTATTTGTAAAGTGAAAAATAAAATATTTTGATAGGCAAAGACTTAAGATTATTAGCAGTTTTTACAGAACTCTTAGATTTGGAAAATGGTTAAAATTTTAAATTAAAATAACAATAGCTAACACTTATAAAGCACTGATTGTGCAACAAGCATTATTCTAACTCCTTTACACATATTAACTTACATAGTCCTCAAAACAAACAGTCCAAATATCTGTATTATTATGTATTATTATCATTATCCCCATTTTACAAATGAGAAACTAGACAGAGAAAAATTAACATGTCCAAGATTGTACTACTAATGGTGGAGTCAGACAGTTTGAATCTAGGCAGATCAACTTTTAAGACCAAGTTCTTAATCTGCATTTCAACTACCCTAAGAAAATCCTATTGAGGCTTTTTGCTCCTTGAAATTACCCTTTCATTTCATGTATAATTTTAGACATAGACATTGAGATTAAAACCCATTTGCCCAAGAAATATAGCTATGGACAATAAATATAATAATGTTTTGGCTAATTACTAAATTAACTTCTATGTAATTCCATAAATCAGTATCTTTTGATAAAGAATATTTAGCAAAGAATACACTCTTGCTTCTACGAATTATGAAAAAAGGTCTTATTTAACAATAATAAGAATTAGTAGATATTTGTTAACCTCATTCTTTTAGGATTAATTTGGTTTCAATACTGAGTTGGCTTTGACCCTTTTTCCATACTTTAAGTCACTACATTTCTCGATAGACTCCTTGTACTGTAATATCACTATAATAGAGAGACGAAGAGAATTAAAAATGAAGCAAAACCCAAACCAGATGTCTCAAGGTAATACACTACGGCTTATTTACTTTTCTTAAAGGAGAACTCCTGAGCTCAGAATCTATTTACTCTTACTTCAGACATAATTATAGCACTTTTCATTATTTGAGGGGGCACATCTGGATCCAAATCCTGATTCTACTACTTATTAGTAGTATGATCTTAGGCAAGTTACTCAGCTTCTCTGATACTAGGTATTTTTATCTGTAAAACAGTCCACCTCACTGGACTATAGCAGGAATAAACTCAATTGACATAATATATGTAAGGTTCTTAGCACAGTGCCTGGCATATAGTAAGTGTTCAATAAATGGTTGTTACATTAAAAAGGATTGAACTAATAACAATTCAAAAACTTGTAGTAAGTAGCATAATTTATATGAAAGCATCTGCACTAAGTGCTGTACAACAACAACAAAAAGAACTCTATCAAAAGTTAATTTTCTCTCTCTTCTTATCAGCTCATAGCTGAATAGAAATAGCAGCTTCTAGGAGTATAGAAGGAGAAATGATATTTCTAGAGGCAAAAACACCAATTACAGAGAGATGACAGCTTAGCGTCTGGAAACAAAGGCAAAAGCAGGAAACCCAAAATGCAGATACAAAAACTCAAAGAAGTACAGCAGTTGCGGGGCCACTCAATAAATAGCCTTAACAAACCCTCAACTCAAGGAGCAGCTCAGGAATCAGATGTTCATAATGATAACTCTGAGCCATCAAGACAAGCTGTTAAGAAATTCAATTTAAAAATTATAACTTAAAACTAGATATAACCTCAACTATATATACATTACACCAAAATTTTAACAGGAACTACTATCCCTGGAAATGGTGATTTTAAATATACTCTTACTTAATGTTTCTGTATTTTCTAAATGAGAAACCATTTAGGAAATTAGAATGTACAAATAAATTGTAAAATTAATGTTGGTTGCTTAAAGAGGTAGTCTTTAGAAGTCTAAGAAATACATGAAAGTGTAATAGAGGAATTAACTTATTCTATATTGAGCCCCTTGTTCAAACAGCCTATGTTGATCCCAGGACAATAACAGTTTGACAAAAAATGTGACTGATATGAAAAAAAATGGTTACATGTTGCAGAATAAAACCACTTGAAAAAGAAAAATGCTAAAAGTAGATTCATCTCAGAGGTGCTATTTTAAATAGCAGTCAATATCAACACAAAGCTTATAACAAGAACCACATATGATTACCTCTATCTTTGCTTGCAACAATTCTGACACACCCTCATTTTTAGGGTTCAAAAAATGCTTAAACAACTCTAGGAAAAGAACAAAATAAACTGATAAAATGGAAAAAATTCAAGAAGCATAGGCAAAAGTGAAGTGCACTTTTTTAGCTTCTAATAGAAATTAGAATCCTCTAAGCAAATTTTGCTATTACTAGGAATCACGGACTCTGCACGGCTGGAAAGAAAGAAAAGGTGGCCGCACAAAAAAAGTAAATTAAACTATCAGAAATGAACCTATGGCGAAGTGTTCTCTTTCTGATTTACAGTATGTATCTCTCTTTGGCACTGTCCAAATGAATACCATGTACAATTAGCAGAAAACATGCCAGAGAGCTATACAGCAGATTTTAGAGGCCTGTTTCACTTAGAAAAAGTGCTTCTTCTCCAGAAATATAGATCATTTTACTCTTTCTCAACTAGAGCTCTAATATTAGAAAGAGAAAAGTGGGAGAATAAATAGGCACAAAGTACTGGGACACTGGAAACTCTCAATTACTTGTATTGGTATTATTATCAGCAGTAGTAACATAATAATAGTACAGTGCTAATACAGATCTGAGAAGGACTAAATGAAATACAGTTGCACAGTTAATCTACAGCATAACCAGGACCAGGGTTTAATTATGTGCTTCCTCATTTCCAATTAATATTCAGTTAACCCTTTCTATAATTTCTTCTAAAATTTGCTTATCTCCAGATCTAACTTGCACTTCAGCTGATTCAGCTGTGACTATTTCATTTCTTGGACTCCAACTGTCAGTGGGCTAAAGGCAACAGGCACCATTAATACACAAGGCATCCATATTTTGTAATACAAGATAAGTCTAAATCATACCTGTAAGTTGTTTTCTTAAGTGCATTTTATCTTTGGAAAACAAACTAAAAAGCTCCTTAGGTGTGCTCTCTCTCAATAGTGTCAATATTTTCATGTCTTATTTCTTTCATATAAATATACAAATAAATATAATGTTAAATATTTCCATTACTGGTTACTTTCAGTAAACAGAAAGGCAAAGAAAAAATAAAACAAATAATTTTCCTTTATTATTATGTTTGGGAGCATATTTTCATCCACTTTAAGTTGGATACACCCAAATCTTAGAAATGCAAACTCCTGTGATCACAAATAATTGCTAATTTTTTCAGTGAAGTTTGAGAATCAGGCTAGCTGACTGTGTCATGGTGCTTAAAGGAAAGAAGGGCATATTAAATAAGTTTCTGGTACTGATTCATTTTCTGCTCTTTTGAATTAATTAATGCTGTGGAAATCCCAGGCAACTGCTATGGCATTTGTGATTGAATTGAGTCCAAAGGAGAAAAATATGTAAAACATTATTTAATTAAAATTTTGAATTTTTTTCTCTCCCACTTACTATCTGCTAGGTATTAGTCATTCAGACTAAAAGTACAGTTTCATATTTGTTGCTGTCAAATTATCTGCCTTAGTTCACTTCAGTATCTGTAGAAATTTTTGGTATCTGGAGCCATACCTTGAGTATGTGACTCTCAAGCTCCTGGCCATATTTCAAAGCTATCTTTGGCAAACGCAAAAAGTTATAGGAAGACTCTGCTTGTATTGGTATACATATGGCTCTTGAGGAATGCTAGTGGAGATTTTTTTTTGTCCTTCTACATATTGTTTTGCATTTAGCTTGGGGAATAAGGCAATAATGAGAGTTGGAGGGAAAAATTCATTCTACTTTAATAATTTTATTGCAATCCAGTAAAAGCCATACTAAGAGAAGTTTATTTTTTATTCTAAGTTGAGGATGCCACCTTGAGCAATCTTTCTTTTTCTACGTGAATTATAGTCCTAAAACATTAAATCTGATCATGACAATCTCCTGCTTAATAATCTGTATTATTTCCTCATAACCTGTATGATAAACTCCAAATTCCTTGGTATGGATATCAGACCTATTAATATCTGATTTCAAACCATCTTTCTAATCTCATTCTCTGACATCACATATACTTGACAACTTAAGACCTGTTTTTTTTTTTAATTTTTTTTTTAATTTTTATTTATTTATGATAGTCACAGAGAGAGAGAGAGAGAGGCAGAGACATAGGCAGAGGGAGAAGCAGGCTCCATGCACCGGGAGCCCGACGTGGGATTCGATCCCGGGTCTCCAGGATCGCGCCCTGGGCCAAAGGCAGGCGCCAAACCGCTGCGCCACCCAGGGATCCCAAGACCTGATTTTTATTCTCTGTTGACTGTTCTCGTCATCTATGCCTGATTTCTTTTCCTAGAGCTTACAAGCTTCTTCCCAATTTA
This sequence comes from Vulpes lagopus, assembly GCF_018345385.1. Taxonomy (NCBI): domain Eukaryota; kingdom Metazoa; phylum Chordata; class Mammalia; order Carnivora; family Canidae; genus Vulpes; species Vulpes lagopus. The sequence goes on along the minus strand of NC_054838.1, from coordinate 10,748,183 downwards.
TGACCCTCAAAAATTCTGTTCCCTCTTATTCCCTCTTATTTCTCCTCTTCACCAAATTATCTCTACTCATCTTTAGGTCTTGGCACTAATCACTAATCAGTAATGCAGTCACCATCTTTGATCACAAACCAGGTTAGGTCTCCCTTTCCTTTCATACTATTTATTATCTTATAATTAATTATTTAATTCCTCCTCTTCTTTGGACTGTAAATGCCTAAAGAAAGGAACAGCATACATTATAAGTCACCACTATATTCTAGGCCAAACATACTTGGCACTCAATAAATATGGAAGATTCTCTCATTATTCTCTCAGTGTCCAAATATTCATTATGTGAATTTCCAAAATTACGTAAGAAGTGAAAGGTAACAAAATATAGAAACATTCTCTAATGGACTTAATATTTATAAAATTGGTCTTGCACAAACATCCCTCACAAATTAACATAACATATATCTCATCCATTTGGGTCAATTTCTTTGTATCTTTGATAATCTCTGCTCAGTGGTTTTAAATTTGTCTGCACATTGACAACACATGAAGCCTTTAAAAAGTAGTAATAATGCCTGCATCCCATTCCCAAAGATTGATTGAATTGGTTTAAGTGGAGCCTACGAATAGGGAAACTTTTAAAAATTGCCAATTTTTTCAGTGAAGTTTGAGAATCAGGCTAGCTGACTGATGAATACTGCATTGTGGAATGTTGTAAATAACTTTCAAAATAAAAATATATAGTGACTGCAAAATGAAACTGCAAGTCTTGCAAAGATGCAGGAACTGATGAGAAGAAATACAGTACTGGAGAATAGCACAAATTATTGATGAATCAAGAATTTGCAGTGAGGGAGTGCCTGGGTGGCTCAGTAGGTTAAGCTTCTGACTCTTGGTTTCTGCACAGGTCATGATCTCATGGGTCATGAGATTGCGCCCCAAGCAGGGCTCCGTGCTCAACTGGGAGTCTGCTTGAGGAATCTCTCCCTCTACCTCTCCCACATCTACGCTTTCTCTCTAAAATAATAAAATCTTTTAAAAATAATAATAATTCACAGTGAGACTATATAAAAACCAAAGAACCAGAAAAGGCAGGAATCATAGTTTATACAGTAGATTATTCAAAGATAGTGATTTGAATATAAAAACATTAAGCAAAGTCCTTAAGAAATATTCTTTGCAAAAATGACCCTTATTATAATGGTACCACAATATCAAAAGTGATGGTGCTATCACAATATTTGACCTGAAAAATTACTCTTAAAAAACATGCAGTTAATTCCTTCTTCTAAGAATTAATGCATAGTTAGAATTACAAATGAAATGTTCCCAATCATATAAACTTATTTTTATTCATTTCCATTCTAATTTTTAAAATTGAGTCAAAATAAAGTTATTCTTCCCATTGTTTACCATGTAATTTTTATCTCCATCCACTTAGTATTTTATTTTATTTTATTTTATTTTATTTTATTTATTTATTTATGATAGTTACAGAGAGAGAGAGAGAGAGGCAGAGACACAGGCAGAGGGAGAAGCAGGCTCCATGCACCGGGAGCCCGATGTGGGATTCGATCCCGGGTCCCAGGATCGCGCCCTGGGCCAAAGGCAGGCGCCGAACCGCTGCACCACCCAGGGATCCCCCACTTAGTATTTTAAAATATCAAAGACCTTGTATTACATGACCTTGCAGATTAGAGGCAATTCTACTTTTTTCCTTTTATATTTTTATACTGTCTCCTTTCCTTCCCTCATTACAATGGTTAGGAACTCTGACACAATGTCAAATAGGATGAATAAGCATGGGCTTTAATTATCTTGCGCTCCATCTGGAAAGAAAGCATTCAATATTTCACCATTACATATGATGTTTGTTAGTTTTCACATATTTCCTCTGTGATCTTTACTGACTGGCCCATCAAGTTATTTTCATTTTTCATAGATGAATTTTTCAAATTAAGGACATGATTTTCAAAACAACAACAAAAAAGTACATGATTTTCTATTACTAGTTTGCTGAGAGTTTTAAATTATGAATAGGTGTTTTCAAATACTTTTTCTTTATTTATTAAAATGTTCATATTATACTTCTCATTTATTCTGTTAATATGGTGAGGTTATTCTAAATGTTCAATTAACCTTGCATTCCTAGGCTAACCTCTATTTTCTTTTTATATTGCTGAATTTAATTTGCTGATGGTTCATTAAAAATTTTTGCATCTATAACCATTAAACATATAGGTCTAAAATTTTCCTTTTTTTGTTATATTTTTTAGGTTTTCATAATAGGATTATGCTAGTCTCATGAGGTAGGAATTATTCTTTATTTTTTGGAAAAGTTTACATAAGATGGGCATTATTTCTTAAATGTTTGATACAATTCACCAGTGAAACCATTTGAGTCTATAGTTTTCTTTATAAAAAGTTTTTTTTTAAGATTTATTTCTTTTTGTGGGGATTAAGGGGGAGAGGGAAAGAGAGTCTTAAGCAGACTCTGTGCAAAGCACAGAGCCAGAAGCAGGGCTCAATCTCACGACCCTGATATCACAACCTCAGCTGAAACCAAGAGTCAGGTGCTCAATTGACTGCACCACCCAGGCGCCCAGAAAGTTTCCTTTTTTAATTAAAAAATTCAACTTATTTTATAGATAAGATGTTAATTATGTTTTCTGTTTCATCTTCAGTTGGTTTTAATAAGCTGTATTTCTCAAGGAATTTATTCATTTCATCTAGGTACTACATTTTAGACAAAGATTTTCATAATATTTCTTTATTGTGTTTAACCTCTATAAATTCTGTAGTGAAAAAAAATAAATTCTGTAGTGATGATTCTTTTTTCATTCCTGATATGGGTAGGTTGGGTTCTTTTTTCTTGGACCTTATAAAAAAAGTAACTTTTACCTACAAAGTATTCTCTTTTTTTTTAGCAGTTTATTATAACATGCCTTGGTGTACTTTTCTTTGTATTTATCCTGTTTGGAGTTCATCAAACTTCTTAAATCTGTAAACTTGTATCTTTCACCAAATTTGGAAATTTGGGGCTATGATTTCTTCAAGTACTTTTTCCACCCTAATATTGCTTTCCTTTTTTTTTCTGGAACTTATTATATATGTTAGACCTTTTAATATTGTCCTACATGTCCCTAATGTATTCATTTCATTTCCAATTTTTTCTGTGTTCTTTAATTTGGATAATTTCTATTGATCAATTTTCATTTTAACTGACTTTTTCCTCTGTGATCTTTACTGACTGGCCCATCAAATATTTTCATATTTTAGATATTATATATTTCAGTTTAAAGTTCCCATTTAGTTCTTTTTGTAATTTCTCTCTCTCTGATAAAATGTCCTATTTTTCCCATATTTTTCTGATCTTCATATTGTTGAGTAATTTTGGATTATATCTTAGATATCATGATCATTAGGTCACGGAGATTCTTTTATAATACTCTAAAGGGTGTCATCTTTGTTTGTTTTAGCAAGATACTTATTTACTCAGACCCAAATGGCTTATTCTGTCTCACTGGAGTGTGTGGGAAGCAGCTCAAATAATCTGTTCAGTTCTTTGAGCCTTACCTGGGCCCCTTAAAGCTGGTCATGTGTATGCATGGTTTAGGGATCAGAGACTGGGGCAAAGTTTGTACATAGAATTTGGGGCCCCCATTCTGTGGCTCTTTTTTTTCCCCCAGGTTTACCTCCTCACTTCCCAGCAGCTATGGTTGCCCCAAAGTCTGTTCTGGTTCTCCAGGCCAGAAAGACTGCTAATTTTTCTATTGGCATTTTATTAGCCCAACACAGGCCTGCCCTCATGCGGGAAACCTTAAAAATGATTACCTTACCCCAATATCCTTCCCCCCTTCTTCCAAATTCCATCTCCTTTCAAGATGTAGCCTGCTTTTGGTTGTTCTCCAGTGTCTTCAGATAGTTTTTTGAGTTTTGTCCAGAGTTATAGCTGTTACTTTCACTTAATTTTAAATGGATTAATTAAATGGCCTTTTCTCACTACCAAATATCCTCTGATAATAAAACTTCTTGCATTGCCTTGGGGTGCCTGGATGGCTCAGTCAGTTAAGTATCTGCCTTTGGCTCAGGTCATTATCACGGGATCCTAGGATCCAGCCAGGTGTTAAGCTCCCTGCTCAATGAGGAGCCTGCTTCTGCTGCTCCCCATGCTTGTGCTCTCTCTCTCACTCTCTGTCTCAAATAAATAAATAAAAATATTTTTTAAAAAACTAATTATATTGCCTTAATGAAGGATTAAATGACACCACACTTTTTCACTCCTTCATGGTGTTACATATTCAGAATACTTCTGCCTACAATGTCTTTAATTCTCATAACCCTACCAAATAGAATTTTTCTGTGCCCATTTATTTAAGAACATAGTAAAGTTTTGCCATCCTCCAAGTTCTAAATACCTAAAATTTCAACTGAGAATATTTTAATTGGAACTAACTCAGATGTCTATCAACATAATAATATAACATAGTATAAAATACTACATAGAAGAAAATAAGGTGTGACGCGCTGAGCATCTGCCTTTGGCTCAGGGTGTGATCCCGGAGTTCCGGGATTGAGTCCCACATAGGGCATCCTGTATGGAACCTATTTCTCCCTCTGCCTGTGTCTCTGCCTCTCTCTCTCTCTCTCTCTCTGTCTCTCATGAATAAATAAATAAAATCTTTAAAAAAAAAGGAAAAAAAATAACGTAAAGCTATATATATTGACAGAAATCTAAGTTGTAATTTTAATTTTTTTAAGATTTTTTTTTATTCATTCATTCATGAAAGACACACAGAGAGAGAGAGAGAGAGAGAGAGAGAGAGAGGCAGAGACACAGAAAGAGGGAGAAGCAGGCTCCATGCTGGGAGCCTGATGTGGGACTTGATCCTCGGTCTCCAAGATAACGCCCTGGGCCAGAGGCAGGGGTTAAACCGCTGAGCCACCCAGGGAACCCCCTGAGTTGTAATTTTAATGAATAAAAAAGGATATGTAAAATATTTGTGAAAAGGAGAAGTGTTACCTCACACAAAATAAAATTGCATATTTCTATATAATTGTGTATACTTGTATATAATTATATAGAAAGAGGTCTAGAAGCATACAAACCAGATTAAGAATAGCAATTATGTTTGAGAAGAGAAATAGAATTTAGGGTAGAGAGAGACATTAAAAATTAAAGTAAATTCTCTTTACTTTTTTCCCAATAATTATTCATTGAATATTTAATAAATGCCTGCTATATGCCAGGAACTATTCCATAACAAAAATGTATTTATGTATTATACTTGTATAATTTTTAATTATTTTTAGTTTAAATGAAATGTATTACCTCAATAAGGACAAATCGAAATAACAGAAAATCTCTGAGATGCTAAAAAATGTGATCCTTTATCTTGTCAACATACCAGAAGCTCAGGAGCCTTTTAAATATAAGTATAAAGGGGCACCTGGGTGGCTCAGTGATTGAGGGTCTGCCTTTGGTCCCACATTAGGGCTTCCCACAGGCAGACTGCTTCTCCCTCTGCCTATGTCTCTGCCTCTTTCTGTGTCCCTCATAAATTAACGAGTAAAATCTTTTTTAAAAAATAATAGATAAATAAATAAATAATGTATACAAATTTAGTGTTCTTTTTAAATCTGTTGTCCGTGAGACTAAATTCTTATTCTCCAGATCTAGAACCAATGAAGAAACGAACTGATTTCTTTTTTCCCCTTAAAATATACTTCCATTTTCTTATGCTAATTTTTCTGAGGGTTAAGGATGGCAGGTGAAGTCTAAAGTTTTTCTTTGGATTATTTTCAGATATCAAATGGCTGCCAACAGATAAAAATATACCAATTTTCTTATTCACATACTAGAGTAAGCATGACTGAGGAATCTGGAGAGGAAATCTGGCCTTTATGAAGTTCATTCTTTCTTGATTGATTCTTTCTTGAGGAATGTATCTTTGTTCCTTATGTTGATTCACCTCCCCTTCTTAGCCAGTTGACATAAAGACATCTTCTTATAAACTTTAATACTGAAATAACTTGGTATAACTCAACTTTTTAACCTTCTTCCCCAATTCCTTTAAGTAATAAGCCCTTCACTACCTCAGCAAAGAAACTCATTCCATTTTTAGACAACTGTAACTGTTACAAAGTGTTTGTCTTCTACCATTCCTGTGATTCTGGCTCCTTGTGACTTTTACTGCTAACTTACGTTTGACCCTCCAGAGTATACACTCTTTCCCTATACAGCACTTTAGCCATTTCAGACAGCTACTGGATTCTCTTAAAACTTCTTTCCTCAGGGTAAACATGTCTTGTTCTTTTAACCTAAGAGAAGCTTCTACCAACTGCCCTAGAAATGGTAAAAAAAAAAAATTAATTTCTCTGCAACCAGATTATTTACCCAGTTGAAAAATACAAGTTTTGGCTTTTACCCTAATGCAGCACACAGCCTTCCTGGCTAATCATTACAAATACTCCTGGCACTTGTCTCCAAAGAACTATCCCTCCACTTGCCTGCACACATGTATATATGCAACATACACACTCTCTTCCACTATTCCTTTTTTAAAAATCTTTTAAATAGGCACGAGAATGTGTCTATCCTGAATTCATGTGACGGGTTTCCATCCAAGGGGCTTGTACTCTCTGCTTAATCACATGGTTTTATTTGAACTATAGTTCATTTACTCCAAATTACAGTATTTCATTCTTACAAGATCACACCTATTTCTCCTTATTTTTGAGGCCCTAAGATATCAGGCATGAACTAGGACAGTCAAACTTCATTCATAAACCTTAATTTAGAATAGGCTTAGCAATGTGTCTGTTAATTATATGCACTTAACCATCTCATTTCCATTTTTCTGGAGATTGTTAACTACTGTGTATCTCTAGAAAATTACAAAAAAAATTCAATATGTTTAAATCTGAAAAACCTATACAGGACTTTCACCTAATTGGTCATGGTCCTTTGAAGAACCTAATTATACCCTCCAATCAAAATCTTTTTGAAGGAGTAGAGCTGGAGCAAATATTAGTCTGCCCTAGAAAACTATACCTAGGATTTTTTTAAGCTTTTGTCCAAGCTCCTGTCTGATTTCTATCCCAGTTTTCCTAGCATTTGAAACAAAGATAATAAGACTCTAAGTTTTACCCGAAGATTATACAACATAATATGTGAAAAAGTTCACGTTATAAGTATAAAGTATAATAAAAATTTAAGGTACAAATTTTTTAGAGGGGATGTAGGAGGAGAGGGAGAGAGAGAATCTTAAGCAGGCTTCACACCAGCGTGGAGCCCAGCATAAGGCTCAATCTCACAACCCTGAGATCATGACCTGAGCCAAAATCAAGAGTCAGACACTTAACCAACTGAACCACCCAGGTGCCCCTAAGGTACAAAATTATTTTTTTAAGGTACAAAATTATTAAATAATGGGACCTTCCATGACCACAAAGAAGCATTCTATAAATTCTCTCCTTTTAACACTGACATGTTAATTAAATTCTTTTTTTTTCTTCTTTTGTATCTCCTTTTCCCATACCACCCACCAAAAAAAACCCCAACATTTCAGCATAATTTTATAGCCTCAGATTTTAACTACAAATGTCAGCAAAGATTCACATAGAGTACAAGGTATGTATATTCTATATTTTGAAACCCTAGCCCTCCTCTCAGACTGACTTCATTTTTGTCCCTTTTTTACAACCTTTTCTATATTCTCCTGAAAAAAAAAACCCAGACTGCCTAACAATATTATAGCAATTATCACCCATATTAATATTTTAGCTATAATTACCCACTTCAAACTCTTACAATTGGCTTCATGGCTTTCCTATGTGAATATATCAGATATATTTTCTCAACTACATGTCCTAAATTTTTCCAGATTTTTAGAGCCCATTGTAGAGTTTCCACATTAAGATTATAGCCACTGGAGCTGTTCTATAAATTTCTAGTTTGAAAGCTCAGTTTTTGCATCCAGGAATTGAGATTTCCCAAAATGAAAATACAGAGTGAAAGATCTCACTGAAAAATAAGCAGCAACAATGGAGAAAAGCTGTCAAATGTTCTATAGCTAGAGGATAAGAAACCAAAAAGGTCCCAGCCACCTCCCTCATCCCAATCTTTGCTAGCTTTAAATTGCATAATTTTACCTAAACAGTATATGCAAACTAAACCACAGGCCATTTTTATGTAATTTTCTTTCTCTCAATCTCCCTTTCTTTTTTTTTCTCATTCACTATATTCTCCTCCGTAATAACAAATATTTATTGAATGCCTGTCATATACCAGACCATGTGTGCTAAATGCAAGGGAAGACATCTGAAAACAAAATAGATCAGTCTAGAAGAAGGACAGACATTAAACAAAATTCACACACGTACATAATTTAAAATTGCAGTACTACTATGAAATAGAGTGGGAAGCAAGGTCTTTACAGACAGACAAGATTGGAGTTAGAAGGATCAGAGAAGCCTTATCTGAAGAAATGACATTTTTAAACAGGGACCTGAAGGATGAGCAAAAGACATTCTGATAAAGAGTGGGAAGAAATGTATTCCAGTTGAGAAGACAGCATTATGTGAAGACCTTAGAGCAGGAAAAATGTGAAAGATACAGACCAGTATAGCAGCTGAATTAGAAAGAACTATTGGGGGGATCCCTGGGTGCTCAGAGGTTTAGTGCCTGCCTTTGGCCCAGGGCGCGATCCTGGAGTCACAGGATCAAGTCCCATGTCAGGCTCCCGGCATGGGGCCTGCTTCTCCCTCCTCCTGTGTCTCTGCCTCTCTCTCTCTCTCTCTCTCTCTCTCTCTCTGTCTATCATAAATAAATAAATAAAACTTAAAAAAGAAAGAAAGAAAGAAAGAAAGAAAGAACGAATTTGGGGGATAGGCAAGAGCTGAGGCTGGTAATGCAGTGGCCTGAATGTGCAGGGGTTTTGCAGATTAAAAGAATTTTTTGTTTTAACTAAAGTGCAATAAAAAGCCAAGAAAAGATCTTTTTCAGATTTCAAAGAATAGGAAGTGGAGTTTTTCCTCTTGTATAAAGAACATGGAATTTAACCATAAGAATAAAGAGAGGCATGGCAATGACAAACACCAAATTCGAGAGTGATTACCTCTGGCAAAAAGAGAGGAAGACGTGAAATTGAGAAAGAGTTCACAAGAGGCTTCTTCTGTATTGGTAAGTTTTTATTTCTCATAAATACATAGATATTTTAACCCACACTTTATACCTTTTTATATAATTTTCATAAAATATTTTAAAGAAATTAATGAATGCTAAGAATTCACTGCTTCATTTCATTCTCCTCTTCTTTCTAAGGTTCATATTAAATAAATCTTCCAACTTTGAGAAAGACAAGCACACGGAATTAAGGGATCTCCCCTCTTATACATTTTGTTTCCCGGGCCTTTATTTTCTAGACTTTAGCGTCAGATCTTAGAGGCTCTTCAATTAGCTTATCTTTTATTTTAGCATACACTATAATCCTTGTAGCTTTCCAACATCCCCAGAGTTAATATGAGGATTAAATGAGATAAAGCATTTAACATAGCATTTAGCCCACAAGAGCTCAATAAATTTTAACTGTTATCTTTATTATCTCACTTATTATGGTCTATACTTACATTCTTACTCCTAAATATGGGCCAGAACATTGGAACTAAGAAAAAGCTGAGTGTATATGGCCAAACGGTGCTCTGGCATTTTGAATGCATATATTGTATATATTGACTATATACTGAATATACTGTATATATTCATAAACACAGACACACAAATACATGCACAGGTATATATTTCCAATATTGAGTTTATAGTTTCATAGACACACTTTTTCTGTTCTCATTGAAGCATTAAACAACAAAATATTAATTTGAGGCCTTTTTATTGCCACTAAAGAAATACCTTAAAGAAAAGGGTTAAAATTCTGCATTTGACCGTATACAGTTACAATTTAACGTCAGTTCAGTAAGTTTGCTAATTTCTCCTAAGTACAATGCTACACTGAAATGATTTATGGTTGCCCAAAGCTGCAATAATATTCAGTACAGTCCATACTATGTTTAAAAGGCTCATTTTTGTAATGTCAAGTAATTCATGCAAGCTTCAATCTTTTGAATTGAATATTGACATCAAAATTTCTTCTACAACAGGAGAAGCAGTCTTTGATGCAAGAACATTATTAAAATCTTATCTTTTCCCTTAATTTTCTTTGTACAAATAGCACAGATCCTCTCATTTCTTTCCTTCCAATTCACAAATACAATAAAAGCTGTCTTTAGAAAGGTCCTTAAACATCACGATGAAATGACTGTTAGGACCCAGAAAATAAGAGAACTTATGACAGTTTTTGTTACCTACAAGTCTGGAAAGTATCTCACTGAATTTTATTTGAATATTATATTTTAAATTATATTTTGATACCTAAGAATTTGCTCTCGTGAAAAAAAAGTTTGCCACTCGATATTCTTTAGTCTGAGGTTTGGACTCAGATTGTTTTAGTAATCATTCCTCCATGCCCACTTCCTTGTTCTTAATCACAAATCTAATCGTGTGTTTTTATAAATATTCAAAATTAAACATATTTATCTACTTAGGTAAATAATTTTCTTAACTTTTACCGATAGCCTAGGTAGAGATCTCACTAACAAACACATTCAGAACTTTTTAGATTTGTTCTGGCAACTTGTAAATTCATAATAGATCTAACTGTTTAAATATATTAACATTCTGGGCATTTAAAAAATGAATATAAAAGATTAATTCCAAGTTTTGTTTTACTTACCAAGCTCTGCCATTCCACCTCACTGCCTGAACAATATTATCAGCGCTTCGGATACTCATTCTTGCTAAGTAAAAGGATATTTCTTCTCTAGCTGGATTAATAATCAACTTTCTAGATAGTTCATTTGTAATTCTCTTCTGGTTAACCCTTAGTATTACAGCAGTCTGCCCAACTCATGCTAATCAATTTATGAAGCAGGAAGAAAAGGGTGAAATTCAATTATGCAGATAACAAATGGAAAATAAAAATGAGGGACAGTTCAGATTAGGCACAAAAGAACAATGAACCTTACTTTCTTACACTAAAAGGTATAAATCTTTATGTTAGATATTACAAAAGTGGTCAAATCACAAACACAAGAAACAAGATACATGAAGAGAGAAATATAATAGGCTTACAACACACCAGTCCAGTGCTTATTAGCCTGTGTTTTCTGCTTTATTTACATGCAGATAAATACAGATTAGCTCTGGGCTAGAAAACACTTTTCTCTTAGTATAAAGGTCTAACTTTAAACCCCCAGCTGCTTCCTCTCTCAACAGTTGTAATACTTGATCTCTTATTCTACAGTAAGTACCATCTCAGGCTTTATGGCATTTTCTCAAAATGTGACCTATAAACACTTGCATAAGAAAAATCTGAGTGCTTGTTAAAATATAGATACATGGGCCCCACCTCGGAAATCCAAAGCACCTCAGGTGATTCTTATGTACACTTAAAGTTTGAAAGCCATTTCTGACCTCATCTAAGGAGACTCCAACACAATCCTTTGGGACTCAGAATGAAATCAATTAATCCTGATGCTAGGTTGACCTCAACCTTTTACTTTGATTCTAATAACTAGGATTCTACATTGCTTTCCTGTATCTAAATACATTAGCCACCTAAGACCATGACCCTTACATGGTTATGGTAATCTTTCACTTGTGGTCTACTCAGAAACCAGAATCTGTCCTTTAATTACCCCTGTTGTCTATGGCCTTATGGTGGCCTAGCTGCCTAAATCATGAACTACCACTTGCCCAGACATTTCTTGCTTTGTTTGCCTAACTAAACACTTTAATCTCCTGTTTCATGTCTTCCTTCCACATATATGGACCTGTTGGTATTCATTGTCCAGTCTTTTAGTGAATGCATTTTGCCTGCTATGTTCACTTTATTCCAAGGCTGTTCCACTCCTCTAACAGTCTGCTCTATGCCTGTTGTGATGGAACAGAACTTGCTTAATCACGTGTAGAGCTGTGAAATGAACAATTAGCTACAAGACGAAAAGACATAGACATGGCAGCCACTGGTTTCACAAATTGTTACAAAGGTTCATGTTTGTATTCGGAATAAAGGAAAAGATGATGTCTATGGGAGGACAAGGGGATGGGCAAAATGGGTAAAGGGGAATGGGAGATACAGGCCCCCATTTACACAATTAATAAGTCATAGGAATAAAAGACATGGCATAAGGAATATAGTCAATGACTATATATCATAATAGCATTGAATGGTGACAAACGGCAGCTACATTGGTGTGGAGAATAGCATAATGTATGGAATTGTTGAGTCACTATGTTGTATACCTGAAACTAATGCCACATTGTGTACCAACTATGAGCAAAAAAAGAAAATTAAAGATAATGATTATTTATTTTTATTTTATTTTATTTTTTAGATAATGATTATTTTAAAAGAACCAGGGAAAGCTAAAGAAAAATTCTTGAAAACTGGAATAGTATACTACGTAAAATAAAGTGAAAAAAATTTTAATTCTAATCATTTGCTTATATATTCTTGGAACCTATTAAGAAAGGTCAACAGGACAATGATTATTTAATGTGGGGAGAATGTTTAAGTAAGTAAAAGAAAAACAATACTGGACTAGTAGAACTCTGAAGACTTGGATTTCTCACGGCCTCTATAACTTCCTAGATTTGTGATCTAGATTAAGTCTCTTAATAGTTTTGTGCCTCAGTCCCTAAATAGGTCTAGTAAATCATGCCCTGTGTGTCTAAGATTATTCTGATAATTAAAACAAGATCATATTTATTAAAAGATTTGAAACTATAAATGCCTTATAGATGTAAGGGATTATTATAGCTAATAAATTGCTATTTTATAAAGATTATAGTTAACACCTACCCAAAACCTACCCCCAAAAATATAGTGACCATTGTTTTGTTAACTTTTATATTTTTTAAGTATAAACTATATGCATTGAAAGAAATAAACAGTTTGTAAAATGTCTTTCTTTTTTTTATAAATTTATTTTTTATTGGTGTTCAATTTGCCAACATATAGAATAACACCCAGTGCTCATTCCATCAAGTAACCCCCTCAGTGCCCGTCACCCAGTCACCCCCACCCCCCGCCCACCTCCCCTTCCTCCACCCCTAGTTCATTTCCCAGAGTTAGGAGTCTCTCATGTTCTGTCTCCCTTTCTGGTATTTCCCACTCATTTTTTCTCATTTCCCCTTTATTCCCTTTCACTATTTTTTATATTCCCCAAATGAATGAGACCATATAATGTTTATCCTTCTCCGATTGACTTATTTCACTCAGCATAATACCCTCCAGTTCCATCCACGTCGAAGCAAATGGTAGGTATTTGTCGTTTCTAATAGCTGAGTAATATTCCATTGTATACATAAACCACATCTTCTTTATCCATTCATCTTTCGATGGACACCGAGGCTCCTTCCACAGTTTGGCTATTGTGGACATTGCTGCTAGAAACATCGGGGTGCAGGTGTCCCGGCGTTTCATTGCATCTGTATCTTTGGGTAAATCCCCAGCAGTGCAATTGCTGGGTCGTAGGGCAGGTCTGTTTTTAACTCTTTGAGGAACCTCCACACAGTTCTCCACAATGAGATACCACCTCACACCAGTGAGAATGGGGAAAATTAACAAGGCAGGAAACCACAAATGTTGGAGAGGATGTGGAGAAAGGGGAACCCTCCTGCACTGTTGGTGGGAATGTGAACTGGTGCAGCCACTCTGGAAAACTGTGTGTAGGTTCCTCAAAGAGTTAAAATGTCTTTCTTAAGAAAATTTCAGGAATAGGACCAATATCAATCGGGGCAGTATAAGATAAAATCAACCCAAAATATAAGTAAATAAGTAGATAACCGAAGTTTGTCTAGGTCAGACACAAACCTTTCGAGTCTTACCAGAAGCATGTTTAGATGAGGAAAGGTTCATTTGGATTGACACTGGTGACATTTCTTATCCAGAACCATGTCCCTAAAGCAAGAGTTCAGTGTGACTCTGCACAACCAAAGCTTAGAGCATTTGTTGCAAGAAATTAAGACTGTATCCAATATAGTTTAAGATTCAGTCAAGTGCTATGATTTAATTTAACTGGTTAATGTGTACATATTAACATTCAGAAGACAGAAGTGCTTAGCAGGTATTGGTTGATGAACATTACCCATGTGAAGAAAAAAGTATTGATTCTTGACTTAAAAAATAGACACTTCCAGTGTTTTAAATTTTAATAAATGTATTCATTCAAATATTGTTAAGCACCTCTTAGGTTCTAGGCATTATTCAAGATGTTGGGGAATATGAGTGACTAAAACAGTCAAAAATTCTCTGCTATGTAGAGCTTATATTCCAGGAAATATACGAGAAAGAGGGCCAATAAATTTAATAGATAAACAAATTATATTAAAAGTTTATAAAGTCTATGGAAAAAAATAGAACAGCATTAGGGAAATCAGGAATGTTTGGAGGGTTACAACTTAGTGGGAGGGGGGGCGGACACAGGGAAAAGGAGAAAGAATTTTAAGCAGGCTCCACTCCCAGCATGGAGCCCAGTGGAGGGCTTGATCTCACAACCTTGAGATCATGACTTGAGCCGAAATCAAGAGCTGGACACTTGACTGACTAAGCCACCCAGCCACCCCTGGAGGGTTGCAATTTTAAAATAGAGTGATCAGTCCTCAGGATATTTACTCAAAGAAAGCAAAAACACTAATTCAAAAAGATATACTCCTATGTTTACTGGAGCATTATTTACTTACAACAGCCAAGATATGGAAGCTACCCAAGTGTCCATCCATAGATAAATGGATAAAGGTATGGTATATAAATAAAATGAGATATTACTCGGTCATTATAAAGAATGAAATCTTGTCATTCTCAACAACATGGATGAATCAGAAGGTATTGTGGTAAGTGAAATAAGTCAGAGACAAATACTATATGATTTCACCTATATGTGGAATCTAAAAAACAAAACCAAAGAACAAATATACAAACAAACAAAATCACAACTACAAAAAATAAATACTCATAAATATAGAGAAAAAAAACAGTGGTTGCCAAAGGGGAAGTGGGGGGGCGGAGTGAAATAGGTAAAAGGGAATTATAACTTCAGTTATTAAATACGTAAGTCACAGGGATGAAACATATATCATAGAGAATATACTCAATAATATTATAATAACATAATATGTTGACAGATGGTAACTACACTTATGGGGGATAAGCATTTCATACTGTATATAAAAGTCAAATCGCTATGCTGTACACCTGAAAATAATATTTTATTAGATATCAACCATACTTCAATTAAAAATTAATTAGTTAAATTAATTTAAATAGAGTGGTCAAGATAGACCTCATTGAGAAGATGATATCTAAGCAAAAACTTGAAGGAGGTGATGACATCTGCTGTGATTCTTTGCTCATAGAAAGATTTTTTCACCAACTTTTAAATTTTACCACTTTAGTGATAAATTGAAGATAGTCTTATAAATTAATTTTAATATTTATATTTCATATAATATACTTTCATATTTATATTTTTATATTGGTGAACATTTCATATTATAACTTTGATATTATAAGAGTGAAAGTTAAAATTGATACTCTAATACTAAAACAAATTACAGTACATCAATATGGTATATAATATGGTAATTTAAAATCATGTTTTCAAAAACTACTAATGGGAAAATGTAATAAAATGATTTTTTAAATACAAAAACATATCTATAGTAGGATCCAATTTTGAAATTTCTTTTCATTTACTCAACTATTTTTCAGTACCTACTATGAGCCATGCACTGTTCTGGGCATCGGAGAGAGAGGAGTAAACAAGCTAGACATGTTCTTTCTTCTCATACACACATAGATAAAATACTGAAATGAAATATAGCAAAATGTTACTGGGGAGTAAAGGTTTTTATTACAAAACAATAAGGTGAAATCATGGATTATTTTATTTTCTCCTCCATGTTTAAATATAATCCAAAATTTCTAAATATACTCTGCATAATTCTAAAAACTAAACTATAGCATTTATATTGATCTAAATAATATGATTCATATTTGTCTTGGGGTGTCTGTTTAGATAAAGCACAAATATACACATAATATTCTGAATATACATTATATTTTTTCAATCATATACTGATTCTTATGTCTTTTAACACCTAATAAAGTTGGATAGTATCAGGTCCCTTTCTACAGATGCAAAAACTAAAAAACAGAACAGTAAACTAATTTGTCAAACTAGAAAGAAAAAGTGTTTAAAATTATAATACTGTGTGTGAAGGTGTCTCACACAGTGCCTAGATCAAGAGATGCTGCAGATTCTGAATGCAATGCCAGAACCTTGAGGTACATCTCTCCCCAGTTATGCTGTGGTTTTGTGCGGAGTTTTTAAACGAACCTTTAATAGTTATAAAAATCTGATCCAAATCCCAGCACCACCACCACCAGATATTAGCTTTATTCCATCTCCCCACAGCCTCTAAAATCACCAGTAAACAAGACATGTTCCTATAATGTTTCTTCATTCTTCCTTTGATTTTAAGTTTTTATATTCAAATAGCATAGCAAATGGCATCTATTTGTCTACCTCTAACTAGTTGAGTTATCTTGGGCAAGTCATTTCAACTTTCCAGCCTCTTCTTATTTTTCAAATATAAGAGTTGCACTAGATAATCTCAAAAGTCCTTAAACTCTAGTGTTTCATGCCCACAATAGAAGGAAGGAGGAAGTAGAATAGAAGGAAGAAAAAAGAAGGAAAGAAGTGTTTCATGCCCACAATAAATTAAAAGAACACAACTTCTAAAAGAAAGAAAGAAAGAAAGAAAGAAAGAAAGAAAGAAAGAAAGAAAAGAAAGAAAAGAAAGAAAGAAAGAAAGAAAGAAAGAAAGAAAGAAAGAAAGAGAAAGAAAGGCTATAGCAATAAAGACAGTTGGCTAGAAAAAGTAAGAAAACAAAGACCTGGTATTAAAAGAAAATTTGAAAATCTCCCCAATCTCCTGGACCAAGTCCAGTTTCAATTATACAAGGGTTGTTTGGGGACAATAGAGAGCAAGAAATATGAAGGATCCTTTGATCATCAAAAGATGATCCTTTTGCCTAAAAGGATAGTGTTCCTATACTCTCTCTGGTTCCAAACACACACACACACACACACACACGCACACACACACACAACCAACCACAACCAAGTATTTTAATATTGATATGGAAGGAAAATAGAAGCCAGTCATTTTGCTGAAATGAAAGTATTTCAAACCCAGAGAGAGTGATTTGGTTTTGAGGATTTTTATGAACTAACACTGTGTCCAATCCTTTCCTATCACCTCCTCTGTAATACAAAACCCCAATAGCTCTTAAAATGGTTGCACTTTCTTGTGTACAGAGAGAAAAATTTGTGTTGCTATTGCAGCAACATCTAAACAGTTTCCTGTAAACTTTCTGTGATGGAAGTCGTAGAATTTATGATAAAACCCTGTAGAGTGGTGAAACAAATTTTCATATTTATCATTCATTTTATTCAGTGTGCATTTGAAGGAAAACCTTTTAAGAACACCAATAATGTGAGAAAGCTACAACAACTAAATTTATTGTTAAGTATCACATCACTGGTCCTCCTGGGAGTTCAGGAAGAAAGCTTAAATCACATTTCCTAACACATTGGAGAGCTTCCCAGAGATGTGATGGCCCACAGAGGCAAACCATCCAAAGCACACTGGAATCTCAGAGATGGTGACAAAGAAATATCACTTTGTTTAATAAAAGCAAATTGAAGCTACCCTTTTATTTTTTAAAACAAAGTACAAACTCTCTCTTACCCCATTTTTCTCCTTTCCTTGCCCTGCCCCCTCCTGTTTCACCTGACTAAACTGTAGGTATTTGTTCCATCACCTGACTTAGGGGCTGGCTAGAAATATTAGAAAAAAAACAATCTACCATTGTTACATGAGACAACAACCTTTCATGTCCTTGAAGCTCACCATGACCTTTCATCTTTCCTATCCCCAGTGGTCTCTCCTAACAACTAAAACTACACTCAGTTGGGCTGAATTCCAGATTGTCATAAAAAGAACCCTGTCCTTTCAAAACAAAACCAATTTTTACACCAAGGTGGGGGAGAAACACAAGTCCATTGTTCCCTCACAGATGGAAGTTGGAGTTACTAAGGCAACTGCTCTAATCCTCCTTTTTACCACCTTTTTCACATCACTGGCCTATCAAGTATGCTACCTTTTAACTCATAAGCTCAAAAGCTGGTAGTCTAACTGGCTGCCCTAATTAGCTACGATTTTCACACTACAGACAACATGATGAGCTAATCGAAATTTGCAAAATAATGACGTACCTCCAGCAAATATTCCTCCTCCTGAGGCCCAGTCTTAGAATAACAATAATGAGACCATTATTAGAGAAGGGCATTAAAATGCTGCACTGCTGCTAAACAGAGAACTTAATTGTTCTGGTCTTGTCCATTGAATCAACAACCTATTGTTGTGGACTTGAAAAATAAAGGACTGGAGAATGGGTGCCATGATGATTGGTCTGTGCGGCCATACCGGCACTCTGTAGAATTGTTTTCTTTTGAAACTCTTGATGGACTAGTAGTTTTGTTTAAAAGTAACATAAAAGGCGATTGTCTGGATAAAAAGTCCTATTTATTGAAATCCTTAGAAGCAGTTGCATGGATTTGTTCGTGACCCCTGAGATAAAAACATAGTGACCATAATAACACCATTTGTAGAGAGCCCTGTTACCACTGCCTACAGTAACATAAGATAAGAGACAGTCTTTTCTAGCTACTGTAGGAAGGAAGGAAGTACTTCTGAGCAGAAAGCAAGAATGATAAAAGGTCAAATACTGGATAAAGCTCATTAATCTCTGAAAGGGAGACTTTTAAAAATAATGCTAATTTAAGAATTCTGCACAATTGCTACAGATTCAAGCACATGTAAAAAGGCTCACAGCTCTTTTTCTTTTTTCTTTTCTCACTTTTAAGCTTCATTCCTTTGCTTAAAAAGAAGGATTAAAATAAAATGATTATTAAATAACTGAAGCAAGATGTCTCAGGATAACCTGGAGAACAAAAAAACCCGAAGGTTTCCAGATAATTATTTTTATGTTCATCCCCACTCTATAGCAAGAATAATGAAATACTAAAGTTAAAGGTTAACTAGTATAGGATTCTTAGCAGTAGAAAAGCACTGTTTACACATTGTTAAAGTGTCTTCTCTATGGAGCCACAGTACATGTTTTCTGTAAAGTCAGGTGGATTTTAGTGTTGAACTGTGGTGGGAGGGAGTGTACTTTCTTGTTAGGTATTTTTGGGGTGGGGTTGTTTGTGGGGTTTTTTTTATCAAGTGAAATCTGCATTATATAAAAGTGTATTAAATTGTAAATAAGACCTCTTGCTTCATTCAATCTGTGCTTTGCTTCATTTATCTTCATCTTGTTAGGCTAAATTAATTAACAATCTCACTGTTGCACACTTTCTCTTTTCATTACATCAAATAATGGCCCGTATATGGAGAAAGCACTCACCACGGGAATTCTGTAACTCTACTGCTAAGAAGAGTTTCTACGTAGCAGTGCAGTGATATTAACTGGATATATTCATTTTATAAGCATTTATCAAATGTACTTTCCATTGTTAACAACCAATTAAGCACCTAAATTCTTAACATATCAATAAGAAGCCATAAGGGGGGAAAAAAACCTAACCAAAATAGAAGTTGCAAGATACTTCAAAAAGGAAAAAAAATCCTGTTGTATATGCACAACTAGATTTCACCATCCATGTCACCCGAAATAAGAAAAACCCCATGCAAATTTGACAGGTATGTTTTCATAGATATGACACAACATTGTATAAAAGGTTTAAAAGACACACCCCAAGCTGTTGTATTCCTTGCTTTGGAATGTCTAACATGTGATAAATTGGATGATTAGAATTTCATTGGTAAATCCCATTATTTTAAATCTAGAAGAGTGAAGTGTGTTAAACTCTTTTGTAAGTTTTCTTTCAACCTGAAACACTGTGGCATCTGGAGCTATGCAAATGGACAAAATGGTAAAGCCCTTCTTAATCTTTCCCTGTTCCACCAGTGTTTCTTTCTCCAATCACAGCTTTGTGGGTGATATCTTTCTGCGAGCATTTCTTATTTAATTAAAACAGACACTGACAGAAGGACATGGATTAGTACTGTAATGATGCATTTACTTAGATTAATCGGAGGCTCCTTTTAGAGTAATGGCTTAAACAAAGAACAAAAGGAAATTGTTATGAAACAGCCTTTTATCCCAGGCAAAGGTCGCATTATGAGGTTTTTAATTTTGTCAGCTTCTGTTATACTCTGCCTTGCTAGTGGAACATGAGAAGTGCTTTTACCCCCCAATAAAGCCAGTTATTATAAAAACAGCCATTAAAGCTGCAAATTAAAATGTCTGGTTTTAAAACAGGTTACTTAGCTTTCAGAATCCTCTAATTAGCATGTTGCGCATTGTTGTGAGGAAAAGAAGACTAAAATGCTAATGACCTACTGCCAGGTGACCATACTGCTGTGCAAAATAATAACGACCTTTCCAACTAACATGACGAATTAACCAAGTACAGGTTCCCCCATCCAGCACCTCTTCTCTGAGTAGAGATCAGTAAAGCCTAGCCTCTGTCCTGGGGACCAGGATTCTCAGCCCTCTACTTAAACGATATACTCACTAAAAAGCAGACTTCTTTCTACAACAAAAGAAAGTGAATGAAATAGCAATAGAGCATCTGAAAGTAAAAAAAGACAACAGTCATTTGTTGTCAAAGCACAAAGAAAGAATTAAAGCACCAGGTCCCTAACAAAACTACCTCATTGCCTCTTTCATCCAACACCTCCCCTTTAATAAATTGGACTTTCAGAGTGTAAATGGAATTAAGATTTGAAAGCTCAGTCTTCATTCACAACATTCACTTTTACACTTTGTTGTTTTCAAATAGCCTAAAGTAAAGCCAGTTTCCCTTTTTTGAGCCTCATTTTTTTCCATTTTACTGACTCCACTCACCACCACCTCTTCTTCCCAGTCAAAATTTGCTCTTTACAAAGGATATATTGGCTTTTGTGTTTCTTGCTACATGAATTTGACTTAATTATTTGCACTATTTGCACTTTTTTTTTTTTTACCTTACCTTTTTTGTAGACTGAATGACTCTGTGCCCTGTTAAGGGTAACATACATTAGCTGAAAATATAGACTGGGGGGGGGGTATCTCCGGAGTTCCTAAAATTGACCCACAAAGAAAACATATTTCACTTTAAATCAAGTCTCACACAAGTATCACTGAGAGGCTAGCTCTAGGAATTTCTTGAAATCATTATGAAACATATGTTGTCATTGAAACAGCAAGAAATCACTAGGAGTCATCGGTGATATTTGCCCAGTTGAGTCTTTTTTAAAAGAGGTTAACTGAGGTTGTATCAATTATCTATGGCCACAAAAATGCTGCAGGTTCGACCACCCCAAAACTCAGTGACTTAAAACAATAGGCATTTATTTAGCTCATGTGTTTGCAGTCAGCTGGGCACTTCTTCTGCTTTTAGCTGAGCTCACCAACATGTCTTGTGGTTGGCCGGCTTTTGGCTGATCGAGGATGGCCTTGGCTGGGACAACTAGAGTAATTCAACTTTGCTCCATATGTCTCATCCACCAGCAAACTAGCTTGTTCTTCTCGTGGGGACAGAAAAGGGCAAGAATGTGAACAGAAACATACAAGTACTTTCACAAGCCTCAACTTGTATCACCTTTGCTAACATCCCATTGGCCAAAGCAAGTTAAATGATAGATCCTAGAGTCAAGGGATGAGTCAGAAAACCCTTCTAAAATGGAAGGGCACTGTAAAGTCTCATGACAAAGGTCATGGATACAACGAAGGAAGAAGGAAAATTGGGGCTTTTGAGCAATCAATCTTAGCAAAGAGGTCAAGGTCATTTTGAGGATTCCCAAAGTTCTTCTGAAGAAGTTTCTGTTTTGTTCCATTTGCACTAATGTAGTCTAGATAGCCACTCAAAACTGATACATTTTTATTTTAATAAGTGACAGAAACTCTTCAAAAAAATATCATCTCCACTGATTTTCAATTTAAAACCTGCAACCATACAGTTAATTCTGAAATATGACCTCTACAAATTCACCATTTATTCTGGCTTACTGAGTGCTCACTTCGGCAACACACACACTAAAATATTTTGGCTTGCTGGCCTGTTGGGAATCAGTTATTCCTTGATAAAGGGTTTCAAAACTACAAACTTTGAGTCTTAGAAGGCTCCTTTCCACTTACAGAAGTAGCTAAGTTTGAGAAAACATCTAATGGATGCTGGATCCAGAAATTTGTCACTATATCTCAGAAAGTATTAACAGTCCAACACCAAAGAATACCAGCAAACAGTATATTGTAGTCTTTCACCACAGCAAATGCAGCTGAAATAGCACTGTTTTTAAATTTTTTTTTTCAGTTCAGCGCTCATCACTCAAATCTCTATTGTTCTTCTAATATCTCGGACAGTTAAAAAAAAAAAAAGGAAAGCAAAGAAAATCTTTGGTCTCACAGGGCTACATGATAGAGGGTGTCCTAATTTTAAACTCTAAAAATTTCTCTGTTTTGGACCACAAGAAACAGAAGATCAGCGAGGAAAGTATTCACGGTTTCTGCATGAATTTCAAAGAGTTAATGTGACAGAGGCCTTACACATGGTTTTAGGGAGATACCTAGAGTCAGTTACCAGTCTTTCCACTCAGATACACTCATCTAGCAGGAGTAGGAGTGATTACTGGGCAGAATTCCTAAACCCTGTGGCAAAGGAAATACTATCCTATATAGCACCACTCAACAATTATCCCTGTGAGCAATTAAAATAACCAGTGAAGTGGGTCTCCAAAAGGAGCCTTCAGCCATTCCTTCATTGGAGCCAGCACGGACAATGTGGGCTGCCAAAGCTGGCACTAACACTTGAAGAACAAGAAAGAAAGGCCAGCAAAGCTCAATCTTGCATCTAAAGATATTAAAAAGGAAACTAAATGACATAGGGAAAACTATCTTAAGAATTACCCAATTAATGGAGAACAGGGGAAAAAATCACATAATAATATGGCTTTTAAGTTCTTTTTTACTTTCCACCTATCCCTTTACAACTTTATCAGTAATGATTTGTTTTAAAGTGAAGCCCTAAATTATTGTTTGCCTTTTATAAACAAGGATGATACCTGGCAAGAATGCCATTTGCACTGGTTTTCTAATGTTTTGATCAACCAAATCTTCTCACCTGGTCTTTAGCAAGTATCAACCATTAGATCAGTGATTGAAGGCCATGGAACAGAGCAAAGGTAATAGGTCCATATAAGAATCAAGACAAGCATTGTGCCCTCATTAACACTAGGTTCTAAACAAACAATAGGCCCATGTTCAGAGAGCTGTACTAATTCTTCTCAATAGAAGCAGCTTGGGTTTAACTCAAATTTTCCTTTAAAAATCTCTTTGTTTTGACTGGCAAAAAAGAAAGAAAAACAAAAGCACCTGGATATCAGAAAAAGACTTCAGAGAACAAGGATGAAAAAAGAAAGCTTGAACTCCTTAAGAACAATCATATTTGAATATTCAGTACCTGGTGCAGAGTAGGTGCTCAAAAATTGTGTTGAATTAAATTGTCATACATTTAGAACAGTAAGAACAGAAGAAAGTCAGCACCTCTTTTGTAAGAAATTGCATCAGTAATCATATATCAGAATACTCAGAAAGGCCAAACTTGAAGAGTTCCTAACATTTGTGAACTATTTTTTATAAGATGAAATGAAACATCGGTCAAATTACATATGGACTCTAAGCTACTCCCCAGATTTTTTATAGAGATAAAAATCTAACTAAAATTAACTCCCAGGAGAGTCTTGGAGAGAGAACAATGTCATAAATGGCTTAATGCAACCAATGGGAAAATTGTGGGACCTGAAGGAGAAGTTCTATCCTTGTACCTTTTTTTCCAAATCCTTTACCTTTTAAGGGTATTAGGGACATAAACAGACTAAAAATTAAAATGTATTTAAATTTCAGATCATGTGTAGCTCCAACTTTGGTTCAGGAACCTTTTTCAATGTTCAGTTAATGGTTTCTCTAATAACCAGTATCTTCCCTAACCAACATCATAAAACTACCCTCCTCTTAATCCCAATTGATCATACTATAGGTCTGCCAAAAAATATTCAAAAATAAACACCAAAATAATATATAGAGGCAATCTCCACACTTACAGAGACTTCTGGAGGCAACCTCCATGCTTTACCAACATTTTCTCTATTCCCAATTTCCTCCCCCAGTCTCTCCCTGTGCCAAAATTTAAAAAACAAAACAAAAATGCCAGTTTAGGTTGATGTTTCAAAATACTTTACAGATAAAAATATTTTTCCTCCTAGCTAGAGTTTAAACTTTGTGTCTCTAGAACTCCTATGAATTCCTCTTAGGCTAAAATATATATGACTCCCAACTCACTTTAAAGGCTAAAATACCCTTGATTCCAAAACAAAGTAAACATACTACATAGAAAGTAAAAATTATAGACTAATCTCACTTAAGAACAGAACAAAAAATCCTTTAAATATTAATTAATTCTACAGTGTAAATGAAAATCCATCAAGAACAAGTAGGTTGTTATCTCAGTAATGCTACATGGTTTAGAAACTCTGCCAATGATGCCATATTCATAGATTAAAGAAGAAAAAGTCTATAAACTTCTCAACAGATGCAAGAGATAAGGGGAATAAAACTACAAAAAACTTCATAGTTAATGGTAAATGTTAAGATGCATTCCCATAAAAAAAAACAGAAACTGTGTCTTCCCTCAGTAAGAACTTCAGGCTAATTGTAAATGGAATATCTCAAGACCAGGAGGAAAACTATCCAAAATAAGACCCAAATGCAGATCTCTTCTAAAGAAAGACATACAAGGGCATCTCCCCGTGTCTGTATAGGCCATGGCAAGCTTTTTGTGGCAGGAAATATTTATTATATAACATCAAATGAAAAACAAATAATACCCAATGATATCCATGCTCTGATTATAGTTATGTGAAATTTAAAAAAAAGAACAAACATGGATAAGGACTGGAAACAAGCAGGTAAAAGCGAAAACAGATTGCACATTGTGAAATTCTGTGTGAGATTTTTTGTTATCGTTTTAATTTAAATGTCATAAAAAATTTTAACAACAACAATAATAATAAAAGTCTATGTGACTCCTGTAGGATACTATCCCATGAATAGGTTTGGGTAGGAGAAATAGTGAATGACTAAAACGAAAGATTACCACATTGAAGGGTTGTAAGAAGAAGAAAGGAAGGGCTCTTAGAAGCAGGTTCTAGGGTACCAGGAAAATTTTTTAAAAAAGAAAGTAGAGGGGTATCTGGGTAGCTCAGTGGTTGAGCATCTGCCTTTGGCTCAAGTCATGATCCCAGAGTCCTGGGATCAGGTCCTGCATCGGTCTCCCTGCAGCGAGCCTGCTTCTCCCTCTGCCTATGTCTCTGCCTCTTTCTGTGTGTCTCTCATGAATAAATAAATAAAATCCTTAAAAAAAAAAAGAAAGAAAAAAACAACAAATTTATAGATTTTTTTTTTTACTGGATTAAAAAATACAGTTCTCTGGGGCACCTGGGTGGCTCAGTCAGTTAAGTGTCAGAATCCTGGTTTTGGCTCCAACTCACGTCATGATCTCAGGGTCATGAGCTTGAGCCCTGTGTCAGGCTCACGCTCAGCATGGAGTCTGTTTGGGATTCTCTCTTGCTCTCCTTTCCCCACCCCCTCAAATAAGTTGGTAAATCTTAAAAAGAAGAGGAAGAAGGAGAAGAAAGAAGAAAGAAAGAAAGAAAGAAAGAAAGAAAGAAAGAAAGAAAGAAAGAAAGAAAAGAAAGAAAGAAAGAAAGAAAGAAAGAAAGAAAGAAAGAAAGAAAGAAAGAAAAAGAAAAGAAGAAGAAGAAGAAGAAGAAGAAGAAGAAGAAGAAGAAGAAGAAGAGGAGGAGGAGGAGGAGGAGGAAGAAGAAACAGCAGCAGCAAAAGCATTTTTCTCCCAGGAATTTTATATTTTAAACTGAATTTTTCTGGGTTGCACACTAGGGGTCATTTGAGGAAAGGCGAAATCCTGCTTAATGATAGATAATAAAACTTCAAAATCCACTACCTCTGAGAAATTCCACCCATACAACTAAGTGTGCATGCCATTCCAAATGTGCTGTTGTTCTGCATGGACTCTTAAAGGTTAAGGCTTCTGTAACTTTGGCTTGATGTTACAGTGGTTCTAATGGGGGCCTTGGCCTCCTGGACTAGTTAACACCCCAACCTCTGAACATGATCATTTCCTTATGAGAACATAAGCACCCAAGGAATTTAGATCTAAGACTCTTAGATCTGAGGAACATATCTATAATCTACAAGAATTAGGGAGAAAACAGTGTCAACTTAAGACCTTGTCACTTAAGGTTTGCCAAGTTAAAAAGATCAAATTTGACTGAGAATATACATCCTTGAATGGCAGGGGAAAAAGCAAGAAAACCTAGGATATTATCTTAATGTTGGTTTTTTTTAATATTTTAAGTAACAAAATCTTAATATAAAATGGTTCAGTATTGCTTGAGAGATGATCAAATATCAACCTAGTCTTTACATACATATTTTACATACATATTTCAAACAATGTGAAAAGACAGATAAAATGGAGCCCTCCTAAAAGGCAAATATACATTAAAAATATTACTCCTTTAAATGTGATTTACAAACGTCAAGTAGAACGTGCATAACTAGATTTGGAGAATAAATTTTCATCACAATTCCAATTACTTTTCCAGGAAAACAGCAAAATTTGTACTACAATATCCATTTCCATTTTTTGAGTTTTTCCAAACTAGTGAGAAGATTTCTAATCTGAGGTAAATCCATTAAAGTTGATCTTAAGTAGAATCATATATTAATGAAAAGATTAACATATGAAAATGTAACAAGCAGAGGATATTTCTTCAGAGCACAGGTAAAGTACTCTCTCCAATTCCTGTCCAAGTTATACATCTAACAAATATATCAAACTGCAATAGATAAGTGAATATTAAAAATATAGGCAAACCTCAACTTAGTTTATTAGAAGGAAGGAAAAC
The DNA here is from genome assembly GCF_018345385.1 of Vulpes lagopus. NCBI lineage: Eukaryota > Metazoa > Chordata > Mammalia > Carnivora > Canidae > Vulpes > Vulpes lagopus. The sequence continues at coordinate 10,720,972 of NC_054838.1, read as the reverse complement.
TATATATTTAAGATTTTATTTATTTATTTATTTATTTATTTATTTATTTATTTATTTATTTTAGAGTGAAAGAGCATGTGTGCATGAATGGGGGAGGGGCAAAAGGAGAGGGAGAGAATCTCCAGCAGACTCAGCTCTGAGCAGGGAGTCTGATGCAGAGCTCAATCTCATGACCCTGAGATTATGACCGGAGCCACCAAGAGTTGGACATTTAACCAACTGAGCCACCCAGGTGCCCTGAAAAACTGTATTCTTTAACCCAGGAAAAAAGTCTATAAACTTGTTCCATTTTCTTTTTAAAATTTTTTCTCTGTTTTTTTTGTTTTAGTATAGTTGACATACAATGTTACATTAGTTTCAGGTCTACAACATAGTGACTCAACAACTCTATACATTATGCTATGCTCACCACAAGTATAACCACCATCTAACAGGATACAGAACTATTACAATACCATTGACTATATATTCTTTATGATGTACCTTTTATTCCTGTGATTTATTCTTCTGTAACTGGAAGTCTGTTTTTTCCACTCCCCTTCATTCATTTTACCCATTTATCCTACCCCTTATTTTCTATCAACCATCAGTTTGTTTTCTATATATTTACATATCTGGTTCTGCTTTTTGTTTTTTCATTTGTTCTTTTAGATTCCACATGAGTAAAATCATACAGTATTTGTCTTTCTCAGTCCGACTTATTTCACTTAGCATAAAAACTTGTTCTATTTTCAAAATAACATAAACTTAAGTCTTGGAACTTACCTAGCTATGTCATCTCATTTGCATTTTATTCTTTGACAATACTAATCATTTCAATAGGAACTGTAATGACCTTCATCATATCACCCCACTCATTTGCACTCATGGAAAGTGGAATAAATAAATTTCATTATTGGATCAGTCAATGGACATCAAAATATTTCTCCAAATCCCATATATCAATCCACCCTATCAGTTCTATGGTCAGTTGCATAATTTTGGTTGTATTCATTAGAACACTTTGTTACGATAAAAAAAACTAACTCAAAGCAGCTTTATTTATTTTTTTTATTTTTTATTTTTTTTAATTTTATTTATTTATGATAGTCACACAGAGAGAGAGAGAGAGGCAGAGACACAGGCAGAGGGAGAAGCAGGCTCCATGCACCGGGAGCCCGACGTGGGATTCGATCCCGGGTCTCCAGGATCGCGCCCTGGGCCAAAGGCAGGCGCCAAACCGCTGCGCCACCCAGGGATCCCTCAAAGCAGCTTTATTTAAAATAAAAAAATTCTTAGCTCAACATAACTGAAAAGTCCTGGCTTCTTACACACTGGACTCAGTGTTAAAATGATGTAATCAATTATACTGAGTCAAATAAATCAATCAGAGAAGGACAGTCATCATATGGTTTCACTTATATGCGGAATATAAGAAACAGTGAAAGGGACATAAGAGAAAGGAGGGAAACTGAGTGAGAAAAAAATTAGAGAGGAAGACAAACCATGAGAAACTCCTAACTCTGGGAAACAAAGATTTGTGGAAGGGGAAAGGGGTAGGGCGATGGGGTGACTGGGTACTGGGCCCTAGGGAGGGCACTTGATGGGATGAACACTGAGTGTTATACTCTATGTTGGCAAACTGAATTTTAAAATTTTTAAAATAAAATAAAAAAATGTAATCAGTAATTGGTCTCTCTCCATATCTCAGGCAGGTTCCTCACTTCAGGGGCAAAGATGACTATCAGAAACTCCAGGTTAGCAATGACAGTAGAAAGGCTGTGCTTCTCTCCCATTAATTCCCAGCAAAAATCCCAAGATTAAATATCATTGGCCTGACTTGGATAACATGTGTATTTCCTAATCAATCAATTTGACCAGGCATATGGAATGCCCACTCTCTATGACTTGGGAGGATAAGGGCAACTCTACAAAACCACATTTACCAAAAGAAGCATCATTCTCCAAAAACATAAAATAAAATCAAGGTGCTTTTACTAGAAAAATGCTAGAACAGGAATACAGTAAACTGTGTGTAGCTATAAATCATTTCTTTTTCCAGTAATTATTACAGTGAAGTAACTTCAGGTAAAGAAAATAATAATAAATACAAACTCTTCATTGTAATAGCAGTTGCACAGCAAAGATTTGCTTGAATTGTTTCTAGCAGTCCAAAAAGAGGAACAAAAACTATGAATCTAGTGATTCTTAAGGTAAATGAGGAACAAAGGATTTTTCTTTCGATAACTTTAGTTCCATTTCCTCACTTCAGGCCCAGCTGTCCCAAGGTACTCTTTCTATCCTTCTTTCTATTCTTAGCCATTGTCAATTTTAAAATCCTTAGGACACTTGCAAAGATTTATAGTAATCTATCTTCAGCTACTTTCCCTAGAAATTTCCTCATGGGTCCCTAAGCAATACCAAAACTGCTTTGGAGCCCAGCTATAAACATGTTTCTCTATGAAGTCAAGAAAATCAACACCTTTATTTTGAATGAAGATCACATATAACTTAATTCATTTACCTTATTTTTTATTTGAAAAGACTTCTACATTTTTAATTCATATGCCACAAAAGAAGAACATACTAAGCTATTATTGACCCTTTATATCATGGGTTGAAAACAACCATCAAATGTTTTCTTGAAAGGAAGATTTTATATGCAAGAATGGAAGGGCAACACAAATGCAAAGAAAGCCTGGGGAGAGTAGATAAGCCATTAGTGGAAGGAGTGAATGAGACATCAAAGGCAATATTCATTGATGTCAAATTCATTCACACATTTATTTTATGCATATGTTTAGAGCACTAATTATGAGCAAACTACTATATTAGAGACAGTATCAGGAAGTATGGTATAGATTGACTCTAAAATCGTGATTGACAAGAGGGACTGAAGGAGCAGGAACAGTAACGCTGAGGGTGACATGTCAATTCCTTCTTTATTCCCCAATCACAAACTCCAGATTTTGTTCAGGGACCCACAACAAATAACATAATTCACATTTTAAAAAGATGTTGCATTAAACTCATCAGCAAATTCAAGAAACTATTCCTTCCTGAACTCCCAGGATAATATGAAAACAGTAAAGACAATCAACACATATAAGAGAAACCAAATGTAAGAAGAGCAATGCAAATTTCATAAATTATGAAAGGAACTGAGAGTGTGGAGTCTTTCAAAATTTTTAATTATCTCAATAATTATTTACTGAGTGCTTATGGAAAAACAGGTACTATATGGTCATATAAGTTATTTAAGATGTATTTGATTTAATATACCTGTCCTTAAAAAAAAAAAAAAAAAAAACTGATCAGGGACACCTGGGTAGCTCAGCAGTTGAGTGTCTGCCTTTGGCCCAGGGCATGATCCTGGAGTTCCGAGTTCCGGGATCAAGTCCTGCATGGGGCTTCCTGCATGGAGCCTGCTTCTTCTGCTTGTGTGTCTCTGCCTCTCTCTCGCTCTCTCTCTCTTTCTCTCTCTGTCTCTGTCTCTCATGAATAAATAAAAATCTTTTAAAAAAATTGTTCAGAAGCTAACAGAAAGGAATAGTTACAGAAACTACTAAATTACTAAAAAGACAAATCAGGACAAGCACAGCACAAAAAGAGAAATACAAAATACTGTGGAAGTTCAAATGAAGTGAGACCAGAGAAGACTACAAGGAGCTGGGACTTGAAAGATTAATATAAATCCCACAAGTAAAAATGTTTACCTAAATATTCCAGTAAAAGGAATGGTATGGAGTAGAAAAATACAAACTGCTTCTATACTAATCAGTTCAAAAATATCTATATGATTTTAGATAAAGATATCCCATTCATACAACCTATTTTTTTAAATCCTACATTTTAAATACATTGTACTATTCAAAATTAGAAGATTCTGAGTTATAAATAATGCATGCTAGAATGGCAGCTATCATATTCACAATGTATAAAGAATGAGACACTTCATATACTATCTGAATTGGGTATTACATGCCAAAGATACCCCAAATACATGCTTAATTTTTCAATTTATTTTATATTTTTATATTTCAGGAAATGAGCAATAAAATGTGAAGTAAACCTCCCACACATAATGGGAAGTATGTTTTAATGTTTGAGAAGCTATATATAAATATATATATATGTAAATTACCTGCTTAATTGGGCACGGAAAATCTGTATCCTTTCACCATAAAAACAATTGGGCCTTTGTTACCTTGTAGCCAGCATATAAATATATATACTATTTGCAGAGATACACCATTAACTACACAAGCAGAATAAATTATTGATAATGAGAGATATTGCAAACTTCAAGAATATCTGGCAGTCTAAATGGCATGGCATTGGGCAAAATAATAGTAAAGAGAACCTAGGAGAAAATAATATCTCTTGACTATATAAATTCCTGGGTTGAAAGAGTAAAGTCTTGAAGAATACTGGTAAGATTTGGGAATCTCTTGATTTTAAATATTTAGCATGAAGTTCAGCACATGTGGCTCCCCAAGGATTTTTTCCCAAAATGAAGCTATTGAAGGAATACACACTCACTAGCCTACTTATCCCTGTACAACGAACATGATCACAAAGCTTCCCCCATAAGGTATTAGCACCACAGTAGGTTAAAGTAGAACCAGAAACAATCTGACTGCCAGGTACACTCTGATCAGCTTGAAAAATCCACCTTTATATTCAGAATCAAGTGCAGACCAGTAATTCATAATCAAATCAAACTTGAATAGAAAGAAAATGCATGTCCATACATCAGACACAAAAAGATGCTCAACATCATTCACCATCAGGGGAATACAAATCAAAACTCCAATGAGCTATCACCTCACACCTGTCACAATGGCTAATATTAACAGCACAGGAAACAGGTGTTGCAAGGATGGAGAAGAAGGGGAACCCTCTTACCTAGTTTGTAAAAAACTATGCAGTCACTCTGGAAAACAGTATAGAGGACCTCAGAAAGTTAAAAATAGAACTACCCTATGACCTAGCATTGCACTATTAGGTACTTACCCAGAGGATACAAAAATATTAATTCAAAGGGATACATGCACCTCGATTTTTATAGCAGCATTATCAACAATAGTCAAATTATGGAAAGAGCCCAAATGTCCATCAACTGATGAATGGATAAGAAGATGTGTGATATATATATATATATATATATATATATATATATATACACACACACACACACACACACACATATATATAAAATGATTGGATATATATATATATACCACACACACACATATATATGATGGAATATTAGTCATAAAAGAGAATGAAATCTCACCACTTGCAATGATGTGGATGGAGCTAGAGTGTATTAATGCTAAGCAAAACAAGTCAGACAAAGACAAATACCATATGATTTCACTCACATGTGGAATTTAAGAAACAAAACAAATGAGCAAAGGGGGCAGAGAGAGAGAAAGAGGCAAACCAAGAAATAGACTTAAGTATAGAGAAGAAACTGATAGTTTCTGGGGGAGTGGGTGGGGGGATGGATTAAATAGGTAATGGGGATTAAGGAGGGCACTTGTTCTTATGCGCTGTTTTGTACGTAAGTGCTGAATAACTAAATTCTACACCTAAAACTAATATTACACTGTATGTTAACTAACTGGCATTTAAATAAAAACTTGAAACATTAAAAAAAAAAAAAGAAAGAAAATGCGTATCCAGATAGAAACTCTACTGCCAAACTTCCTATAGCATGGCATACCAACTCTCCCCACTACGCAGCTTCGTGTTTCTACCATAACTCTTTGCAAAGGAAATATGAAACTACAGATAGGTGCAGAAATTTCTAAGATGTTGTCTAGTCTCTCTAGTACTATAAAAATAAATTAATCTGAATCCTAGGCAGTTTTCCAAGGATGGCATTTTAGAGGATCCCACTGCCTCCAAAATTTCAAATTTGGGAAATTGAATGCTACCTGACAACTCCTGGAAAAAACTGATGGCTAATTTGTACCAGCTAGAAAATAAATCTGTCCAAGTTTTTTTGAATTAAGGACTCCTCATTCCAACAGTTTTACCAGTTAATCTCCGAATTTGAACTTCAAGTGTCCATAAAACTAAATCATTCTCAATCACATCTTTTAAGAACTTTATACTCTTCTCTTCTTGTCAACATTTCCTATATTCTCACTCATCCACTCGATTATTCATTTGACAAATACTTATTGGATGTTTACTATCTTCCATGCATTGTAAGTGGCAAGGAACCAGAAGGGTTTTTTTCCACTTTTGGAGCTATTAAATTTGTGACAGGATATTGTAATAGTGTCCTTTAAGGCAGATACCAAGTACTCTAAATCTGAACTAATAATTGGATGGGCAGGGTGGAAGCATGGAGACAGAGATGCTATAGAAACAATCCCTCTACCTTCTACCTCTCACTCCAAACCATGGAATGAGGAATAAGAACTATTTAGTAAATTTGAAGCCTCATATTTGTGCTCTTGATACTAGACCAATTTACCGACCCTCAGACAAGATTTGCTGGGAAAGTTGAAGCATTGTTCTGCTTGAAGAGAGGAAGTGAAGCTGCTTTTTATTAGAAGGAAATAAGCAATAACATGCAGAACTGAAAAATCCAAATATGTTTTTTTTAAATCCATATATTAGCCCTTTGAGGCTAACCATGACTATCTAATTGATGAGAAAGCTAACGGCAAAATATTTACTTTGGGTTCCATCCAGACTGCAACTGCATTGCCTTCTAGTACATCCACACCCCGGCCCATCCCATCAACTGATGGCATATTGTGTTCCCTATCTAAAAAGCCCAGACACAGGGCTAGAAGTGACTAATTAAGCAAAAATCCACGACTACTATGGAGGTAGTAAGAAGTAAAGAGGTCAGAAAGATCCTTGGCAGGCATTTACAATCCCCAGCCAGTTCAGGCTTCTGCCTAACAGACGATGCCACAGTTTTTAGGATTTAAAAGGATTCTCTTTTCCCAGAGGACCAAAGTCTACCCTAAAAATAGAGAAAGATGGAATACAATAAGAACCAGAATGCAGTAGAGGAAGGAAGAGGAGGGAAAGAAACATTTTGCTACAAATTTCCAGCAACTTAATTTAGAAAAAAAGGAATTTGCTTTATCATAGATTTCTAATTCTCATATCTGAATCTTTTATTTAAAAAAAAATTAAATGCCCCAACTACTTTTATGAAAGAAATGTAAACATACTCATAAAGTTCAATCACCTAAACTTTATGCAGATATTAACTAGTACAGAGGAATTGTCAACAATTTGAATTTGTTTCCAATTTTTTCATGCAAAGTGATCCCCACTTTTAACTCTCTTGGTTTTTATAATTTTAAATTGCTTTGTGCATTATAAATTACTTCTCTTAGTTTTTTCTGTTACTAGGGCTCTCTCACTGGGTAAAATGTTTCGAAATGTTCTCTTAACAAATTGACACTCCTGATCCCACAGCTTCAAAAAGTATGATGAAATTATGAAAAGAAATGTTCATTTTTTGGAATACTCACACAGTTGGTCCTTGCACATCATCCTACACTCGTGAGTGCTGAGAATCTTTCATTTATATATTACAGCCACAGACATCTAAAAATGTATTTTGCCCTCTCCTTATAACACCATATCTGGAAAAAGCTATTGAAATTGATACACACAGGTAATGATCATGCCAATGAGAACACAGAGACTTTATCTCAAACACTCTCGAAATAGAAAGTACTTCTCTACCTTCTTCAGATCAAAATCTGTAAAATAGATTATTTTAAACAAGTGATACAATGGTCATCATTAATTTATCTTCCTCTGCCTTCTACTGCTACAAGAAACAAAAATAGCCTAAGCTCCAAACACATTGTAAAGGGAGATTCAAGAATCTAAGAATAAGAATTATTACCTTGAGAACATGCTACTCAGGCAATGGTAGCACCACAAGGTAACTGTCAATTTAAAACAAAATACCACACAATGTTTCTACTGCCAAGACAAAATATAACAATTAGCCTTAAGGAAAGTGCATCCGGAATAGGAGAAATGGGAAGAAGTGACAAATGTTTAGCCTGAGGCAGACTTCAATCTGGCAGGTTTCCCCACATATTCCTAATAGCATTCAATGGACCAAATATCCTTAGCTCTCTCTTATCTGTTACTTTGGGATTATAAACAAACACAGTGGTAGACAAAAAGTGTGTGTTGGGGATGGGAGCAAGGGAAGGAACCTGGATGCCAGGCTTCAAACAGTTAAGCACAGCACCTTCAACTAATATGGAAAGTTAAACAGAAATTTTTTACAAGCTGGCACCGGCTCACATAATGAGATGCATTGTCAGTCCTCACTAAGTGAAATATTTGTGTTGCCATGCAGCTAAACAAATGCCTTTTTTCACTTTCACTTAAAACAGCCTCCCACTCCTATTTCTCTAAACAGTAGATACAGGCCTAGCTGGGTAACATGTGTAGTCTGGGCAGTATGTTTCCTGCTACCCCACAAAAGGAGTATTTATGTTAACATTCCAGATTTGAGGGGAATTATAGAAACTCCACACATTAAAACCAATGTAAAATTTCTGGTATTTTACTATCTTCACTTATCAATCAATGCAACTTGGCACAAAATGAAATAATACAGTGGCATTAAAATCACTAAACAGTCAAGAATGTGGCAACATTTTTTCACGTCATTTGCACATTACTATTCATAATGCTACAGCGATCTCCTATATAAAATATGATGAATTCACAAGTATGATTATCAAATTTATGGTGTGTGCTCACTACACCACACATTATGGTTTTGTAGCTTGTTTGCCCTGAAGTAACAAAGATTTGCATAGAGTTTAAATGAGTATGGTCTATACAAACTATAGTTAAAATATTATTACAGTTATATGCTTTTCTATATAAACCAGTAAAAAAATCATATTTCCTTCTTCTTTAGGGCAGTATTTTATTACAATTAAATGAAAAGCTTAGCTCTGCTATTTCTCTGAAAACAAAATCAAGACCAAAAGAGAAACAGTTCAAGAATAAGACCTGAAAACCATAGTGAGAAATTTTAAAAAAGAAAAAATTTAAAAGCCTAATAAAAGCCTAAAGCCTAACTAACATGAAGCCCAGCTAAATATCTTGTTCTATTTCTAAAATAAGAGTATTATTTCTCTGAAAAAGAAAAGAAAAGGAAGGAACCTCCCAAGTACCTAACACCTATACAATAATGGTGAAAAAGCTACATAGCTGGATTTTTCTTGTCCCTAGCAAGTGTCTGAGGCAATGTGGTATTTTAAACCTCATGTCCAGGGCCCCTCCAAAACTTACGTTACTATCAACACCATGGTAATAGCTGATCTCCAGCTGCCTAATTCAGTATAGGGCTCCCCATACCTTGTTAGTGGTTTTCCATGGAGTTCAAAATCAGAGAGTATTCCAAAGAGCTATTCTCTTTGAGTTTAAGAAGCATTTCTAGGAATGCCTGGGTGGCTCAGCAGTTGAGGGTTTGTGTTTGGCTCAGGACATGATGGGATCTGGGATCGAGTCCCACACCTCTGCCTATGTCTCTGTCTGTCTCTCTGTATCTCTCATGAATAAATAATTTTTTTTAAAAAAGAAGCCTTTTTTATAAGAAGAGAAACAGTGACAAATCTTTAAAATTTTTCTGAGATTTCTCAAAGTGAATCAAACTCAACAGTAATTCTTCAATTCCGTATTTAAACATTACTTTGGAAAAAAAAACATTACTTAGGAAATAATATATTCTATCCTGAAACAAGGTAATTGTTCTCTTCTTACTCTGACCTTTTTAGGCTCTTGCTTCAGTGAAAAGTTAAACTATGCTTGGAATAAAACAAACAAGGCAAGACAAAACAATAAGAGGAAAAAGAAGAAGAAGAAGAAGAAGAAGAAGAAGAAGAAGAAGAAGAAGAAGAAGAAGAAGAAGAAGAAGAAGGAGGAGGAGGAGGAGGAGGAGGAGGAAGAGGAGGAGGAGGAGGAGGAGGAGGAGGAGGAGAAGGAGGAGGGGGGGAGGAGGAAGAGGAGAAGACGAAGAAGACGAAGAAGGAGGGGGGGAGGTCAACTCCAGGATGAACATAAATTGAGAAAAAGTTTTTAAAAAATGACTAACACAGACCTGTTATAATTATTAAGATTTTTAGAAGAAAGGTACCTTTTTTCTAGTCTAATTCAGGATTGCATTTGCTTTCTATGAGTATTTGAAGAAAACTGCAAATTCTTCCAACTTGAGACAACAGCAGCAAACTACATTTTCCAAGGAGAAGTTTAAAATAAGTGAAAATGTGTATTCCTTTCCTTTCTCATAAAATTTCAACATTGAAGTTGACATTTAAAGATGAATACTTTCTGTGGCAAAGGGTTCAATACAACTCCCCAAACACATGCAAATATATCTGGGCAGAACACTGCCCAGTCTAGTGTTAACTTCCTTGCTAGTGAAAGACAAGGGGGAAATAGAGGTAAATAAAAACAGAACTGTGATTCTAAAAGGTTTCTCACAAACTAGGTTTTGTGGGGTTTTTTTCTTTTTTTAATTATTTTTCTTCAGTGTTCGGACTGCCTGTATTACAACAACTAAGTTGGGTGAAAAATTAATTTTTGTCCTACATTTTTGAACCTCTCTACAATATGAGAAAAAGTCCAGTGTTTATTAAGAGGTAATTAGCCCTCTGGATCAATTACTGCTCAGAATACTGCATTGTTTGGCTTATCCCATACCTACATCAGGGTTATTTATCAAAGGAATCCATAAGTGGGAAACATAAAACAGACCAAGGACAGTGTGTCTTTCAAGCTCAGAAGCACTTAGCAGATCCCTGGGCCTCCAACGCCTAACAGATTTAACCAAGACTTTTCACACAATCAGGTAAAGAGGGTCAGGCTAGTCAGCAGATGTCCTATTCAGATAACAAAGAGAATATTTAAGTGACAATGTGAGAAAAAAAACATAGCAAAATGGATACAAACCCACTGAACCATGTCTCTTTTTTTGCACTGCAGAACTCAACCTCCAGTCTAACAAGAACATTATCTATATTCTTAAGCAAATATGAACAAATATAAAGACAAGTGCACATATTTAGCAACAAGTACATGAAAATAAAACACTTAGAGGAAATCAGCATATCATTGTTAAGCAAGATAACATATCTGAACTCTCTCTAAAGATTTAAGACAAACACAATGACTATATGTTGATATTCTAGTCTCATAGAAGGGAAGAAAGAAAATGGAAGGATTTTTGCAGTATTGCTGGGCAATTTATCCTTGATTTCACCTCTAACTTAACATTAATATCTAGCATGTCCAATTTCATTGCATAAGATATACAGAATGTGCAAATAAAGGATAGTTATTTATATTCCAAGCTGCTGCATTTCAATCCCTGAAGAGATGAGTATTGCCAAGTTAACAAAGCTATGGTAAAGTCACTTCAGTTCCTATATGTGATCCTTTGTAATGCCAATTTCCTCAACTAAATACTTTCAGAAAACCATATAATGATGAAAGAACCCCACTAATATGAAAGAAACCAAATTGGAAAGTAATGTTGACCTAGAATCATAGAGATGACTGTTCTTGTTCTCTTCAGAGGTCAAGTTTAAAGAATGATTTTCAGGTTATTCTAGGCCACATTTTAACTAGAAAATAAAAATTAAAAATAATTTTTTTAAGGTGTGAATGAAGAAACTTTACAAAGGCACTGTTAAGTATTGGAGTGGAAGCACTGTAGGAATTAGTCAGGGCCAGTTTAGACATTACTTCCAACCATCTGCATCAAATATGCTTCATTAAAACAGAACCATATGGAAAATAAGCTAGCAATTAACACAGTTTCTGTACTTGCCTCTAGTACAGTAGATTTCAAACTTTTAGTAAAACTGACTAAACAACTTCCATGTTGCTGCTCTGTAGGACTTGGCAGCAGTCCCTAGACTTTTCTCATCCTCCACACCAGGTCATTTCAAGATATTGCTGGGTTATTGAAATAGGCACATATGACAACATCAAGTATTTTGTTACCTTCCTTGCAGTTGGTATCAGCTATTAAAAGAAACTCAGGTACACTGAAATAATCAACCTCTCAAATAACTAATACTAAGCTACAGAAAACACACCCACTTTTAACTTAAATAGATCATATCAATGACCTTTATATTTGATAGTCCATGTCTCTTAACAATGGACATAGGATGTGATAATTAGTGTTTATTAGTATGCAGAACTTTTAGACATCAGGAACTCCAGTACAATGACCTCTGCAAAGAATAGATAAATGTTTTCATTATTGCCATTATAAGCAAATATCAAACTAAAGACAGAACATCATGTCAGGTACTAGTGAAACAAAGAGTAAGACATAGTTCTGGTTCAGATCAAATGGATATCTAACCAAAGTCTGGGGTACGGGCTGCAAAGTCCATGGACCCTGAGATCATGTGCAAAATGCCAGGCATGTGCATGTTTTCTAGAAAGACTTCCAATAGTTTTCAAAAGGTTCTCTAAAGTCCATGACTTGACTGAACGCTACATCTGAAATTAATGATACACTCTATGTTAACTAATTGAATTTAAATAAAATAAGTTAAATTTTTTTGAATTTTAAAAAGAGTCCATGACTTGAACACAAATTAAGAATTTCTGCTTCTGGGGATCCCTGGGTGGCTCGGCGGTTTAGTGCCTGCCTTTGGCCCAGGACGCAATCCTGGAGTCCCGGGATTGAGTCCCACGTCGGGCTCCCAGCATGGACCCTGCTTCTCCCTCCTCCTGTGTCTCTGCCTCTCTCTCTCTCTCTCTCTTTCTCTCTCTCTCTCTCTATGTCTATCATAAATAAATAAATCTTTAAAAAAAAAAAGAATTCCTGCTTCTCACATGGAATTGCTTTTGTACACTGGCCTCTACTCACTTCGTACAGTTTGTCACAAGTGGTCAAACATATTTGATCATGATCTAAGGTTTAAAAAGAGAGAGAGAGAGAGATAGTTCTGGTTCTCAGTGGCTTTATAATCTAGCTGGAGAGATTAAATATATGTGAAGTGATAAAAGCCTAGATGAGAATAATGGGAATTTTTAAAAAAAGAGAGGCACTTGGGTGGCTCAGCCAGTTCAGCGGCTGCCTTAGGCTCAGGTCATGATCCCAAGGTCCTGGGATTGAGCCCCACATTGGCTCTGCCCAGCAAGGAGCCTGTCTCTCTCCCTCCCTTTGCCTGCTGCTCCCTCCCATGGTTTCTCATCTTCCTCAGGGTAAAAGCTACAGCCCTTGCAGTGGCTTAAATTTGGCACATTCTCATCATTCACACCATACAGATACACTGGTCCCCTTACTACTATTCCTCAAACTCATCAAGTGTACATCTATATATCCCCCAGATATCTGCATGATTTCCTCTTTCACTTCTTTCTGACCTCAGCTCAAATATCACCTTATCCGTGAGGCCTCACTTCATTTTATACAATAGCTAACTCTCCACCTCAGCACTCCATCCCTCCTTCATTCTGCTTGGTGTTTCTTCACAGCACTTATCACCTTCTGACATATTCTATTTTACTTGTTTATTTGTTATTTTTTAATATCTCCCCTACCACCATTAGAATACAAACTTAATGAGAGCAGGGGTTTTGTTTTATTCACTGTTATATATCTATTGTCTCAAACAATACCTGGCACATGGTAAACACTTTATCTAAGATGATAATTTCCACAAAACAAGCCAGACAGATTTCCAAAATAAACAAGCTATACAGTTGGAAAAAAATTAAAATAAAATTTCAAGTCATTTCATAATAACTATGCAAAATCCCATTGCCCCTTGGGTATTTCAGTCTACACTATAGTTAAGAAAAGAAGATACATGGCTAAGAAATGCAAATATTCAAATTTATAAGCTAGATGAAAGAAACATGAGAAAGAAAAAATGGAACAGGAGATTATAAGAGGAAAAAAAAGGAGGCACATATTTAACAACTAAGAAGCATATTAATTTTTACTGATGGCTTAAATTTACTAAATTTCTAGTGCTTGAATTGTCCCACTATGGTTCAGATTTCATGTAAAGTATACATCATAGATAACTTACTCAGTATCTTACAGTCTATTTAGTTATGTAAAGCATTATGAGCATTTTTACATTTTTGCTATTGAAAGTACTAATGGTTCTGTCTGGATAGACCTTACCAAACCGTTCCTGAATTCTAAGAATCATGAAGTTCTCTGTAGGAAATAAGGCGTGAGATCAGAAAGGGAAGAAAAAACAAATCATATTGTATTCACAAACAAGGGAAAAGTGCTATTTAGGGATTTTCCCAAAAGGTCCCTTAGCAAACCAATTACCACAAAACCTTAATAATTATACTTTCTCTGTTTAACTGGCATTCATTTCATACATTTCAAACACTTTCTTCACTTTCCATCCCTCTACTCTTTCTAAGTCACAAATATAGTTAACCTCATTTGATTGACAGACATGAATAACTATATTTAATTAGCACTACTTTATTTAAGACAACTATCTGCACCCCACTCAGTGACTTAGGAACAATGAAAGGACATTAGCACCTTTTTAAAAGCTCTTTAAGGAACTTCAGGACTCATTATTAACTCAAAAGTATATGCCTAGTTAATTATAGTCAAAAGTAAAGTTGTGGAATTTTCTTCATTTAAGCCAAAGGATTCAAAAGTAATTCATAAATGAAACTGAAATAACATATGAATTGGCTGTTTACATGTTGTTACTTTGGAGGTATTAAATTTTTAAAACAAATGTACTTAAAAGGTCAGTTTTTGATATCACAGTTTAGATGTACTCAGTGATACAAGGTACCTTAATCAGAAATCCAATTTTACATTTGTCTTATTTTTTTAAATTGTAGCTTTCTACCAAATTATTTTTCTAGAACAATGGTTCCCAATCTCTGTGGTGATTAGAACCATCTATAGAATCTGTTTAGACAAAGATTCCTGGGCTTCAAGAGATTCTAATTCAGCAGGGATGGGGGCATCCTGAATCTGCATTTTTAACAAACACTCAAATCCTGCTAGTTATACAAGTAGTTAATCCAGTTAGGGGCACTCAAATTATACCTGGAGAAATAGAAAGCCCTAGTGGTAGCTATTTTCTACCGAGTCTTAACAAATTTCTCCCATAAATTCTAAATCCCAGTATATTTCATTTTACATCCATGATTTAAATATTCAAACTGTTTACTCAGTATACATTCTGTGAGGGTGTGCAAACTAAAATTTAACTAAATTTAAAATTTAACTGAAATTCTAGATTCCAGTACATTTTGTTTTATATCCATGCTTTAAATATTGAAATCATTTACTCAATTTATATTCTGTGAGGACCTCCTGTACAGCCAGCAATCCTCTAATATTATAAGGTTTATAAGACTACTTAACTTATGCTTCAGGATTCAAAAATGATGTGTAGCTACCAATCACCTACAGGATGATCCAAATTGTATCACACAAAATCCTTCAAAATTTCATCATATCTGTTTTTCCAGTCTCAGGGCTCTCCACTTCCTCAAAAAAAGTATTAATGGTTTAATAATTTATTTGATGTTTTCCGTTTGCCAGGTACTATTGCCAGGAAATCTGTATAGAACATTATAAACAAATATCATTTGTTATATTTTTAAGTGGAACAACAGAGGATCAGAACTTTACCCATGATCACAAAAGCAGTATAATATGAAGTCAAGATTCAAATTATGGTCTGTACATGTTCCAAAGTACGTTCTCTTAATCATTAGATTTTTTTAAAAGAGATTTTATTTATTTATTTATGAGAGACAGACAGAGAGAGAGAGAGAGGGGCAGAGACATGGGCTGAGGGAGAAGCAGGCTCCATGCAGGGAGCCCCATGTGGGACTCGATCCCGCGTCTCCAGGATCACGCCCTGAGCTAAAGGCAGGCTTTCAACCTCTGAGCTGCCCAGGCATCCCAATCATTAGATTTTAGTACACACTTTATACTCCCTCATCCCAGTCATAAAAAATTAAATTGTAAGTCCTCACATATGCCATGATCTTCCATATTTTCATGCTTTTGCCTATGGTTTTCCTGCTTCTGGGCATGTCCTTTTTTTGAATCTTTTTAAATTCCCATACCCCGGTATTAAATGCTAGTATTAAAATGCTTCTTCTGTCCCTGGCATTGTTCTGGGCATAAGGGACAGAATAGTGAACAAGACAGATTCAGCCATTATGGAGCTTACTTCTTTCGAGCTTCTACTCTTCTATCAAATACATGACTCAAAGTCACTTCTTTGATCAAAATTTTCTTTACATGTCTTCTTTTAAAATTAATTTCTTCTTTTGTTGGCTCACAGCATCTTATAAAAACCTTCATCAATTGGATATCATATTGTACTATAATTATGAACCTATCTCATTTGCCCCTCTAACCTATAAGCTTTTTGACATTAAAAACTCTGCCCTATTTAGATTTGTATCCTCAGCCTTTAACAGAACATTAGGTTCATAAGCAAGTGCTCAAGAAATACTGGGTGAGTGAATAGAAAATGGCATCAAATATTTGTCGAAGATGCCATCTCTATAGTCTATATAAATTTAACATTAAAAATAATCACTTAAAAAAATAAATAAAAAAATAAATAAAAATAATCACTTGACAGAGACTATTTACTTCATAAAATCATTCACAGAAAAAATGGTAATCACAAATATTTAAAGATATATTTATTTCTTGGATGTTTTCTTAGTATTCAGGTTTATATTAGATGTTATATATTACAAATGAGATGGTAACAATCCAACTTATAATAACAATCTAACTTTGAACAAGTTGCCATAAGTATATAACTATTTTCTGTTCAATATGTAAGATAAATAATAGTATTCATCACAGTTAACTTAGTTATTATTAATTGAGGACTCCTCTGCACAGCAGATGAAATTGCAAGAATTTTCTTCAGCGTTCTATTGCAATAAGAAACAAAATGAATATTGATTAAAACTAAAGACATGAATACTAATAATTGTGCAGAGCACAAATGATTTGAATATGTATATTTATTTCTGTTAAAAATCACATGATTTTAAATGTAATCAAATTTAATTTCTTCAGAGGAAGGCTACAGTTTCAGAACTGTAAAGGTAACCTTAGAATATACTTTATACTTATTTTTAATTGTTTGCTTTTATATATTTTGCAAATTCCAAATTATCTTTAAATTGTCTTTGTATAATTAGGTACTTATCTACATAAAACACCAACTTAGAGGCTAACAGCCAAATCATGCAATATGTATGCAAGTTTCCCTTTAAGAATATGAACCATGTATAATACAGTCTATTAGGTGTAGGATCATAGAATTTTAGATCTAGAAGGAAATCTTTTTCAACACTTTCATTTTAAAGATGAAGAAATTTGGTGTTGAAAAGGTGAACTAATCAACATTTTGGTTAGCTTTTTAAATTGTCAGTGAGTCCTTCCCCATAAGAAAAAGGGGTTTTTTAAACTTTTATTTAAATCAATTTAGTTAACACATACTGTATTATTAGTTTCGGGGGTAGAATTTAATGATCCATCAATTGTATATAATACCCAGTGCTCATTACATCAAGTGCCCTCCTTAATGCCCATCATCCAATTATCCCAACTTCCATTCTCCTCCCCTCCAACAACCCTGTCTGTTTCCTATATTTAAGAGTCTCTTGTGGTTTGCCTCTGTCTCAGTTTTTATCTTATTTTATTTTTCCTTCCTTTCCCCTTATTTGTTTTGTGTCTTAAATTCCACATATGAGTGAAATCATATGGTATTTGTCTTTCTCCGATTGACTTATTTTGCTTAGCATAATACCTCCGAGTTCCATCCACATTATTGCAAATGGCAAGATTTCATTCTTTTTGATGGCTGAATAAGATGTAGAGATAGAGATATAGACCACCTGTTCTTTAACCATTCATCTGGTGATGGACATCTGAGCTTTTCCCATATTTTGGCTATTATGGACATTGCTGCTATGAATATTGGGGTGAATGTGCCCCTTCAAGTAATTATTCTTGTATCCTTTGGATACATACCTACTGGTGCAATTGCTGAGTCATAGGGTAGTTGGTTTTTTTTTTGTAACTTGTTGAGGAACCTCCATACTACTTTCTAGAGCAACTGCACCAGTCTGCTATACCACCAACAGTGTAAGAGGGTTCTCCTTTCTCCGCATCCTCGACAACATCTGTTGTTTCCTGAGTTGTTCATTTTATCCAGTCCTACTGGTGCAAGGTAGCAAGCAACTCATTGTGGTTTTGATTTGAATTTCCATGATGCCGAGTGATGTAGAGCATTTTTCATGTATCTGTTAGGCATTTATATATCCTCTTTGGAGAAATGTCTGTTCGCGTCTTCTGCCCATTTCCTGGCTGGATTCTGCCCATTTCTTGACAAGATCTTGGATACCAGCCCTTTATCTGATGTCTTTTGTGAATACCATCTCACATTCCATAGGTTACCTTTTAGTTCTGTTGATTAATTCTTGTGCTGTAGAAAAGCTTTATATCATAATGAAGTCCCAACAGTTCATTTCTGCTTCTGCTTCTCTTGCCATTGGAGACACATCTAGCAAGAAGTTGCTGCAGTCAAGGTCAAAGAAGTTGCTGCCTGTGTTCTTTTCTAGGATTTTTATGTATTCATGTATCACACTTAGGTCTTTCACCCATTTGAGTTTACTTTTGTGTATTGTTTAAGGAAGTGGTCCAGTTTCATTCTTCTGTATGTGGCTGTCCAATTTTCCCAGCACCATTTATTGAAGAGACTGTCTCTTTTCCATTGTATATTCTTTCTCATCTTGTCAAAGATAGTTGACCACAGAGTTGAGGATCCAAAAAAAAGTATTTTAAAACACTTATCATTGCTCTTCTCTCCTCCCATCTTAATAATATGACTCAGTTGACAGACTAGTTCAAGATATGTTGATTATGCAGCTTATTACTAAATTAAACAAGCCAAAGGCACACACTAAGAAAGAAAACCATAAAATATTTAAAGTAACAAGGAAAACAGGAGTGAATAAGTAGCCTTTGGATCATCAAAATAACCACTAATTATTATAGATCCATTCAGCAAACTTATTTTACTTCACACTTAATATATGCAAGTTGTTTCCCTAGACATAACAGATGACCAAAAATACCTAAGGCATGATCCCAGTCTTCAAATCATTTGCAGTAGCTAATCCCAATCCACCTTTCCAAGTCTACAGATTTCCTGTATAGAACATCTTCTCTTAAAAACAATGCCCTACTCCCCACTCATCAAATACCTTGTATTTTCAGAAATGTACAACTTGAGTCATGCCTTACTTCCTATCTATAATGTTTCTTCATCCCTTGTAAGAAACGTTACTCAGACTTCACAGGTAACATCAAATTCAACCTATTCCTTAATGCTTTCTCTAATCTCTTATTTGGCATTTATCCCACACTGGCTTTCATTTTAAATCATTCATATGTTGTCCTTAGTTATCAAACAGATTATAATCTCCTGGAGGGTAAGGACAATTTATACTTCTCTGTAAATCCAGAAATGCTCCTCATCTTTTACATTCCATGGTACAGAGAGAAAATGTTAAGATTTATATGACATGCTGGAGGAGACTCTCAAGGATGCTAATGGCTAGAGGTGCTTATCCCGACCTGCCACCCCATATTTTACTTGACGTCTTTAAGGCTGGAGGGATCCATACCTTGGAACATTTGTAATCCAAAGAAGAAACTTTGCACAGCACACCAGTTGAGAAGCTGTGTCCCACAGTCTCTATCATGGTTATCTGCCACAGTAGGTACTCAACAAATATTTCTTGAAATAACATAAAATACATGGAGTGTACTGCTGACATTAGAAGACTAAGTGAGCAAATTAAATGTTAGACCTCAACTAGAAACAGCATGACAAATGTTAGCTTCATATATCAAAAACTCCAAGTTTGGATGCCTGGGTGGCTCAGTGGTTGAGTGTCTGCCTTCGCTCAGGGCATGATCCTGGGGTTCCAGAATCAAGTCCAGCATCGGGCTCCCTGCAGGAGCTTGCTTCTCCCTCTGCCTATGTCTCTGCCTTCCCTCTGTGTCTCTCATGAATAAAATAAATCTTAAAAAAAAAAAAAAACTCCAGGTTACCCAAATTCTATCTGCAGAATTAATGAACAAATAAAATACAGTAGGGGAGTTGTTTCTTAAAAAGTGGCTCAGAGTTGTATTGGGTTTAAAGATAAAGTAATCTATAAATACCTATTGTTATGAATGGATTATATCCCCCCGACAAAAAAAGATATATTTGAGCCCTAATCCTCAATACCTCAGAATGCAACTTTATTTGAATGTAGTTGCAGATAAAATTAGCTAAATGAAGATGAGGTCATATGGAGCATAGTGGGCTCTTAATCTAATATGACTGCAGCCCTTATAAGTAGACAGCCACGTGAAGACACAGAGACACAGGAAACATCATGGGACCATGAAGGCAGAGAATGGAGTTATGCAGCTGCAAGTCAAGGCATTCCAGCCATTGCCATCAAGCCTCCAGAAGCTAGAGAGAAAGAATGAAGGAAGTGCAAGTGTAGCCACTGGCAACACCTTGATTTTGGATTTCTATCCTCCTGAACTGTGAGAGAATAATTTTCTATTGTTTAAGCCACTTAGTTTGTGGCACTTTGTTACAGCAGCCCTAGGAAATGAATAATCTATCAAAAATATCTTTGAGCAAAACTATTTCAAGCAGTAGGAAATCTTCTTCTTCTCCCTGTTTTCTTCTTTCAGTTTTCTTCCTCCCTTCTCTTTCTTCCTGATTGCTCCCTCTATTTATATCAATTGTGTTCTCCCTATGTTAACATTTTAAAAGAGGACCTATGCCAATGGTCTCTCTAACATTAAGGGACTGTTCCATCCCTTTGCTCCTTAAGCCACCAACCTTTGTTGAAAGTATTCTACTGTTTTGCCACTACTTCCTGATCATCATCTTCACACCTCAGTCCTCTGCCTTTCAGCTTCTGGCCTCACCGATAAGCTTCTATTGACAGATCCTCATTTTTCTAAAATTCTCAGCAGTATTTAACACTGTTGGTCACTCCTTTTTTTTTTAGTAGAATCCAGGCTACTTAAAAAACTCATGACCCAGAGATCAAGAGTTGCATGCTCTACCAACGGAACCAGCCAGTTGCCCCATTTTCTTCTTCTCCTTTGACTTCTAGGATGTAAAAACTTTTCTATTTATTATTCTTTGCTTACTATTTTATCGTTCTTTCACTGTCCCCCTCTCCCTCTCCTTCTTGAGATATCACATAATTCCGTGGTTGTAACTATCACTCCTTTACAGATAACTTCCAAATCTACATTTCTGCCCAGAATTCTTTTATAGTTGCACTTCTACACAGTATAATTTCATGGGTAAAGGCATAGTATCACAGGGGCGCCCGGGTAGCACAGTTGGTTAAGCATCTGACTCATGGTTTTGGTTCAGGTCATGATCTCAGGGTTGTGAGATCGAGCCCCAACTGGGTTCTGCACTCAACATTTAGTCTGCTTGAGATCCTTTCTCCCTCTCCCTCTGTCCATCCCACTTGTGCTCTCCTCTCTCTCTAACATAAATCTTAAAAAAGTAAAAAGAGAGCATAGCATCACATAAATCTAATTTTAAGTGACAGGTCTGTCACCTACAGTTCTGAAACTTTAGGCAAGGTATTTAACCTGTCTCAGGTCCCTTACATAAAATAGGATTGATAGCAATAATATCTACTTTACCTGGTTGTTAAAAGGATTAAATAAGAAAATGCCTTCTAAGTAGTGATTTATACCGTGCTTCTTCAATAGAAAGTTTTCAGTAAATGTCACTCTGCTATCATTTTAACTATTTGAAAGCTCCACATACTGGTCCAACTAGCACCTTAAATTTAATATGTAGGAAATCACCACACCTTATGCCCTACCCCCCATATTATCCTTTCACAGAATCTTAACCTTCTCTGTGAACCAAGCATAAAATCTGGTCAAAACTACAAGCTTATTTAAGAATGTTAGGACTTACAAATTGTCTCCTGAACTATTTTGAAGTATAAAATAAGTCTTATTCTACCCAGTATTATAGTCATTATGTTTTCCCATATCCCTACACCCAACACCCACCAGATTGTAAACTCTGTGAGAGTAGAAACATTTTGTATACTGTATAGAACCTAAAAGGGAACCTTACATGTTCTACTTGTTCAAAGACTATATCTGCTTAGTTAAAATAAGACTGAAGCTCTTAAATGTAGCTAGACTCTCAAGCTAGGTTTAAAGATCAGCTAGTCTAATTTCTTCCTCACTTTCTCTTGAGGAAGCCTCATGATCCCATTCATAATAATAAAGAGAGTCAACAAATATTGGTTGAAATTCAGAACCCACAGCATTCTATTACACACACACACACACACACACACACACACACACACACACAGAGCAATAACTAATATTCAATGAAGGCTTAGTATGTGACAGGCACTGTTTAAAGCACTTGGTATATTAAATTATTCATTCCCTCACCTATTTACTATGTAGTTGTAGACAAAGTACTTAACTTCTCTGTGCTTAGTTCCCTCATCAATAAAATAAAATGTTTTTATTTATAAATATATTCATATTCATAAATTACAGTAACTACCTCTGAGTTGTAGATTTACATGAGGCATGCACATAAAGTGATTAGCACAGTACCTGGCATATAGCATATGCTTAATAAATGTTATTTGTTTTTGTTAGTGTAAAAATACGAACATATGTGAGTATAGAGAAAATATTGTTCTAAACTATAGTAATCAGTAAACAAAACTGAATAAGTTGGCAAATGAATGAAAATGCTTTTTGAAACATACTGATGTAAAAGGAAAGTATCAGTGAGTTTAATGGGGGCCATAAATCAAGTATGGGCCTTTTAGAAGTATCCATGTGTTTGTGTGTGTGTGCCTATGTGTGTGTACATATATATATACATATATATATACACATACATATTTATGTGTACACACACATACATACACATACAAAATAAATAATAAATTCCAACTTATCTATTTAAATAAAATTTAACATACATATCAAATTTCTTTGGTTCAAACAAAAAATACATAGAATAAGTTTAACATATTTTTCTGGATATTAACTTGACATTATAGTAAAAACTTTTTAAAAATTAAAATGACTAGGGGCACCTGGGTGGCTCAGTGGTTAAGCATCTGTCTTCCTTTGGCTCAAGTTGTGATCCCGGAATCCTGGGATCAAGTCCCGCATCAGGCACCCCACCCCACAAGGAGCCTGCTTCTCCCTCTGCCTATGTCTCTGCCTCTCTTTGTGTCTCCCATGAATAACGATATAGAATCTTCTAATAAAAAAATTAAAATGACTAAAAACTGAGCCTAAGTAATATTTGAAAAGGAAAAATTTCAAAATTGGGGACTATTGACTTTTCATTTATTTTGCTGGACCAGTGATTGCAGCATCCTGATGGAAGCACATAAAAATGTTTGCAGTCTCTTTCCCAAAAAGAGCTTGGAACTAGGTACATGCATCATTGCACATATAAGTAGCTTATTTTAACCTGTTCAAAACTTTTTTTATTTAAATTCAATTAGCTGAAGGGGAGGTGGGCGGGGGGTTGGGGTGACTGGGTGATGGGCACTGAGGGGGGCACTTGGCAGGATGAGAACTGGGTGTTATGCTATATGTTGGCAAATTGAACTCCAATAAATTTTTTTTAATTTAAATTAGCTAACATGTAGTACATCATTAATTTCAGATGTAGAGTTCAATAATTCATCAGCTGCATATAACATCCAGTGCTCCTCACATCATGTGCCCTCCCTAATGACTGTCACCCAATTACCCCATCCACCCACCTACCTCCTCTCCAGCAACCCTCAGTTTGTTTCCTATCATTTAAGAGTCTCTCACGGTTTGTCTCCCTCTCTGATGACTTCCCATTAAGTTTTCCCTCCCTTCCCCTATGATCCTCTATGCTGTTTCTTATATTCCACATATGAATGAAACTCATATAATTGTCTTTCTCTGATTGACTTACCTCACTCAGCATATTATACCCTCCAGTTCCATCCACATCAATGTAACTAATAAGTATTCATCCTATGTCCATCTTTTCTGATGACTATTATTCCACTGTGTATATACATACATATATACACACACACATACACACATAATGTATCCATTCATCTTTATCCATTCATCTTTCAATGGACATCTTGGCTCTTTCCAGGGTTTGGCTGTTGTGGACATTGCTGGTATAAACATTGAGGTGCATGTGCCCCTTCGGATCATTACATGTGTATCTCAATCAGTTTGATTTAAATGATGTATCTGGCTCTGAAAATTATCTGGTCTAGTAGAGACAGGCTCTAATCTAGCCTCTGTCTCTGGTCTTTGGTGCTAATTCCTCCATAATTTCAGTGAGGAAAAAAAAAAGGAAAAGAGAGAAAAGAAGGGCCAGATGGGCAATAGATTTCCCTTCTTACCCTAGAGCACAAAGGAGAACTTCGTGATCAGGAAATCTTAAGCAACTTGTATAGTCTGTGGTCTAAGATGGGACAACCTGGCTCCCTCTTTACTCCCGACCTTTTGCATCTCCTACCCTTACAAAGGGACACAGAAATAACCTTACCTTGATGAGAACATGAGAGAGGGACATGTAATTGAATAGGAAGAAGCATGTTGATATGTTCCCTTGCCACCCCTAAAAGTTCAAGACTGCCAAGACATACCAATAAAGAAGTCTTTTCTCCTCAGTTTCCAATCAAAAGAAGCCTACTTCTTCCTTTGGTTTAGTATAAAGGAAAGCTAAGACAGAGCAGTCTAAGTATGTTTCCTCCTGTTCATAATCTAAATCTGACAGTAGCTCCCAGTAGATTGATGGTGAGCATAAAATTTTATCTAGCAGCTGATTGGTCAGTGGAAAAAATATGGTATTGATTAATTAATATTAAAAAAATTAATATTAATGCTATTTATCAGAACAATTATTTATTTACCATTCACATTTCTCTTATTTAAGTTAAAATTTAAAGAGAATATAATATAGAGATACAAAAACAGATAAAGAACCTTGATTACTGCTACTCCAAACACAATTCTACTTCTTTTATTTAAGTTTAATTGTATTTCTACCTTCTATTTTAAGTAGAATCTCATGCATTCACTTGTTAATTATTTTATTTTATTTTTTTATTTATGATAGTCACAGAGAGGGGGGGGGGAGAGAGAGAGAGGCAGAGACACAGGCAGAGGAAGACGCAGGCTCCATGCACCGGGAGTGCGACGTGGGATTCGATCCTGGGTCTCCAGGATCGCGCCCTGGGCCAAAGGCAGGCGCTAAACCGCTGCGCCACCCAGGGATCCCTCACTTGTTAATTATAACGATAAATGGTCAATATGTAATCGCATTTATCAAGTGCTAACTGAAACAAAGGAACTGTATCAGAGCTGGGACAAATGATTGCCCTGATTAGAGAAGTGTATAATGACTAATTTTACAAAGAAGATTACATATAAAGGGACAAGTATTAGGAAGTTATTTTTATTATTCCTCTAAAAATACCACATAGACCTATGAAGGAGTTCGAATGACCCACATGAGTAAGTCATGCACCTCATATGGCCAATAGCACCAATAAATAGCTTTAACCCCTTATCTCCTGGGGTATAGCTACATTTTTATAGACAGGTTCAGAACTTGAGATTCTTATTCCATAAATATTATTCACAAACTGACTTTTCATAGTATCGCTGCTATATAATAAACTGAATCTTCACAACTGAAATTTACAGCAGGGGCAGCAGAGTGTATAGTAAGTAGTCTTTTCACAGCAAGATTGGCCCAATAATTCCTACACTATATAATTTCAGTTAAAGCTGCTAAGCATAGACTATAATTAAGTTAACATTCAAGACTTTACTACACCTCTCTATAAAGTATAAATACAATTTGGCATACAACTAGTATTTCTGAAGTGTGTGGATTCTGTGTCATCCCTACAGTTGAACTATCCATTGCACATTCTAAGTTCCATACATAGACACCAGGCACTGAAGGAAACAGGAAATATTATGCTAACATGACTATAGTATTGATGAATAAAAAAACATAACCCCAAGGCTAAGCTGCCAAATAAGTAGTGAATTAATTTCTGTAAAGTACTCCAATATTACAAAGGTGTGTTGAAAGGTGTCTGCTCATGTTTCAAATTAAACGCACTGCTGGTCAGCATTAGCACCTCAGCTTTGAACACCAGCCATTTGCCTATAACACTTCAGGGGCTAGGAAAAACGGATTTGCCGTTCACACTGGAATAATTAGAACATGTCAGGAAGAATTAATTTCCTCATTTTTCAAAAGGATACACAGAAATTACCATGTTATTATATGACAGGGTCCCTTGGAGAATTATATTAAATTTAATTTCTAGCGCAGCCCACACAACAAATTAAAGTCATAAATAAGATGGAAAGAAGCGGGACGCAGAGCATATGTTTATGGCAATGAGTGAAGCCAAGGGACCAGAAACAACTATCTTCATTTCATTTTATTTAAATCAGCCAGACACTGTGTATCTGAATGACAGCACTTGTTAATGGTGCTGAGATTATAGGCTCCTTAATTTTAGAAAACAGAAGCAGTCAGTCAGTGTCTGAAATAGTACATTTCCTACAATGCAAAAATTAGTATAAATTTACTTCCCTTTCAAGTCCATTCCTTTTTGCCCCGCAGCAAGTTTAACAGAGATAAACTTATTTTTAATAATACTGTTTCTCTCTTTGTCTTCTCTTTGGGCAATTTTCTTAGGTCAAAAAAAAAGCAGGGGGGTAATGAAACATAAGAGTCACCAGGATAAGTAAAACTTGCAAAACATAGTGTTTGTCCAAAATACAAGTTCCTGCTCCATCTTGTAAATACATCTACCAATTCAGAGCTTAGAGACAAAATGCTCTTAAGAAGTTAAATTAAAATAAATAAATAAATAAATAAATAAATAAATAAATAAATAAAAATAAAAATAAAGAAGTTAAATTAAAAATATTTTTCTTACATCACCTATCAAATTGGAATGAAACTGCTAAAGATATTGTCCAACCACCCTAAAAGCACTACTAGACTTTTTAGCTATTCATTAAGCCCTAATATGTGTATGGAATAGAGAAGATTATATAGAGGCCACTAAGAATATAGCCTCCACTTACGGCCAGCACTTCCCTGCTTCCTTCTCCCCCTGCTTGAGTCACTCCTCAAGTATTGTCTCTTTCTCTTCCACCTTAGCCAGTCATGGGCAATCAAGAAAGGATTCTTACTTATGGTCGTATCACCTGAACTGAAATCAGCTCAAGCTTAGCATTAAAAAATTGATAAAACTTTAACAAATATATTATAAAATATTAATGATATTATTGACTCCCTTCCTTCTCCTTGTACATATATGTACACTTTTGCTATTTAAGTCATGGGTAAAACAACCATACTGGTAGCAATGATTCTCTTCATTTTTTCCTATATACTATAAAAAGATTCTGTGTCCTATAGAAATTAATGTTCTTGTATTGAGAAATTAAAACCTTCTCCAACTTAAGGCTAGGCATTTTAGACCTACCAGCAATCCAAATGCTCCAAACACCAATCATCAAAACAAATTATATTGTGTTATTTGCCCATTAAAAATTTCCTAAGAATGCATAATTATATTGTCTCTTAACATGAAATATGCTCAATGTATAGCAAATACAAAAAGAAAAATAAAGACATTTCAAGGAGTGATGTTTAAAAAAACTAAAATCGTAAAGTAAAAGCAATGAAAAAAAACTCTCATGAAAGAGAGTCATTGATAATTTAGCTAAGTTTTTTCTCCTTCCCATATAGATTTAATTTCCACATATTCAACCTACAGATTCTATATCATAAATGTTAAGATACTCATAGCCCCAGAAACATGCTGGTATTTTATCATGCTTAATAACTGAAGACATTCTTAAGGTGAAAAAGGAGTTTGTACACTTTAAGAAATGACTGTCATGAAACTGAGCACTCCCTTGGGTGCAACAAACTTTAAATAATTTGTGAATCAATTAACTGGCGACTCTCTTCATAACACAGATTTCACACTCCCAGGTCACTGCATTATCAGCCTGATACGAATCATAACATTTTGGAGAAAAGTTCATAATTGAAATCATTAATTAATTTAACAGGACTTTTAGTTATGCATTGCATTAAATAGCTGTAAAGGAGCAGAGATTAATTAGTTGTTTCTCTGACAATTTTCACTGCTGCTATTACTTGGTGGAAAACTTTTCAACTTGTAAGGCACATCATGCTCTCTATAATCTGGTAGTGACCTACTGAAGCAATTTAAAGTTGAAGGAACTCTAATTTCTTTAAAATAAAGTCTGGAACCTCTGAGGTATTTCTCTGGATGAAAAAAAATAAATGAAAAATAACACTGTAAAGCCTGACCTTCTCTTTATGTGAAAATGAAACTTGCATCTGGAATAAAGTCTTAAAAGTACGTATCATAAGTAGTTTACATAAATGAGGAAACCAAAGCTATACCCATCTAACATTTTCCTGCAGCTAGCAAGATGATACGCATTCATATATTTTGCATATTCTACTTTTCATCTTAAAAATAGAAATAAAAACTATTAACCAAAAATAAACTGTATTTATGTTAGCACCCAGTGTGTATACTTCTTAGGATTTAGTCATTTGACTGACCTATAAGTTGTGTAGCAAATCTACTGGTAGATAAAGTATAGGTAAGTTCAAAAAGCAACTCAGAAAGGACCATTTTAAGGAAAAGTGACAAGCAACTCTTTATCTTTTTTAAAAGATTTTATTTATTTATTCATGAGAGACACACAGAGAGAGGTAGAGACACAGGCAGAGGGAGAAGCAGGCTTCCCGTGGGGAGCTTGATGTGGGACTCAATCCCAGGACCCCAGGATCACGACCTGAGCCAAAGGCAGACGTTCAACCACTGAACCACCCAGGTGCGCCACAACTCTTTCAATAAATCATTCTAAACCACTTCCATATCTTGTCACTCTGCACAATTTCTTCACTTTAACAAATATCTTAATATCTTGTTTGCAATAGTAAAAGCACTTAAAGGTGTATCATAGAAAGTCTAATAAATTGGGTAATTTCCTAGAAAAATCCACATCTCACTGAAATTAATTAGTTGAAATTAAACATCTCCAGGTTCATATCAGGAAATAATCAATTGCACCAGCAAAATCCCTCAAGTGTATTTCTTCCATCTAATTCCTTTCCCCATACCCTCAGTTCCACATGTGGCAATGATACTGAATTTTTACAATTCTCACAATACACCAGGCCCCTTTAATGTCTAGGTGCTTTTTACAAGTGCTATTCTCTGGATAAAAATTATATCTTCACATGACCTCTAAGCAACTCCATATTACTCCTTTCAGAAGCAATTCCAATGTTAACCTACTCAATGAAGCCCTAAGTTCTCTCTGGAAAATTTCAAATTCTATGTATCTTACTTCAATCATATCTCAATTCTAAGACTAATATGTTATTATATTTTCTCTCTACCTGTCTCTCCATTAGATTTTAGGCTACTTAACAGTTAGCTCTAGCATACTATTCACATTTAAATCTCATACATGTGTATCTGGAACATATTAAGCCCTCAGTAAATGTCTGTTGAGTTTTTCTTTTAAAGAATGAATATGCACATATTTATTTCCACATTTCATTTCAATAATATTTATTAAGCATCTGTTATAAATCAACCACAGCGTTAGGAGCTTGACAAAATCACCACAAATTTTTAAGGTAAAAAAAAATAAAAGATAAGTCCTCTACCTTTTACCTCACCTGTTGTTGTTTTTTTAAACATTTGACCTTACCTATTTTTTTATTTTATTTAAAAATTGGTCAATTTTTAAATAATTGGTAAATTCTCTACTGAAACTTGAAGTGAGAATGCAAGAAATAGAAACTGAAATTAAAAAAAAAAGAAACTGAAATTTATGTCATTTTAGGATATCTTTCGTCATCACAGACCCTTTGCATCAAAAGATCCCTCTCCCAGGAGTCAAATTATATGAACATGTTAAAAATAGTTTATGCCTGTGGTTCTATGAAGGCTCCCTTATCTAGTCAATATACATAGAAGTAAACTAGGATAAGAAGTGTTTTCTCACTTGAGCAGAAGTATGAATCATTGTCTTTTCTGAGGTACCACATTACAACTAACGTCAAACTGATTACAGTGCTATTTTCTCTTTTAGATGCATTACTTCTAATAATTCACTGTGGAGGTGAGACAAATAGTAATAATTTATGTCTCATTATTCATATTTTCTCACTTATACCTTGATATCTTACTTATTTCACATTCTAACTCACTATAATGGCAAAGAAAAGTTGGCATTTTCTATAAGTGTTGCTTTTTAAGTAGGAATCTGTGGCAATTTTGCTCTTTTACTAGGGTTGTTTCTTAATGTCAAATAGTTTCCTTATCTAAACGTAACTGTCACTTCAGAGCTATTGTACAAATTAAATGAGATAACACACGTAGGTGTTCAGTAAATGGTAGTTCTCTTTGATCCCCCTTACCCTGAAATACACAGGGCACAGAAAACATGTCCTAAAACAGGTTGTTATAATGGAATCATCCTGACATTGTATGCAAAATTTGTTTCCACTCTGCAGATATTTAATGGAACTGCTAAATTAGAAACTAAAGGGAAAGCAAAGTGAAGTATCTATCTTTCTTAGAAATAGTTGAAAGGACAAACATTGAAATCAAGAGTGATAAAGAGGACAGATGAAGTTTCCTAAGTAGATTATAGATTGCTGGTAATGTGTCTACTTTCTCTCAGCTAGTTCCTCCTTGTGACTAAGGCTGGTCAAGATTAGATTTAAAGCCCAAAGTATAGAACAAACAAAGTTAACTTCCACACAGGAATCAATTTCATAATACTTGTTGTATTTGCCCCATCATAAAATTCAATTATTTTAATTACCTTTAAGAGCTATTAGAACCAATGGTGCTATGGGAGAGGTTTCATCTTGATAGCAGTACATGATCCTAAGATGCAGAAGAATCCTGAATCAAGAATAGAATCCATATCTAAAAATGTATAAGTGTGATTCTACTTAAAGATTCACATTAAAATAGACAAGGTAACAGCAGAGTAACATTAGATCTATTACTTTAGACTCAATAAACCAGGGAAATCATCACTTATATAATCCACCAACTCTAAAAATTATTTCCCAACTAACAGTTGGTTACTAACAGTTAGTTAACTAACATCTCCCATTTATCTGAATATAGATAAGCTTGCTTTCTCATTCTGTGTCTCACTCTACCAACGCACTAAGAATTACCCCATGTTTTGTATATTTGTGTATTTGCCCAACATGGTTGCAGTCATATGTCTGTGTTTTTACATCTTTATTCATAAACCAAATCTGTCTACCCACAGCAATATTTGACAGGTTTATCAATATCTCAATCACATACCTGTTACTGATCATGGTCTTATTACACTCTACCATCATAGAAAGTACTCCTTACCTTCCTCTGGAATTCAGAGCATGTTTTTGTGGTATCTTTAAATCCAAGTTCATCTTATTCCACCTTGTCTAAGTACCCTTGAGGGGGATGGTTTTAGAATCCTGACCTAGAGTTCAATGAGGCTTAGATCTAGCACACCTGCCTCCTTTCAAATTCTCTTCTGGGGTAGCATCACATAGCAATCACATATTGAACAAGTCCATCTCCTTGTATAAAAGGGTGTACTTACAAAGGTTCATTTATAGTCACTGTGGCAGAAATATTTGGATCAGTGATAATTTTTAACATGGAATTGCTGGTTTTTCTCTTTAGTGGTCAAAGACCATAGATACATAGATACATCTTACTCCCAATAAAATATAAAGTAGAAGTCAACATTTCAACATTTTCCAGAAATAGGACAATAAATTTCTTCTGAAATCTATCTGGTTTATGAGAGAAAGAGTGGAATGCAAGAATGCAGAAAGGATGTTATTTTTCAAGATCACTTTAATTAACAGAAACAACATCCATTCCACTTTGTTTAGAAGATAAAAGAGGGCAGCCTGGGTGGCTCAGCAGTTTAGTGCCACCTTCAGCCCAGGGCCTGATCTTGGAGACCTGGGATTGAGTCCTACGTCAGGCTCCCTGCATGGAGCCTGCTTCTCCCTGTGCCCGTGTCTCTGCCTCTCTCTCTCTCTCTCTCTCTCTCTCTCTCTCTCTCCTCTCTCTTTCTCTTTCTCTCTCTCTCATGAATAAATAAATAAAATCTTTTTTTAAAAAAAGAAGATAAAAGAATCATCTAACAAGAGAATGAAGGTTATAATCTAGATTATAAAGATTGCACATAAAAATGAAAGATGGGGCAGGGAAGATGAGAAAATAAAGGGGAAGAGAGAGGTGAGAGAGGAGAGGAAAGAAAAGTCATAGAAAAGGAAAGGAAAGATACAGAAAGAGCAAAAGAAAAGAAAGATAGAAATTATCTAGTATTAACCCTAAGAATATGGCAGAGGTGGAGACAGAAATAAAAGAGTCATAAAAGCCAAATGTGTCCATTATTATTTTCTTTCTTAAGTATTTTCCCTTTTCCAGAGACAGATTGGAAAAATGAGCTAAGTGAATTACCTTCACAAATATTCACTCTTATTTGACCTAATTAGTTTTATGGAGTCGATAGCTCCACACCTTGCTTAAGAATTTCAGTGGTCACATTTCTGCATAGTCAGTGATCTCAAACAATTGCTCCAATGTATTACACATATAAACAAGTTTTCTTCAAAACCAGGCACGATGGTCATTTTTTCCTCTGTTTTGCTCTTCAACAAACATAGTTATTATAGAAAATGAAAGGAAAATTCCACTCTTCATTCGTGTTTGAGTTCCTCTGACTTGCTAAAATATCCTGGCCTATAGCATAAGATGTATGACTATGTATATATATTTCTTTTTTCCTTAAAAAGAAAGCTTTCACAAGATTTAATTATACAACAGTTAAATAACACAGCAAATTTTTGTATTCATGGCTCTAGAGGGGGTTTTCTTTCTTTATTCTTTTTCTATTTTTCTTTTAGAGTGAAAATTATTTTATCAAGAAGTTTCAATGTACATTATTAAAAATATATGGTAATCATTATCACAAGTCTCTTTTTCTTTGCTCTGTGATACAGATGCTTTACAAGGGCATTTAATCTTTTTGAAGCCAAAATTAAGGAGTTATTAGAGTTAAGAGAAATAGTGTGGTCATTGAGTCAAATAACCTTGAATTTAAGATTTATTATTTACTGTTGGAAAGGTTGATATACTACTCTGATCCTAAATTTTATCAACTATAAAAATAAGTATAAGTACAGTTTCTACCTCACAGTGTAATTATGAAGATTAAATGAGAAAATTCTCATGACAAATAGAAAGTATTTAACGCAAAATCTGGTACAACTAAGCACTTAATACATGATGTTATTAATAGATCACATGCCACTACTGAAGTATAAAATTTATCTTCCTAATAATATTACCAAAACAAGTAACAAAATTAGTGTCCGTTGGAGGATACTTAATTCTTTAAAAACAATAGTAGATCAAAGAACATGAAGACCAAGCCTTAAAAAAAAAAAAAAACAGCTTGCTTATTTTAATGCAATATTTTTCTAAGTATGGGTTAATGAATAAAATCAGTTTTCTGAGTGCCAATTGGCATTTTTTTTTATTTAAAAGAAAAGGAGAGAATGTGCAAGGGAACAAGAAGAAACAAAGTAAGAGGAGGCAAGGAGAAGAAAGAAAACACAACACTTAATGCATATTAAGGTAAGTTTTGTTCATGAAAACTTTATTTCAGTTATATTATATTACATACTTGGTCAGAATTAAAAACAAAATTCCTTACTCTGAATCAGTCAAAAAAAAGGTTTGGAAGCCTCCTTAATGGGAACTAGAACATGTGAATTAATGGGTTTCATGTCACAGGGAAATATCCAACCAACTTGCTCATTTCTCTAATTCATGAATGTAGCAACTGAAGCCATCTAGTGCCCCTTGGGATATCTTTTTATATCTTCTTTTTAAAAATACTGCAAGACAGAAGTAGCTACTTACAAGAGTTTATCCAAGGGCAAGAGAGATACTAGATAGCTTTTGAATAACCATTCCAGCTCTAGGATCATGAAGAAAGCAATTATTTAAAATGAAGAAAAGTTAACAAAACTAAAAGAATTTAAGATATCATTCTTTTCACATTCAATAAATTCAGGCACTTACAA
The DNA here is from genome assembly GCF_018345385.1 of Vulpes lagopus. Lineage (NCBI taxonomy): Eukaryota > Metazoa > Chordata > Mammalia > Carnivora > Canidae > Vulpes > Vulpes lagopus. The sequence goes on along the minus strand of NC_054838.1, from coordinate 10,686,641 downwards.
ATAAAGACCAAGGAAATAACTCTTCTAAAGATATGATGGATTCACGGAATAAAAGGACTGGAAAGCATCATCTGCTTTCAGTGTGCTTTACTCAAAGAAACTGTTGTATCTATCTCTCCTTTTGCAAGGTACATAGGGTATGTATGGATTTGGGATGGCAGGCAGGAGAGCAGTATACAACAAGAAGGTGCATATAAGTGGTTGTGTTCACTTCAATCTTATTTCAAACCAAACTAGTATGGTGGTCAGCTGTCAACCAAAGAGAACAGGAGTAGGAACAGAGCCAATCAAACTGTGTTAAGTAACCCAGTCATTCCACAGAAATCTGTACAGCTCTTGTTCCCTGGCAGTACAGCTGGCAACAGCACAGCAGTAATTTGAGGGGTTTTCTATAGGGTGCTTATGAGTTTGATTTCACTGTTGGCTTCTTGCCACTGCAACCTATACACTGGGTAGTTCTGTTTGTGAGTTACCCAACTATGTGCTTAGATGATAAAAGATCAGATTTTTCACTTGGTAGCTGAGTTTTCACTTTGCAAAATCTACATTTCTTTCTTCTTTCTTTCTTTCTTTCTTTCCTTTCCTTTCCTTTCTTTTCCTTTCCTTTCCTTTTTCTTTCCTTTCCTTTCCTTTCCTTTTTTTTCTTTTCTTTTCTTTCTCCAAACTCCCCAGTTTATAAAAAAAAAAAAAAAGATATGGTTTGTATTGTCAAGTAATTTTCCTCATGTGTTTTGGGGGAGGAACCAAATTCTATTTTACCTATAACTCATCAAACTGTTTTCTCTAAACTAAAACTTAAATCTTTAGAGTCTTTGAAATATCAGCTCTCTCATTTTCTCCCTACAGCTCTCCTTTTTTCATACTTGCCCCCTTGGCAATCAATAAAATATATCGTTTGCCAGATCTGAAGTAAAAAGGATATATATGATTCAATTGCTGAGGTCCAAGATGATGTTTTATGTGTAACCAAATAAATTTTGCCTTAGCTATTTGCACTTTCATATGGCTTTCTTCTGATACTGAAGGACATAAGGTAGTTAAACAGGAATGAACTGGTCTTCATTTGGGAGAATTGTTGTGTATTGGGAATATTTAACATTGAGTCAACCTCAGCTTCTTCCTATATGCTTATATCACCTCACTTTACATAAGATCTAATCAATAATGTATTCCAAAATTATTTTCCTATTCAAACTGAACTACTCTCACTGGTGCTATAACTTAAAAACTGAAAGCCAAAATTATGAGGGTGGGAACAAGTAAGTACAAGATATACAATGAATATACTTGGAATATACTAAGAGGCATGGTGAATGAGCAAAAGTATCGATCTTCTTCACCCTTTGGCTCATTAGTGTAAAATTTTAAAATGCTCCTTCTTCACTCTCCCAATATCTATCAATATATCACAATATATATCAATATATATCCCATCTCCAATGGGATACCCTTCATTTGTAAAACAGACACACATCTCTATACCAGGGCCACCAAAGTCATCAATTCCATCCTACTTCAGTCAGGATACCCAGTTACTTTCTTTCAACAGCTAGAGACATCAGGAAGTCAGCCTAACCCCCTAAATTTCATTTCAAGGGGTGTTTCATTTCCACTGCTATGCACTGGTAGAGTGGAAGTAGGAAAAATCAAATCCTACCACCAGAAATTCATCAAAAGAATGTTATTAAAATAAGATTCAAAATGAGACTTTATACCAAAACTATTTAACAGATATTAGTTAGCTACTATAGTATGGTCAATAGTATAATTCAGGCATATTATGGGGTAAATGGGTATCAGTAGGTTGCCCAGTGAACTGAGTCACCATCTATAACCTGGTTTCTATAAGAATATCCATTCCAAATTTCAAACAATAAACTTTCAGAGCTTTATATTATTAAATTGGAGACTGCCTACAAGTATAGCCCTATGAATATTTCAGAGATGTCTTTTTGTGATATAGGTAAAGATACACTAAAAAATCAGGTAACTAAGTAGCAGTCTTTTTTAAATAGGTTCATATGCTTTACAAAAGGGGGAGGAAATTTTTTTAAAAAGCAAGAATTCAATATGAAAATTATAAATTACTTCCTCATTTACTATTAATTAAGTCTGGGATTTCCAAATACAGTATTTGGAAGCAGAATATATGTATATATATATTTTTATTGAAGTTCGATTTGCCAACATATTAGTATAATACCCAGTGTTCATCCCGTCAAATTCCCACCTCAGTGCTGGTCACCCAGTCACCCTATCCCCCCGCCCACCTCACTACCCCTTGTTTGTTTTCCAGAGTTAGGAGTCTCTCATGTTTTGTCACCCTCTCTAATTTTTCCCACTCATTTTCCCTCTTTTCCCCTATAATCCCTTTCACTATTTCTTATACTCCCTGTATGAGTGAAACCATATAATGATTGTGCTTCTCTGAAGTAGGTATGAACAAAGGATTATTAGTGGCTATAACACATTGTTAATATAATGGCAATAAGAATAACTATGTCAATATTATGTTTGTATAGAGTTTTTAAAATCATGTGTATTATTATGTTCTCCTGAACATAAGTGATTCAGATGCTGCCTTAAAAAAACATACAAAGTTTCTAGGCTGAGGGCACTAGGAAAGTTAATTTAACTATAAGACAACTCATTCTCATGCAAATTCCAGAGAAATAACTAAATACACACTTAACCATCTGTATAACCTAATACCGTCTTTTCATACATTAGCAAGTATGAATATATATATAAATCTGCATAAGCACATATTCAAACATCTAAGTATAAGAGCTGCATGGAACTGAGTTTATCATATTCCTCGAAGCACATCTACAGACAAATAGCTACAGCTAACATACAGCTTTTTATAAAATAATCATTGTCTTTGTGTAGAAGGACCTGATAGGAAATGGGTCAAGCCTCTGCACACACATCAGCTGGGGCAAGAGAAGGGGAACACTGTGTTCATTCTTTGTATCCAAAACAACAAACTAGAAAATAAATCCATTTGGAGAAATTATCTCAAGTTTAGGCAAGAGAAGGGGAGTTAGGAAAGTTTCCGGTTTCCTGTTAAGAAAACTGACAGCAAACCTTCATATTAGACTGTATGTGTTTATTCACTAAGATTATTCAAAAATTTAAAAAAAAAAGTGTTCTTATTAAGAAAGCTAAGTTCAAATGAAATGTTTTTCAAGGATAATTCTAAAAAGGCCTCAGGGGCTGAGGTTTTCACTAGTGGTTCTAAGAAAACAACTTATAGTGCTTTAAGTGAAGTAAGAGTAAATGGCATTTTACTGTAATGTGCTGCTATGGCCTGTATGACTTGAACCATACAAATGAGTTTTTCTGGGATTTTGTTTTCCCTTAGAAAGGAAAACAGGAAAAAAAATTTAACATAGTCATGAGGCATAGGGCAAGAAATGGACATATAAATAACCGTTAGTTCAGTGTAAAAGATCCCCGAAGAAAGGGAAGTAGCCCAGGAGATGTGCACATCAAATAAAAATGGAGAATATGGCTATATTTCAGCTCAAACCAATATTCCCTTTTCAGGAATCATCCCCTCTGGCTCACTGCTGACAATCCATAGATAGCGTATGAATGAGATGAGTTCATGAGTAAGATGAACAGGGATGCTCCACGGCAGGTAAATAAATTTGTTTCCACTGAGATAATTATTCTTACCGTATGTCACTACTCTCATGGCATAAACAGGACAGGTGATGACATCCTATAAAATGCAATTTTTATTCCTATACTTGTGACATCAAGATATATAACCCATTCAGCTCTCATGAATTTTTTTTTTCCTCTGAAACTCTGAGTGGTTTTTTGTTATTGTTGTTCTTGGTTTTTGCTTTTTAAAAAATGCTATTATCAACTGTAACATTGTTAAGCGACTGGGGAGAAATGGGACTGTCATTATTTCAGGCTATTTGGTCCTAAAAAAAGACTATATGTTATTACTTGAGATAGCTGAATGTAACTATTTTACTTGGATTTTTTTAAGGTTAGCATCTGCATGATATAACCTCTGTATAGTACCTATATCCTCAAATAAATGCCCTCTCCCAAACTTCAAGTCCTTTCAGACCTAACCTAGGCAACAAACAAGGAATCATAAACCTTTGTACCAACAAATAATTTTTCCAACTATAATTCATTAGTACCTTATTCCAAAAGCATATGAATACTTACAAGATGGTTAATCCTCATTAAAAACTAAGATTACATGACATAATTACATGTAAATAAGAAAAATGAATTAAACTCTTACCCTTTCCTATGTCGGGCACTAGTTGTGAATCATATATACAATTAGAGTTATATTGCTAAGCTAAAAATATTGGTAAAGATCTAAAAATGACAAACAGTGCCTTTTAAATTAATGTCTTATTAGTTGAGTGAAGTACACTGACAAAGAATAATTTATGCTTATTCAAACTGCACTCGACATCTTCAGGTGTTTCCAAATGAGCTCACAGAAGAGTGATTAAATGCATCTGATAACAAGCCACACATTGCTGAAATTACTTACCGCCTCATTTTATGATTAATTAAACATGTAGATTAAAGTTGCAAAAGAATTTAGATTAATGAGCAAGTTAAGTCTTGCTGATATAAGTGAATTGGGAATTGGATGCTCTGTGGAACTTTATAAACATGCATTTTATAATGAATAAGACAAGGCTACATGCAGAATCGTGGCCACCAGGGCCTTTTGACGATGCAGTCTTTTTTAACATGGTTTGACAGCTTTCAAATAACATTCTTCTATAGGCTTTAAACTTTGTGCTTTGCTGTAAAACACAAGACTACATAACTCATGTACCAGGAGTACGATTATTTTCAAGCTCTCCAAGGTAATGACCCCCCGTAGCAGCAGCTGTTCAGAAAAAATTACAAGCTCAATTGTTATTTTAATCAGAGATAGTTTCATAGTTAAAAGCAGTTATGCAACTTGTAAAATTATATGACACATCATCAGTACCTTCTCTTCAACACTCCTTCTACCAAAAGCAAAACCATCCCCCAAAAATCATAGCTTCCAGAGGACTTATTAGCAAACAGCATCCTCAATCATTCATAAAATATTCAAAGCCATTTATTAGTGAAGTTTCTGTGCTAGGAAAGGTAATGTTTAAATTTATGACGACTCTTATCAGCTCCAAGAGTGCGTCAAAATATCTGCTGGGGTTTGCTGAGTCTCCAATTTTTCTCTTTTAAGATCAGTTTTACCTAATCCAAGTAGCTTAGACTGTGTCAAAAGCCAAGTTGGACTTTATGATTTTCCAGGGCAAGAGAAATTCAGGTTGTTCACAGAGATGTAGTACATTCTCCTTTGCAACGAATACAGAAGTGGAGAGAAATTGAGCTTAAGTTACTAAAGTAGCTTGTGTTTTAAAATCTATTCCATTTTTATTACTAAGCTTGTAGCACAATGCCATTTATTATTACCATAGCATAATAAAGACAATCCACAAATTCTTTGAATGGATCCAATCTGCTATCTAAAATATACCTCTAATTATTTTCTACTTATTTTCAGATCTTATGCATGATTCATTTTTTGGCAAGAGTGAGATTTTTATAGTATTAATTTTTTTTCTTTTTAATTCAGATTTTTTTTAACTCTAACGACTTACCAAGAAAACTATGGAAATTTTTACATAAGGATCAAAAGGAGCTGTTTCATGACACAGGTGGCAAATTACCATCATTAACCCCACATACTCATCATGTGGACATAATTGTACATTTATGTTAGTGAAAATATAATATTGAGACATAGTCTCTGACTATACTAAAATTTATTAAAAGTTAAAATCAGTTTTATAAGCAGCCAAAACAGTTTCCATTTAATTTATTTCCTTTCAGTTTTATTAAGTCAGTGTCTTTTACCAAGTAATATAAACCACATCTTATAGCCACAAAAGGTTATTTTAAATATATAAGCTTTTCCTCCTTGTAATTCAACTTGAACATAATAAGAAGAATTTGTAGGTAAAAATATGGACACAAATACTTCAAGGATCAAATAATATGTTTTTTGTTTATATGAAAATTTGAATGTCTCATGTACGTACGTTAAAAAGGGAAATCTGACAACAAAGTGGTTATGTTAGTCCAAAAGAGGCTACGTTAGATATCTAAAAATAATTCCTTTGCAATTGTAAGATGTATTTGGTATGTGCCATAAGGACATAGACTATTCAGACAGTTCAAAGAGCCACCATATTTTAAGGAACAGGATCTTTCCACTCTAGCCATTGTCATATTATTTCTAGGCCACACAAATTATGAGGTGTGTCCTGGAGTTACTAATAATTTAATAGAAATTTTGTCATTCTTATGGCATTTTAATACAAGAAGATATATTTATTTCTTCCATGAAAGTAATTTTTGTGAAATAACCTTAAGTCCTAAATACTGAATATACTTAGCTATTATAAGTATTTACTATTATTAGCATGTTTCATTTTTTCTGATAAATGCTTTATATAGTTTACCTGCATTGAGTACATATATTTACTGGTTATTTAAAGTTAGGAGTTAAATGTTTACTTGAAATACCAAAACAGGTACTTCATCATGAAATTTTGAATAAATGGGCAACTTAAAATATCCCTAATAAGCCATAATGTAATATAAAAACTCCTAACATTATTTTCATTAAATCAAGATGGCAATTTATTATAATTCATATTTTTAAAAATCTACAACATAGTCACATAGGCAAAGAACCTTGCATTTCTAAGGGGAGAGTCATATTTTCTTTATCACATATACAGGCTGAAAAAAGTATAAACCATATTTATTGAAATTAAAATGAAACAACTAAACTCATTTTTACATGTTATAGGGCCACAGTTTGTCAAGCTGAACTATAAATGCATTAATACCCACAATATTGCCAAATGCTGAATTATTAATATTGTCACCTCCTCAGTTTCAGTTCATGCCCTATAGAGGAGTTTTGTGTGATTCATCAAAACCCAGCTTCTGAACATGTTTACAAGCATCGTAGGGCAACATCTTAAGGTAAAAATAAGGAAACTCTCAACCAAGCAAACTGTCATCAAGGTCAATGGAAGGTTCACAAATGCAAAGAACCCATCTACAACAAAGGGGGCAGATGAATCCAGGTGCCGTCCTATGCTAAATCCTTGTTAACTCAACATCCAGCAGTTGATGAGAGGTGGTTCTTCACTTGGCAGGATTGGCAGCATTATGTACTATACCTATGAGTTGTATATGTTAATATAAGTATTCAAGAGCCAAAAATAGTGCTAAAATTGGCTTCCAAACTATTATGGTTTATCACTTTTTATTTTATTAACTATGCAAATTCTTTAGCTCCCTTAACCAAATACAGAGTTAGTTAACTAGTTCTGAATTTTTCCTTCAGTGAAGAAATAAAAAGATTTCTCTTTTCTCTAGTTATGCTAAATCACTTTTAAATCCCTATGTATCCAAAATATTTCTGTAAGTGCACATTACCATAGTCTTATATAAAGTGATTGGAGACTTAAAGGATCATTATTTTTTAAGGTCAAGGGTTTCTAAACTTTGTATCTTATATCACTTCTGTGATAGGAGATTGAAATCAAAACTGATTCTATTAATAAAACAAAAACTTACACCTGAAACTAGTATGTTATATACCAATGATACCTCAATAAATAAATAAATAAATAAATAAATGCAAAGGAATCCAAGATTTGGGAAAATTTAGGGTTTGATACTTATCTTTCCAATTCTTAATTCTATATATATGTCCCTTATTAAAGGAAGCATTCCTGAAAAAATATTGAATTGTGGTAGTAAAATGGTTTAATTTGTATGTAAAAGTTTAGCCAATAATCCCAATACTTTTATTTTTTTATTTTTTATTTTTATTTTTTTTTTTTTTTTTAAGATTTTACTTATTTATTCCTGATAGAGAGAGAGAGGCAGAGACACAGGCAGAGGGAGAAGCAGGCTCCATGCACCGGGAGCCCGACGTGGGATTCGATCCCAGGTCTCCAGGATCGCGCCCTGGGCCAAAGGCAGGCGCCAAACCACTGCGCCACCCAGGGATTCCCCCAATACTTTTAAATACAAGTTAAAAGTAGAAGATGTAAAGAGATTGAGTGTTAATGTTACCTAAGCCTTAGTATTGGACCACAAAAAGCAATGCAATCTTCACTTGCCATGGAAATAGGAAATAAGTGGGAACATTAGTTATACTCATAAATTATATATATTATACCTGGGCTCTTATACAAAGTGATGAGGGGTCACAAAGTCCTTCTTGAAGCATTTTTCTTTCCTCATCAGAAGATATAGAATGTCTAAAAAGAAGAAACTAATCGTTATTGGACCCACTATCTGCCAGATATAAAATAAATCTTCTCTATGCATCATATAATCTTCCCAACAACCACACCCATTTTATAGATGAGGGCATTAAGTTTCAAATAGGCAAAGGTATTTCTCATCACCAAGTGGTGATGAGAGCAAAGCCCTATTAACCCAACTCCAAGGTCCATTTGTTCTTTCAGTTATATTACATTTATTTATGGCCTATACTATTTGTGTTTATGCTGCCTAAATCCTAGAATCCCTATCTGCTTCTTCTCAGTTAATCTATTCCTACCACTTCCTTCTAAATTTTACCTATTCCCAAAAGTATGTTGTATTCTCAGCAGTTTAAAAGCCTCTAACAACACATCACATACAGAGGAACATATATAACAATTGTATCTGGCTTAAAAAAAAAAATGCAAGCCAAAAGACAATGGAGTGATATCTTTAAACTACTGAGCAACAAAAAATTGAATCGAAAAATTCTATACACAGCAAAATATTGATTTTTCAGAAATACAAAAGTAGAGGGACATCTGGTTGGTCCAGTCAGTTAAGTGTCCAGCTCCTGATTATTGGTCAGTCATAATCTTGGGGTTGGTGAGAACAAGCCCCATGTCACAGTTTCTACTTAGCAAGGAGTCTCCTTGAAATTCTCTTTCTCCCTCTACCTTTGCCCTTCTCTCTACTCTCTCTTTCTCCCTCTCAAATAAATAAAATAAATCTTTAAAGAAAAAGTTCTTCAGGCAGAAGGTAATGTTACCAAATGGAAATCAAATCTACACAAAGGAACAAAGTGCACTGAAAATGGTAAATATGTGGTAAGTATAAAAGACTTTCTTATTTCTTAAATCTCTTTAAAATATGATTGACTATCAAAGGATAAATAACTATTTTTAAGTTTATAACATATGCAGAAGTAAAGTGCATGACAAAAGTACAAAGCCTAGGAGAGAGAAATATAAGTATACTATTGTAAAATTCTTATGCTATATGTGACGTGGGATAATATTACTTGAAATAAGACTGTGATAAGTCATATAAGGTTGTTATAAATTCAAAAGCAATCACTAAAATGTAATTAAAACAAAAAATAAAAGTGAAATCTTAAATCTTAAAAAAATCTCAATAAATTAAAAGAAAGCAGGAAAAGGGAATAATGGACAGATGGTACAAATAGAAAACAATGAGTAGATCATGTATTTAAATTCAACCACATCAGTAATCACATTAAGTGTAAATGATCTAAATATCCAAATTAAAAAGGAAGAATTGTCATACTTTATTGCTTTTTAGCAAGACTCAACTACAGGCCGTTTACACCAATTCACATTAAAATGAAGACACAATACTTTAAAACTGAAAAGATGAAAAAATATTACCCATAGTATCATGAATAAAAAGAAAGTTGCAGTGACTCTCAGACAAAGTAGATTTAAGAGCAAAGAATAACACTAGAGATAAAAGGAGTCAATTCATTCATCCACCTAACAGAGCTTCTAAATACAAGAAAAAAAGTGCCTGAGTGGCTTAGTCCGTTGAGCATCCAACTCAACTCTTCTTTTAGGCTCAGGTCATGATTTCAGTGTTGTGGGCTCAGCTGCTCAGTAGGGAGTCTGTTTGGGATTGGGATTATCTCTCTGCTCCTCCCCCACTTGTGCACATGCATGAGCTCTCTTTCTCAAATAAATAAATAAATCTGTTTTTAAAAAAAACAATAAATACAAGAAAGATAAACTAATAAAATTTCAAGGAGAACTATAATCAGAGTTTTCAATATCTCACTCTCAGATACTGATAGAACAAGTAGACAAAAGATCATTAAGGATATAGAAGAAGACCTGAACAATACTATCAACCCACCCTACCTAATTTACACTTTTAGATCTTGCCACCCAACAAAATAATTAGAAATTCAATAACAGAAAAATATCCAGAAAATCCCTAAATATTAGGAAATAAAATGATACTTTTAACATTATTCACAGATCAAGGTAAAAATCAAAAGGGAAATTAGTATTTTGGACTGAATAAAAATGAGAATACCACATATAAAAATTTATGGGATTCAGCTAAAGCAGTACTTAAAAGTAAATTTATAGCACTAATACCTATTTTGAAAAGTTCTCATATTAATTATCTCAGCTTTCACCTTAATAAACTAGAAAAAGAAAAGCAAATTAAACCCAAAGAATACAGAATAAAGGAAGTAATAAGGATAAAAAAATCAGCAAAATAGAAAACAAAAAAGCAGTACTAAATTTTGATATATTGTGTTGACATTCTGATATTAGAAATAAGTGACATCACTACAGATCTTAACAGGGTAGAAAATATTATGAACAACTCTATGCCAATAGATTCAACAACTTAATGAAATGCTATAAAATAAAGTCCATAACTCAGATGAAATAGATAACATAAATTGCCCTGCATCTATTAAAGAAATTGAATTTTCAGTTAAAAATCTTTCCAGAGGAAAACTTCAAGCACAGATGGCTTCATTAATGAAATCTTTTAAGTATTCAAAAAGAAATACCTATCATATACAAACTCTTCCTGAGAATTGAAGAAGAGGAAATACTTCTCAATTCATTCCATGAGGCTACAGTAAACAAGTAATCAAGATAGTGGCATTAAAAATATAGACAGATCGATGGAAGAAAATAGAGACTCCAGAAATAAACCTATATGTATATGATCAATTGATTTCCAACAAAAGTGCCAAGGTGATTTATTGGTGAAAGGATAACCTTTTTAGCCAATGGCACTGAACAATCAACCAGCCATAGGCAAAAATATAAACCTCAAACTGTATCTCACCCCATTATCAAAATTAACTCAAAATCAATCACAGACCTTAATTAAAACCTTAAACTATAAAACTTGTAAAATAATGCAAAGGGGAAATTTTAGTGACCTTGGGTTTTGCAAAAACTTTTATATGTGATACAAAAAGTATGAAATATAAAATAAAATAATAAATTGGGCTTCATCAAGATTTAAAAGTTTTGCTCTTCAAGACACTTAAAGTTAAAAAGCAACCCACAGACTAGTAGAAAATATGTCCAAAACATATATCCAACAAAAACTTGTAACTTAGAATACATAAAAACTATTACAACTCAATAAAAAAGAGGACAACCCCATTTAAAAAAATAGCAAACAATTTAAAAGGCATTTCAACAAGGTAAATGGATGGCAAACAAGCACATGAAAAGATGCTTAACATCATCAGTCAATTAGGGAACTACAAATGAAAACCAGACCACAATGAGATATCACTGTAAGCCACTGGAATGGCTAAAATTGAAGACTAAACACATAAAGAGTTACTAAGGATGTGGGCAACTGTAACTATCATACATTGCTATAAGAAATGTACAATGGTACAAGAGCTTCTTTAAAAACAATTAGCAGTTCTTTTAATGTTAAACATACACCTATGTAATATAGCCATTTCACTCCTAGGTGACTCAAGAGAGTTTATATCCACACAAAGACAATGTCCAAAGTAGCTTCATTTTTAATAAGCAAAAATCAGAAAGAATCTGAATGGATAATCAAATTGTGGTATATCCATACAATGAAATACTACTCAGCAATTTAAAAAATAAGTTATTGACATGCACAAATCAATCTCAAAATAATTATGCTGAATGAAATAAACTAGACAAAAAAGAATACATAATGTATCATTCCACTTACATAAAAATATTTTAAATGCAAACTAATCTATAGTGACAGCAGATCAATGACTGTCTAGGTGTAAAGTCAGGGAAAGATGAGGGAGGGGCAGGAGTGAGGGACTCTGAAGAGACATTAAGAAATTGTTCGGTGTGATGGATATGCAAATTACCTTGATTGCAGAAATGGCTTCACTAGTGTATACTTACATCAAAACTCACCAAATTGTATGCTTTAAATATACACAGTTTATTGTATGCCAATTATACCTCAATAAAGCTGTAAAAAAAATGCAGTAGGTAAGATTCTCACTTCACAGGTAAGGAAGCTAAGGCTCCAAGAGGTTATACAATTTGCCTAAGATCACAGCTAGTACACAATAGTATCCAGTGGTGGCAGGGACTCCATACCATATATTTCAAAATAATATGAAACATCTAGTATAATTCTGACTCAAGAAAGGCACTCAAAAGTTGTTTGGTGATTTTAAAGTATTAGAAGCATATAAAAAGCCTAAGATGTGAAAAAGTAATAGATTTTAACCTCACCGAAGGATATGTAATTGTTTATCACTTAGAATTTTTATCATATACTTATTGATAGGATATTTAAATTTCTAAAGAAGATTTTTTTAGCCTAAAATATCTTAATCAATAGAATGTATGACAGAGTTTCTGTAATGCACTCAAATAGCATTTTACTGGAACCTATTATGCACCACTTAATATGCACTATTTGCTAGGCCCAAGTGAGACAGATTTTTAAGTCATACATAGGTAATGAAAGACCACCCTTTGGTGAAGCAGTGGCAAAGAGCTCAGTGTGTTAGGAGGCTAAGGCACATATACAGTTGAGTGGAATATAGAGACGACCAGAAACTCCAGGTCTCTGAGAAAGAACAATGGCCATGTTCCTTCCACCAATTACAAGGTTCTTGCCATGAAGAAGAAATAATGGCCAAAGCATTTCCTAGGGAGGAACTGTTGGGCTTAGTTTGTATCAGTCACTTTTTTGCTCTTCTTTTTCATACATGTATATTTCATTTCCTCCTACAAATAGATTATAAATTCCTAAGTACTAAATCTTCCTTTTCCATTTTAAATTCCACTTGATGTCCAAAGAATCCCAAATTCATATTGTTCTGAGTGAATAAATAAATGAATGAATGCACATAAGTGTTAGTCTGAATGATAAAGTAATGAGAATGACAAGGATCATTTACAAAATCAACTTGACTTTATCCCATTCTCTTGAAAAAGTCTATTTTTTTCTAAATTTTCATTTCCATAAGTCTTTTCTTGCTCATGAATATACTACTTTCCTGCACTATTTCCTCTTCCCTTGAAAGAGACAAGTAGGGAGGGCCTATATCCTAATATGATATATACTGGAACTACACCTTCTGTGGAAAAGGACAAAATACAGCAATGTAACCAGAGAGTCATAGTCATCACTTTATCTGAGAGAATTCTAAAAGTAACCAAATTATGTGCACTTGTTTTACTCAACAACATCATGAACTAATCCCTATGTGAAGCCAGCTGATAGAAATACCATAATCTCAAGCATAGTTACTTTTCTAACTCACAGCATCCAAGTTTACCTTACCCTTCTGAAATCAACAATCAATCAAATAATTTTAACCCTTGGTGTTAATGTCTTTTGTGTTTATGTTATGCTTTTAAATCCTCAAAATAATTTTAAGTATATTCTCATTTCTTTAAAAACACACCTTCCTCCCTATTCTCCCATGGAAAAATAAAATACTCCCAATTTTCACTGGGGACCTAACCAATGATATGGCAAGGGATTTGAGCATTGACAAGAAATAAGTAGCATGACCATTTCCCTCTCCTTTTTCAATAATTCAGTACTGTGAGAATGACAGGAACAGGGAAAGCAATAGGAGTCTTTTTCTTTCCTTCATACTCTTCACCACATATAATCTGACCAGGCCTATAGAGTCTACATTGACAAAGTCTCTTCTTTCTCTTCCCCAAATACCTGCCTTTTACCTCCTGCTTGAACTATTACAGTAGCCCTAACATCTATCTCTCTAGTTCAAGTCTTTCTTCACTCTAATCAACTCTACCAACTGCTGGCTGAAATACTTTTATCAAAAAAGTATTTGCCATACCATCAGACTATTTGGCTGTGATGGCCCCCTAAAATCTACCAAACACCTTAATTTAGCCTTATAGGCCACAATGATATGATTACACTAAATTTTCTAGCTTAAAGACGCTTGGGTGGCTCAGTGGTTGAGGACCTGCCTTTGGCTCAGGTCATGATCCCGGGGTCCTGGGATCGAGTTCCATATCAGCCTTCCCAGAGGGAGCCTACTTCTCCCTCTGTGTATGTTTCTGCCTCTCTCTGTGTGTCTCTCATGAATAAATTTTTAAAATCTTAAAAAAATTTTCTAGCTTATACATACCCTACACCTCAGTCAGACTGGACTTCTCATTGTTCCCTATCTCATACTTCCTTGCTTCCATTTGTCTATCTCATACCCATCCTTGTGATATCCCAGGATGAAGGATGCACCCCGCTTCATCCTCTATTCCACTGACAAAATTCTACTCAAGTTTCAAAGATATTCAGAGTCTACTTCCTAGAGTCTTTCTTCTTAAAGGGATATATCTTTAATTCTTCTGAACCGCCCCCCCAGAGTACTATGTTCTTACTTTATTAAGGCACTTAATAATTGATATTCACTAATCCCTCCTTTGAGCCATGCACTGAGTTAGACACTAGGTACAAAAAAAGGAACAATAATTTAATAATTATGTCTAGATTCTAAGGTTCTTGATGACAGAAGTTTTGTGCCCTTGTATTTATTTCCGATGTAGCATTTAATATTCTACTTTGAATACAGTCAGTACTCAGGATATTTTTGTGGAGTTGAATTAATTTCCAATAGATACTAAGTATCTCATATCACAGAAATCTGTTTTTCATACCCTCCTGGAAGTTTATATAAGACAATTTAAGTTGACATCAATATTTAAAAACATACCTATTCTATATGTCTGGGACATATATATTTCCTGTTTGACCTAACCACATCTATGCACCCTTAAAATGTATGTTTTCAAGGCTACCCATAGCATTGCTGAGTGTCTAAGGAAGGGAAAAGAAATGTTGGGAAATATCAGGAAGGGAGACAGAACATAAAGACTCCTAACTCGGGGAAATGAACTAGGGGTGGTGGAAGGGGAGGAGGGCGGGTGTTGGAGGGGAATGGGTGACGGGCACTGAGGTGGACACTTGACGGGATGAGCACTGGGTGTTTTTCTGTATGTTGGTAAATTAAACACCAATAAAAGTTAATTTAAAAAAAAATAAAAATAAATAAAAATAAAAAAAAATAAAAATAAAAATAAAAATAAATACAATGACAGCTTTCAGCACTATGAGATTGGGCAAACCTTGAATTTACTCTCAACATGCTTACATTACCTCCCTCCCTGGGAAATAGAATGGAAAGACACAGGAAGGCTATTTTAAAAGAACCAGAGATAGGAGGAAATGAAAATACTCAATAACATTATTCAAAAACCAATATTAAAACAAAAAATTTCGGGCAGCCTGGGTGGCTCAGCGGTTTAGTGCCACCTTAAGTCCAGGGTGCGATCCTGGAGACCCGGGATCGAGTCCCACATCGGGCTCCCTGCATGGAGCCTGCTTCTTCCTCTGCCTGTGTCTCTGCCTCTCATTCTCTCTCTCTCTCTCTCAAATAAATAAATAAATAAATAAACAAATAAATAAATAAATATCTTTTAAAAAATAAATAAAACAAAAAATTTCTTGATAGTGATACTTATTAATAACAAGAACAAATTCAAGCAGCAGAAATGAGGCAAACAGAAGGAGCTCACTGCTGAATGACCAAACCAAACCCCAGCACCTGGCACCTGCCAGGATAAGAGCTCCTTGAGTGAGACCAGCTCCTCCCATAGGCTCTCTCTAAATAGTGACACACCTCTCCTCCAGGAAAAACCTCAGCAAGACATAATAGTCACTCTGCCTATTACTTAAAAATCAATTTAGCAGCACAAGGATCTAAATTAAGGGACAATCTCAGAGAAGGAAAGAGAAATGCATTCTCTTTGTGTAGGAGGAGCTGAAACCCAAAAATCTAGAACATGAAATTTATGTTTCTGAAGAGAACTATTAGCATAAATGGTTGCAATATTCCAACAGTATGAGATAAAAAAAACCAGTACAGGCCTTTTCCATGGCATTCAGGCTCAGAGTAAGACATAAGAATTCTCAGACTACAATGTAAACAGGCTTGAGATACTCTACAAGAGCTGAACCTATGAAAATTTTATCAGATAAGTTAATAATCAAGAATATTCTAGGGGTGCCTGGGTGGCTCAGTCAGCTAAATGTCTATTGATCTTGGCTCAGGTCTTGATCTCAGGATCATGAGTTAAAGCCCCACATTGGGCTCCATGCTGGGTGTGGGGGAAAAAAGAACACTGTAAATAAAGTGAACCCTTGCTGGTGTTCTAGAGTGGGAAGAGATGTGTTCTGAAGTCAAACAGACTGTGTTTGAATACCAGCTGTGCCTTTTTCTTCCTTGCATTCCTTCCTTCTTCTTTCCTTTATTTTTTGTTCAGTTGCTCATTTATTCAACAAATATCTATTGGGAAATTACTGTGTCAGGCACTGTGATAGAAACTGGTATACAAGTTTGAACAAAATGATCATGATCTCAGCTGCAATAGAACTTTAAATCCATTGAAGAAAAAAGACATTAAATAAACATATAAATAGATGATACTTATTAACCATTTTAAGTCCTATGAAGGCAAAAAGAAATCAGAATTTAGAGAAGATAAGTGGGGACTTAGGAAAGGGAGGAAACTATCTTTTAGGATTATTGGAAGGATTAAAAATAACAACATAAAATTGCCTTGCACAATGCCCAAAACATACAGGTGCTCAACACAGGCAATAGCTGCTTTTCATCAACTTCTCTCTGCCAACTAAAGACCACTTGCTCCCTCCCATTCCTCTTCTGCCACAGACAGTGGGAAGTATTAGAGTCCTGGCCTAGCTGGAAATGTGGGAGAGTGGCAGCCTGTTCTCTCTTAAACACTTCAGATTGCTGCATTGTTTGTTGTTCTATCAGTTTTCTATAGGATTAGAACCTTAAACAATCCACAACTTTGTTTCCGACATATCTGAGCTTCACTTCCTGCTTAGTATCCTTGAAATCATTTATAAATTTTACCCCACTGGTTGCATGAGATAATTAACCTCAGTCAAATGAATTCTCAGGACACAACCAACATCAAAAACCGAGATGTATTCATTCTATATGGAAGACTTGCTAAAAAACACAATTGACTGCCTTCTAGGTTGTAAGTATATGGCTGAATAGAATATTTCATCGTAGGACATCTTTCTGAGACTTAAAAACTATCCTTTTTGACCATGATTAATCCTCTATCTTGTTTTTAGAGAGCAAACATTCAACAAGCCTTAAAATTTGACAAATCCCAATTCAAGTTTAGTAGCTTACTAAAGCTGAATTATCACTTCTTTCCCATTATCTCAACTTTATCATATCACAACAGTAAAACTCCAACAGTTCTTCAGTCTCTTTGATTGTACAAAATGAGCAAGAGTACCCTTAGTTCATGTAAGAAACCTAATAGGGATTCTTCAGTCCTTAAGCAAAAGGGTGACCCTGCATACAATTTAATGGACATATGTTCGGTACTGTCTTAAAACTTTGAAGCAGTACACAGGCTAATTGAAAACAAACTATCTTGGGGCACCTGGGTGACTCAGTAATTGAGTGTCTGCCTTCGGCTCAGGTCATGATCCCGGGGTCCTGGGACTGAATCCCCCATTGGGCTCCCTGCAAGAGCCTGCTTCTCCCTCTGCCTATGTCTCTGCCTCTCTCTGTCTCTCATGAATAAATAAATATTTTTTTAAAAAAGAAAAGAAAACAAACTATCTCTAAATGAAAAGACAAAAGGGAGGAAGGGAAGGAGGAGGGAAAGGAGGAGGAAGGGTGAAAGGGAGGAAAGAAAGGGAATGTTCATTACATTAAAATTCATTTTACAGAAATGTAATTTCAAAAAACTTCCTCACCTCCAAAACTAAAAACACCATATAACATATTTGAAACCTAATTCAAATGATTCTTTGTTCTAGAAGATACAAGGACATTTCTTGGTAATATTTACAATGAGAGTTTCTAAAGATCTCCCCTATAAAATATTAGTATAATATATATGATTATTTTCATTTATATCTATATTAATCTTTCCCCAAATAAAGCAAAATTATCGTTACTGGTTTTTCTACCAGTGGGGTACCCATTTCCCAAAATTCCTACAGCTGTTCTTAAAAGTCACTGAATTGAAATCAATAAAATTAAACAAATGGAGGGGGGGACTAAAGAACTCTTTTAAGTTACTACTGTCATCCAAATAGGTATTTCCACATCTTAAATAATAATCCTCAAATACATTTTATAATTACAAAAATCACCTATTTCAATAACCTTGTTTCACTAATTTCTCTTGCTTTTGTCTCCTCTGTTCAATTACTGCGTGAAACTAGAGGGACAGGTATTTCTTCCATTTATTCAACCCTATCTTCTCAAAAAGCTTGTGGGTGCTCAAAGTTTTCTTAAATTCCTTTTTTTTTTTTAAGATTTTATTTATTTATTCATGAGAGATACAGAGAGAGAGAGGCAGAGACAACCCAACCTGGGACTGGATCCCGGGCCCCCAGGATCCCACCCTGGACTGAAGGCGGCGCTAAACCGCTGAGCCACCGGGGCTGCCCAAGTTTTCTTAAATTCAACTCTCTTATTTACACCCACATTTTTCATGCCTTACTTTCTCAGCCTTCCCCCAGATACTGCCTTTCATTTCCTATCTGCTCCCTGACTTCAAGTCCAGGGAAAAACTCCCTGTAACTAGTCACAAAATCAACAGTGCTTTCTACAAATGGCCACTATCAGAAAGCCCAAAATGTTTCCATACCTTAAACCTGTCAACTATTCATTAAGTGTGTACTTACTGCTATAGTAAATATCAAATTATGCATGATCAATCACACCTCAAAAATAACCCATTCTAGTTGGTGATGCTGTATGTATGCAATCATGGGAGAAAAATTATATTCAGAGAAGGAATCATATCTGTATATAATATAAATATATGCATATCTTCTGCACTTTGTTAAGTGAAACTCAGAACACTAGTGGTAATAACTAAAATCAAGCCATAGGCTTCTTATCAGGCTGCCATTGCTTTAAGGAAAAAAAGAACCTGTATTTCACTGAATGTAGGCAGCTAGAGGGGTGCAGACTTAGATTTCATTAATGTTATTGCTTAATTATCTATTATGCCTGAGTCAAAAAGGGAAAAATTATAATTAACTGTCAAATATACCTTTTTGTTGTGCTTGTATGTCCCAAAGGTATAAAAGAACCCAAAGGTGAAATAAAAATAGAAAATCTGCTTTTATTAATAAATTCATTCACTTAAGTTTATATGAAACTGTATGAGCTGAAAAGAAAAAGAGCTAACTCCAGTACAGTTTGTATCCAAAGAAAACCCCACCCACATAAACTCTCTAGTAACATACCAAGTTCTAAGCCCTTAGGTTAGAGACCATCTTTTCTTCTCTTGTAAGCACTGTGCCAAGCTCTTAGTGCTAATCAAATAATAATAATAAAAAGTATTACATCATATGGACAAACTTTTTTGACTGATTAAACACTAAGGATCTGTCCCTTTTCCCAGTCATCTATGGAGGGTGATGCTTTAAAAATTTATCTTTTTACACTATAATTGCCAGGGCACCTGGGTGGCTCAGTCGGTTAAGCATCTGCCTTCAGCTGAGGCCACGATCCTGGAGTCCTGGGATCAAGCCCCACATTGCATCAGGCTCCCTGCTTAGCAGGAAGTCTGTTTCTCCCTCTGCCCCCTATCCCTGCTTCTTCTCTATCCTTCTTTCTTTCTCTCTCTCCCTCTCTCTCTCAAATAAACAAATAAAATCTTTAAAAAATCAAAATGTCTATACAGTATAACTGCCTGGCACCTTTGAAAAACTCCAACAAGATATTTGTAGGTGATATATATAATATATATATATATATTATATATATATATATATATCATATATATGAGGGGGGGATGGAGGGAGGGAAGGGAATAGAAAGGAAGGGAAAGAGAGATAGAATATAGAAAACATTTTTATTTTTACTAGCAATATTTAATTCACATTTTTATGTTTGGAGCTGAAAAAATTGGTGAAATGATAAGCATTTATATCTATACTCCAAGATGCTTTGGTCTTGGAGCAACCACGACTGAAATACATGAAATATGTACTTCAGATGAAACTATATGCTTAGAATGATGTGTAGAGACAAGCATACAACAAAATGAACTAGATTTTGTTGATTATTCAATCTTTATAAACTGAATAGCTACTAAACTATTTCTATCTAAATGCTTGAGTAAATTAATGACTTTACTGTTAACTGAAGTATAAACATTATATTACATATATATATGTTCTATATTACATATATTATAATTACAGATCATTATATGATAAATAACAGTTAACTGTGTGTGACTTACTGCATTTATTGACACTCTCTCACGTCCTCAGATTTGAGACCATCACCCAGTTCAAATTATGGCTTTATTTCTCCTTTTCTATAACATTTAATTCCTTTAAGTATTAATGAAAGTTATATAAGAATACTGGAAGATGATTAAGCCTATCTCTTTGGTTAAAAACAAGTTCAGAGAACAGCTTCTTGGGGAAATATTCAAATTTATTAGCTGCTCTTAGCAAACTGCCCTCAAGCCCCACATTGTTTCCAATCTCAAGTTAAGAAGAATTTTTCTCCAACGGGCACTGAATCACTTTAATGTTGACTCTTGTGCTGCTCTACTCCACCTTCAAATGTAGCCAGTAAATTCAGCTTTACTACAGTACTATAAAAATGTGAAAGAACC
Organism: Vulpes lagopus; assembly: GCF_018345385.1. Taxonomy (NCBI): domain Eukaryota; kingdom Metazoa; phylum Chordata; class Mammalia; order Carnivora; family Canidae; genus Vulpes; species Vulpes lagopus. The sequence goes on along the minus strand of NC_054838.1, from coordinate 10,665,600 downwards.
ATAATAGCATCTAAAAAAGAGCTGTTGGCGCTATATTAGTTTAGAGAAAATCCTAAACTGAATACTAATGCAAAATTTAATGATAGTTTGCCTAGTTGCCAAAAGAGTTACAGTAATTATTATGCCATAATGTGTAAGTTATCTTGAAGGCATCTGAGAATATTACCCTATGAGATTCAGAATAAGTCCCCGAAGTATCATTGTTCTCATGGGGCTTTTTTTCCAATATAAATAAAGCATCAACATACTATCTTCACTGTCATGCTGTCCTCTGATTAGAGGATTGCCTTATGAGTGAAGAAACATTATAAAGAGATCATTCTGTGTCCTTGGTTAAGTCAGTTTATTTGATGGATAGCCAACATGGATCTACCTCACATCAAATTCCACTTGACAGTGAATATCATGATTGCAAGATTCCGGTAAAATATTTAAAGAGAATCAATAGTTTTCTTTCCTTTTTCTTTTATAACCACGAACAAATTTTTAGAGTTGAAAAGTAAACCGAGATCAAATTTAGACATGTTGTTTGAAATTAGCAAAGATGAAACACTTCACTGCCAGACAAAAGCCCTGATTTTAAGAGTAGATTTTTGCCTTCCCTGAAATGCCTAGCTCAGGCAGTGTATTTTTATGCCTGCAGATATTGGCATGTTTCACATTCGAGATTATGACACACCAACTTATTTTGAAATTTTTTAAATCTTCCACTGCGCATGTTTCAAGTGCTTCATGACTATCACTGATAATTGAGCAATTAACTTGGAATTACCAAATGTGCTGTGATGGCACAATATGTAGTAAGCAACATGAAAGAATAAAGAACAGAAGAACTTAGCACAGTGAATAAAAGTAATAAAGGGTAAAATAGGCCATCTTCCTAATAATAATACTGGGTAAGTTTTAATAGTCCCAGGTCTTAGTGGTTTAATGGTGCCAGTAAAATGGTTTAATGAAACAAGTCCAGAGTACAACAAACTTTTTAGAGCAATTTGTTCTGGTTCTACTAAAAGGAAGCTTCTTTCTAACTAGTCTTGTGTAATATTCAGGGATTGGTCCAAAAAGTAAGTGTGGGAGTTTCATTAGACAACAAGCACAGAACAATTAGTTTAAAAATCCTGACAGGCAAATTCTTAAGAAATACAAGCTTGCAAAAAATAGATGTAAGATCTCCCTTTTTGTAAGAGAGACAAAACAAAACATTCTAGGGCTAAAGATGACCTAGAGAAGTCACCAGCTATTGTGAACATATTTGCAAATCAAAAATTAAGATACATGGCCTGACATCAAGAAGGAAGGATGAAATCCAACTATATTAGAAAAAATAGAATGCTTCTTTACTGTTCATCCCAACAAAGTCTCTAATATTGGGCTATGCTAGCTAAAACCATAGTGTGACTCAGAAGAGTAGCTTTTTAGTGCTTAAATATAGCCAGTGAAGCGAATTCCATAAACCTAAATCCTACCTTATTTCGGCGGCAGGCCATCTTAAAGGTTTGAAAGAAAAACCAACAATTTAGAAAAGTCAGAGAGGGAAAAGAGATTCAAACTACAGCAAATAAAGGACACTATTAAAAACATTTTTTTCTCAAAATTCCATCAATATTGCTCCAAAACACCACTAGGAGATTAAAATAGGCCAGACTGTCCTTTCAGGTATAAATAAATTAGAAACAGAAGTGAAGAGAGCAGAAAGAACAAGTATCTAAGGGCACTAGTATATAAAACTTAAAAGCTTAAAATGTAATGGATATACACATTCAGATTAGCAAACTGCTTTCAATTAAAGTAGATTTCTGGCCACAGTTCACAAATGTACAGTAGCTGTGTGTATTAATGTAGATACTTCAAATGTCAGTATATCTCTAATTAACATGAGCACACAACTGTAAAACTGAGAAGGCACAATTTTAAATTCCTTACATTCCCAGCATTAATGCTTTCATGGGGCAGCTCCCGTTGTCATGGAAAATGGCATTCAAGCCCTATTTGTGGATTTTCACAGCTCATCTTTTTTATTTACCTGCTCTATGTCAAGATTAGCTTGGAATAATATTTTTTAAAGATAATACACTTAGACCTACTTGTCCTGAAAATCACAAGCATTCTCACTGAGGGAGCTTTGGTCTGGGTTATGCTCAGTTTGAAATACATTTCTTTTCATTTTAAAATACCACAAAGACATGAATTTGTGATTTTTTTGTTTCCTGGAAATCTACACAATTCAAAAAATTTCAGCTGAAACACAACGGATGGCAGTTTTAGAACAGGGGGACAGGAAGATGTCAGGAGCAAATGTTCCAGGAACATGAGGAAATGAATTGGTAGAAGGTGCTCTACAATTTCCTCCCTGACTTACTCCACCTCAAGTTTTTTTAAAAAAATATTTTATTTATTTATTCATGAGAGACACACACACACAGGGGGGGCGGACGCAGAGACACAGGCAGAGGGAGAAGCAGGCTCCATGCAGGGAGTCTGACGTGGGACTTGATCCCAGAACTCCAGGATCACGCCCTGAGCTGAAGGCAGATGCTCAACTGCTAAGCCACCCAGAAATCCCTCCACCTCAACTTATCAAAAATATTTGTACAACCACCAGAGACTGAGACAGTGATCAAAGGCAACAAAAGAAAGAGAGCTAAAATTCTGTGACAGAATAGGTCGGTTTTAAAGAAAGAGCACTGGATTTCTATCATGAATTCCTGTATTGGAGTCCTCCTACTCAAAAAAAATAGGCATAATTCCTATTGTCCTAACAGTGTTTACAAAACTCAGCCAATTTCATATCTGTAAAAGCAAATGTTACACCAAATTAAGATCCTATTATTATTATTGCCTCAAACATGGGGCTAAGCAATAATCACTTCTTGTGCCAGAGAATAAAATACGTTAGTATCTTTTCAGGGAAAAGACTGCCATTCAAGACCATGAACAGGGACAGAATGTTATAAAAGTAAATTCATTATCAAATTATTTAAAAGGCCTGGGCAAACTGAAAAAGTAGGGTATTTACTGACCTACCTTTGTTTTCTTTTGTTTTGTTGTAACCAATCATTTATTACCCTGGTAAAATTAAATGGTCAGAGTTATACAATTATTTTTAGAGATAAAAAATTAAATGCAAGATATAACATGCAAAACAAAGTCTTCTTATACAATGCCTACTTTTGAAAGAGACAAGGGTAGTTTAATTTTTTAAAGAGAAAAAAAATAGAATAAGATGCTTTCAGCTTCTGAGAAGGTAACTATTTTCCTTCACAGTATTTTCCTCTCCTGACATAGGTAGTTGATGTGAGTAGGTTAGATTCCAGTCAGTTCTCACACACCCTTGGTGTGGCCCATTCATTATGGATGTGCAAAACAATATCCCACCTTCCTTATCTCGCAGACTGGCTTCTGCACACCTTACTAAGAAACCTTCCCAAGGCCGTGAGGTATAACTTTCTGCCTTAGATCATGTAGCAAATAAGCAGTTCCAGTATGGAAATTAAAGTTCCTAAAAGAAGCCATTGTCACTGATCCCATTTGCTTGTTCTTAGGCCAGACAAGATAAATAATTCCATTGCCTTAGCTGCCTCATCATTCAGTGTAACTGGTGGACAGTTTCTGCAATAGTTGAAAGGAATGGGAACTCAAGCATTCTGAATGCCATGTTATTTTTATCTTACTTGTCTTAGTCATAGTATCCTGCTACATTCCTTTAATAAAAAGGTTCTACAGTTAGAAGATGGCACCTAACAAAGCTTAAGACTACTGAACTTAGAAACAACAAAGTCCATGCCCTAAACACGGAAATTCTCAAGACTGAAAAACAATTACTTTGGGCCTATGTGATTAGCATGACTTCTTGCCTAAGTGATCAGAAAAAAACTGACTAAAAGATTGTTTAAGTTGAACTCCAGAAATAACCATATGGAGACTATAGCCACAGTATCCCTTCTTCTAATTTTAGTCTCTCTCTTTGTTAGATTGCTAGAAAAATTTCAGCTAATTGGATCACCTTCATTCAAAGCTAGTCAATGTATGTCTGGTGGAGGGGGAACTAAGGGGAGCAAAGAAATCAGAAAAGAGAGCATTTGGGTAATGAGAAATGTAAACTATATTTTAGTATTTTAATAAAGGCCATCTTGGTTGAACTGCCAGTAATTATCTTGTATTTGTCATTTAAAAATTGTAGTCATCCTAAAAACTTACTAAAAGAAATGACTGAATAATATGAAAGAAGAGAGAAAGGAGGTAAAAGAAAGGACAAAGCAACTGAGATAAGATTTGAATAACTCAAAATTGTATCCTTTCACTCAGATTTCTAATAGGATAAGCTCAACTCCTTGGAATTATTCTTTTTCATAAGAGCCCTTCAAAGATACTTTACATTTCTTTCTCCATCTTCTTCGCCTGCTAATCCTCACTATGATACCTTGCACAAATTAAAAGCTTACATTTAATCCAAAGGAGCCATACAGTTTAATATTTTGTGTTTTACATAAGAATTAAGTCTTCAAATAAAATATGAATTGATAATTCCATACAAATAATATATTCTTTCATAAAGCATTAGATTTATACAAAATGTATTAAACTATATTTAAACATTCACATCTTTTTTAAGTTCATTCAAAATGCCTGTCCCAATCAATGCTACTACTAAAAGAAAGATAAAGCTCATTTTATTTTTTTTTTTTATAAAGCTCATTTTAAATAAATTTTCACTGTGCTCTGCTTAAATATTGAATTACTTAAACTCGAATTTATAATGTTTGGTTTTTTAAAATACTTTTCCTAGAAGTCTATCCTCTAAAACTCCATTCTAAGAGTACACTAACAGAGGACAAGTTTCCTATGTCTTTGTTGTTATCAAATGTATATGAGCTCCTTAGATTCCAACAATATATATGTTTAAATATATTTTAAACTCAAGTTACTTAAAAATGGTCTTATATGCTTACATTTTAGTGCCTGCCCATACTCTACACTACTTCTATATTAATAAATATGTATCTCTTTAAAGTATTGTAATTAATCATTCAAGTTCATTCCATTTTTTTTTCTTGAAATTTACCTCTTTTCTGAGGAAAAAAAATATCTTTGTTCTCCTAAATATCATTTAAAATTTAATAGTGTTTTGGGGATGGTGAATAAAGCAGAAATATCCCCATTTGGTTACACATTATACATTCACTAACTAAGCCTTTGGCTCCTTAGTACATAATCTCCTCATGTACTGACAGCTCTTTGAATTCTGTATCATCTCACATCTTTTCTATGTGTACAGGCACATAGTACTTTTCAAGTCCAGACAACCAAAAGTCTGTAAGAAGTTACCAGGGTAAATTATTCATGTGTATATAGACTAGCCTCTTTGAGGTAATTCATTCCTATAATTGAGCCCCATCTTCAAAAAGTAAGATATTTATTCTTCCAGCTTATTGTAACGGGCCCCACCATTGTGTTATTTCACTGGAAATCACAATAAACTGAGGCTTTTTTACCAGTTGGTTCTTTTTCTATAGTCCTCTTAAGGATACACTTCCAAAACTTAATAACACTTAAAGTAACAGAAAAAATTATAAAAATTCCACAAAAGGAATTAAGATCTTGTTTACAAGCTGTAGCTATTTCATTGTGTGATAAGAAATAATAAATAAACCAATACTTACAAACACGGACAAAAAATCAGCCCCAGCACCCAGAAATCACTGGTAAATTGCCTTTGAATTCATGAAAGTGACCTGAAAGTTTAGACAGAAAATGAAATTTAAAAATATAAGTAAATTGATTTATATGCTTTATTAAAGGAGTATATACATTCTGTCTACAAATTACACTACTTTTATTCAGGTAGTTGTCCCCATCTACTTCAACAACTTTTTCCAAGATGATAATACCAAAGAGAAAATTATTCCATTGTTCTACCTCCAGGAATACAACGTCTCTGTCCATTCTGGTTTTAATAAAAAAGTCAGTAGAAAAGTTGTTGCTGAAAGTATCAAGAAGTAAAAATAAAAAGGATAAAAACATTTTTGAGGGAACAGAAGCTTACAAGTTACATTTGAAAAACATGTTTAATTTATGCCTGCAAGTTAAAATGAATGTACTTCACAGAAAATATCTTGGATGTGTCCAACAGGAATATCTTATAGGTAGAATAAAAATGAAAAGATGTACTTTTTGTTCTATTGAAGGTGTGGAACCCATTTAGACACTTAGGGTATATGCAGTGCATTCTGTGTAAGGCACAATTCAATCCAAAATTCTTTTGCTTGCACACACTTTAGTTCTGGCTGAAGAGGTAACAGATGCAACTCAAACACACAGAGCTAGCCTTGTAAAAAGTTTTAGCTAGCACAATGAGTCACTTTATGCCTCTAAATATCTATGGTTTCCTCTCTCCAGAACCCCCATGCATTAGAAGGTAGTTTGGTAGTTTATTTTTATTGTTTGGTCTAAATACAGCACATGTTTAGTTCCGTGAAAACAAAGAAACTTTGTTGCAAAGGCCATATTCTTTCCAAAATGTGAGAATGGCTATGAGTAGTATTCAACTTAAAATAATAATGGAGCTTGAGTTCCTAATTTAGGTCAGAGACTTTCCTAGACTTAGAGATTGGTTTGATTCAATCCACATTTTTAAAATATAGCTGGTAAACATCTAGATTAGTTAACTAGCCTGATTAGTTAGCTAACTAGATTTAAATAAAATTCTGGAAAAAAATGAATCTTGATCAACATCATTTGTAGGAGACACTATTTCCAATGTTCTATTTTTAGCACAAATGGCTATAATGAATTAAGCGTCTGAAATTGAGATATGAAATAAATACTTAACTCAGCCCTTCCCCAGTTCCTATCATATGCTTTTGCCTAAGTGACCCAGATAATTTATTCTATTTTCCAGTCAGGATTGATAGATAATAAAGCCCTGGGCATTTGGACAGCTTTAAGTATTGATGGTTAATACACCTATTAGGTTTCTTCACTATACTTCCTTTTTTTTTTTTTTTTTAAGAATGGTGCCTCAGGCCTTCTTCACTCCAGTTTCACCAGTTCCCAATAATTGTATGATGCTTACTTCCAAGGATGCAAGAAATACAGAATGTCTGGCCAGGGAAGGTAGCACTGAATTTATTTTTGGCATAACACTCGTTTCTTTCTCACAGTTTTCTGATCTTTTCAGATCCAGAACAATTTTATCAGGGACACTACATAACGCTATGTGGACACACTATGTGTACTATTCAAAGACAGCAAAGAATATTTGTTCTAATATAAACTATGCTTACTTTTTATCCTGCTCTGAGTTGTAAATTATAATTTGAAGTTATCCACAAATAAATCTATATCAATATGCTGTATATCCAAAAGCATAAACTCTGGAAGAATCCAATACTTACATACTATTAAAAAAATCCACACCTTGTCTTTCTGGCAACTATTCCTTTAAAGGCATGAATTGGAATTATGCAAAATACACAATACATCCCATTCCTTCATTTGTGTTTAAATGATGGGGGATAAAATAAAATGCATCCAAAAAATGTTCTGGCTGACATATATGTCATTTTTTCAATCATCAGCTCCTTTGGAGTTATGATCGCTAACTCTGGAAATAGTTTAAATTTGGAAAAAATCAGATTCTAGACATTTAGGGCAAATAATATTTTAATAAACATCAACATGAAGTCGGTAAATCTCATTTGTCATATCAATGCAGTCTTACTACGTATGTTAAAAGCAAGTCTGAATCACATCATCAACTGCTTTACACTACTGGTGAATTTTGGAGCAAACAATTTAAAAACCATAAGCTTCAATCACACAGTTCATTGTTATAAAAAAGAAGACTTTAATGCATACTTCATCCTGCAGACAATTTGTGAATAAAGAAGTAATATTTTATGATGGGCAAAGAGTTAAGAATTAACTCACAAGAATTAACACACAGTTTAAAGTAAGCTACCTCTTTAAGAACTAGAAAAGTAAAAAAAAAAAAAAAAAAAAAAAAAAAGAACTAGAAAAGTTCAGGCCATTTCCAAAATAAAAGTGACCACTTTGGTCTTGAGGGCAGCACAAAACTAAAAAGATAGAGATGGAAATGCCAGAGCAAATTACCATCTGTTCTGGAAAATCACAATCTGTTTAGGAAAATGAATCCTCAGAACACCCAATCACCATGGATTGTCCCCTTCCTCTATTCATTCATTCATTCATTCATTCAGCTATTGACAACCATGGGTGAGAGACTGTTCCAGACAGTATGAACATGAAAATTTTTAAAAATAAGTAAAATAATTATGTTGTAAAGCTAAAACTAATACAGTGTTATATATAAATTATATATCAATTAGCAGATAGGCAGATAACTTTTTTTTTAAGTCATGGCCTTTCCCCTCAAGGATTTTTTTTTTTTCCCCTCAAGGATTCTTAAAACTATCGATAATCCAACCCGAGCCACAGACTATTACATCTGACCATGGTGGTGACATGGTCCATATTCTCCGGTTGTCAGATCCTTTGTATATCCTTAATTTATTAAATAAAAAGTACATTGTTACAAGCACTTAAATATTTTTTTAAAAAGAATACAAAGAGGAAATGAACTAATGAAGAAATACAAATGTGTAATAACAAAAAAATGTATATCATCAAAAAAATACAAATAAAACATATTCACCTAAAATACTGGCAAAATAGTTTATAAACTGGACAAAAACTAGTATTAGTGAGGGTGTGAGGAAAAAACACTTTCATATACCATTGATGAGATTATAAACTGGGTACAACTTTTCTGAAGGGTAATTTGACAGTAAATGTTAAAATTTTTAATGTCATCCTTTTTTCCCCCTTTTTAAAATTTAAATTCAATTTACCAACATATAGCATAAACACCCAGTGCTCATTCCGTCAAGTGCCTGCCTTAGTGCCCATCATCCAGTCACCCAATCCCCCCACTCTCCCCCCTTTCCACAAACTTTTGTTTGTTTCCCAGTTAGAAGTCTCTCATGGTTTATCTTTCTCTCTAATTTTTCCCCACTCAGTTTCCCTCCCTTCCCTTATAGTCCCTTTCACTACTTTTTATATTCTACCTACAAAATTTCTAATGTCAATATCCTCTGACTTTGCAATGCTACTTCTAAAAATTATCCTAAAGAACTAATCACAAACTATTAAAAAATATATATACATATTATATGTATATTCATTACAGCATTTTTATAACAGCCAAAAATTGGAAATAACCTACAAGTGGATAAGTAAATTATGATATATACATATAACACTGCTCTATAACCATTAAAACTTAAGATATAAATGTATATTTATTCAAATAAAAGAGATGGCCAAAATGTATTGTTGAACTTAAAAAATACATGTATAATAACCAATCAATTTATAGAAAATCAAATATGTGTATATGCACACGCATGTACACAGAAGTTTCACAAAATAAAGTACAATTTAGCAAAAATGTTAACACTTAGTGAGATATAAGCTTATTTTTACTTTCTTATCCTTTTAAGTTGGTGTTACTTAGATTTTTTTACACTTAACATGTCTAATTGGTCCCCCGAACAATAAAGTTATTTCTAAAATTTGGTATATTACTTATGTATTCAAGACTAGTCACCCAAATCCAGACTAACTTGCTATTAATCTGGCAGCCACCCCAAATACTAATAATACTAGTTACAAAAAGAAAAATCTCTGAATTACAAGGCAACTTCAAACAAGTCTCTTGACACCAAGTCAAGAAACCATAAACATTTTCATAAAAGCATGTCCGACTGTACCAAAAATAGGTAATAGATCAAAAGTAAACAGCAAATAAATACACTGCCACCTCCCTGTATAATTACATTTTAAAAGCTTTCAAACTAGATTTTTTAAATTTTGCTTCAAGCTGTCTCTAAGCCACTCCCATTTCTTTTCTTATCCCCACCTTTTTATTATTATTATTATTATTATTATTATTATTATTATTATTTGATTTAACAAGAAGTTTCAAGCATCAAATGGGTGGTTGGATTAAATGACCTTCCAACCCCAAAAATCAATGATTCTAAGGTATTTTTTTTATGAATTCAAATGCTTCCAAAAATACTTGTAACAAAATTTTGTTCACTTTTACATTAAATTATAGCTATTGCATGTTCAAAACTCAAGTCTAAGATTGAAATCTTTTTGCTTTACAGAATCTTTGATTTAATAATGTCATACAGAAAGAGCCACTAAGTTAAAACAACCCCCTTTAAAGCACTTATTTTCTTAACTGACTTGAAAAAAATCAATGCCTGGTCTTTTATACATCAAAATAAAAATTAGGGAGGGGTCGCCTGGGTGGCTCAGTCAGTTAAGCATCTGCTTTCAGCTTAGGTCATGATCTCGGGGTCCTGGGATCAAGCCACACATTGGGCTCTCTGCTCAGCACGGAGTCTGCTTCTCCCTCCCCTGCCCCTGTGCTCTCTCTCAATTAAATGAATAAATAAAATCTTTTTTAATATTTTTAAAAATAAATAAGGGGCAGCCTGGGTGGCTCAGTGGTTTAGTGCCTGCCTTCATCCCAGGGCGTTACCCTGGAGACCCCAGATCGAGTCCCACGTCGGGCTCCCTGCATGGAGCCTGCTTCTCCCTCCACCTGTGCCTCTGCCTCTCTCTGTCTCTTCTCTGTGTATTCTCATGAATAAATAATAAAATCTTAAAAAAATAAAAATAAATAGGTAAAAATTCAGGAGGCATTAAAAAATATCCTATAGGCCAATTCAAATAAGTTTTCTTGGAGTTTTTATTTTGTATTACAACTACTATTCTCCCCCAAGCTGCATCAGTTTTTAAAAATGTAAAACCTTCTTCGCTATTATCACTTTTGCTATTTATAGATAGCATTTGTAGGTTAAAGGTATGTTTCTTGAACTCCATAATTCTTACATTTCCTTTTCTTCTTAATAAGTATACTAAATTATGTAGAATTTGAATCACCGTAAGAGTGAAATATGAAATTCATCTTTCAAAGGAACTGATAGTGACCAATTTTTTTTAACGTAAATGCTAATAAAGAGCATCACAATAGTGAATGGAAAATGAGGGTTTAGTTATTGACATTTATATCTTCTAATGCTAAGGTGAGAGTATTTCTGAAGTGTCAAGGAAGATAGTTTAAGATGCTACCTATTTCAATGCTCTTCCTTCCTGGAACAAGAACTCATTTCCTCAAAGAAACATGAATTTCTCCTTTTCTTAAAGATCTCCAAAGATAGTTATTATTGAAGGCTACTTCTAGTAGCCTGTTCATGTATTCTATGCTGCTCAGCCTACATCTTCAATATAATTTCAGTATTGAGAGCTGCAATTTAGAAGCAACATTGACAAGCATTCAGAGGAGAATGGCTAAGAAATCTAACAGGAACCATGTTACATTAGAATGGTTGCATGTTCTAAAGATGGTTCATTGCAATGAACTTCAGAGACCATCTATACATACCAGTGGTTCTCAAACTCTTTGATCCAAGACTCCTTTACATTTTTAAAAACTATTGAAAATCCCAAAGTGATTCTATGGTCATAGCTATCAATATTTATTATGTTAGAAACTAAATCTAAGGAAAAAAATAGTTATTCATTTAAAATAAAATAAATTATTAAATCATAATCATTTGATGATGAGCCTATTAATTACATAGTAATTTAAATAACACACTGTTAAAATATAAGCATATTAGCCAAAATAAAAAAATAAGACTGGCATTGTTTTGTATTTATGCAAGTATCTTAAATGCCTCATTTAATAAAAACAGCTGAATCCTCATAAGTGCGCCTGCATTCAGTCTATTGTGATATGTTTATTTGGTAGAAGTATGTGGAAAATATCTATCTTCACATAGATAGGAAATTGGAAAGAAGAAGAGTTATTTCAATCGCCTTTCCAGATAATTGTAACTGTTCTTTTTTGACATCAAAATATGACAAGTAATAGTTTCTGAAAGGTTAATTGTAATATAATATCTAAAAACAGTATCAGTGAGCTTTTTATATTCTGTTACTTTTAAAACTCACTGATCTTTATTAAATGCATTTTTATCCCTGAATGATTTTGTAGCACCATGCACTGGTTCAACTGGGATATACCAGTTCACTGAGTTGTTCAGAACTTCAAAACACTAATATTTTTCATTATTCAATTTTTTAAAAATCACATTTGTTAATATCCTCAACAATTTTATCAGGAACGTTTTTAAATATTGGGAAGTCATCAACCTCATGATGGTGGACATAAGTTTTCCAAACTACTAATTTTCACTTAAAAGCTCAAATTTCATTATTGAGAGCAATGTCAGTTGCTTTTCTTAAAAATGGCTGACTGGTTCACTTTGCCATTTTTGAGACTACGTCTGCCAAGCAGCCATGTGAATAGCCACTTTGTCTTTTTTTTTTATTATTGGAGTTCAATTTGCCAACATATAGCATAACACCCAGTGTTTATCCCGCCAAGTGCCCCCCTCAGTGCCGGTCACCCAGTCACCCCAACCCCCCGCCCACCTCCCTTTCCACTACCCCTTGGTTCATTTCCCAGAGTTAGGTGTCTCTCATGTTTTGCCACCCTCACTGATATTTTCACTCATTTTCTCTCCTTTCCCCTTTATTCCCTTTCACTATTTTTTATATTCTTTTGGCCATTCTTTCAAGTAAAACTGAGGTTCTTCGAAAAAAAGTGGTAAGTTCAGCTTGCAACTCAATCACACTTGTGACTTTTCTCAAGAAATGTATACTTCCCATTTCATCACAAAGTGTTAGAAACTATGCTCAATGGTCAAGAATTAATAAAATGGATAATTTTTCCTGAATCACCTACAACATTTGTAAGCAAAATTGGCTTTTTCATGTGTGAATTGTCGTTTTTTTTTTTTTTAATTCAGGGCTGCCTGGGTGGTTCAGTTGGTTAAGTATTCAAGAGAAATTCAAGAGAAATTAACTCTTGATTTCAGCTCAGGTCATGACCTCAGAGTTGTGAAATCGAATCCTGCATTGGGCTCTACTCTCAGCAGGGAGTCTGCTTGAGATTTTCTCTCCCTCTCTTTTTGCCCCTACCCTGCTGATGCTCGCTCAAACTCTCTCTTTCTCTAAAATAAATAAATTAGTATTTTTTTTAAATAAAGTAAAATAAAAAATAAAATAAATTCAATGACTACTAATATAATTTTGTACCATTGTCTTGATTTGTACTAAGAAAGCAGCAATCTTGCCTCAAATTGCTTTGCATCCTCAGTGTAAATATCAACCCAGTGAAAAAGGCAATAACACCTTAGTAGCATGATAAAAATCATCTTAATTTTTCAGACCTTTTGAAAGGGTCTCAGGGGTTCCCATGTGTCCATGGGCCACATTTTGATAACAGCTTATTACTCTAGTACTCTACTTTGAAGCTAAGGAAACTATATAGTTTAAAATTTTCAAGCCAACAAAGAGTTAGTATCTAGCACAGGGAGTATAATATGGTAAATGCTGATTGTAAGTTAATTTATCTTTCTTCTTTCCAAAAGAAAGAACAATACTCATGGGTGAGAATTACAATGTGGTGGATTTTAGCTCCAGACAATTTTTTAAAAGCAACGGTGTTGGGAAAACTGGAAAACAACATACAGAATAATGAAACTGGAACACTTCCTTATACCATATACAAAAATAAATTCAAAATGGATGAAAGACCTAAATATAAGACAGGAAACCATTAAAATCCTAGGGAAGAACACAGGTAGCAACCTCTTTGGCATCGGCCATGGCAACTTCTTACTAGACACATCTCTGGAGGCAAGGGAAACAAAAGCAAAAATGAACTACTGGGACTTCATTAAGACAAAAAACTTCTGCACTGTGAAGGAAACAATCAAAACTAAAAGGCAACCTTCAGAATGAGAGAAGATAATTGCAAATGACATATCTGACTGGGTGTTATGCTATATGTTGGCATATAGAACTCCAATAAAAAGTATATACAAAAAAAGGGTTAGTATCCAAAATCTATAAAGAACTTATCAAACTCAACACCCAAAAAACAAATAATCCCGTTAAGAAACGGGCAGAAGACATGAATAGACATTTTTCCAAAGAATACATCCAGATGGCTAACAGACATATGAAAAGATGCTCAGCATCACTTATCTACAGGGAGATACGAATCAAAACCACAATGAGATATCATCTCACACCTGTTAGAATGGCTAAAATTAACAACTCAGGAAACAACAGGTGTTGGTGAGCATGCAGAGAAAGGGGAACTCTCTTATATTGTTAGTGGGAATGCAGACTGGTGCAGCCACTCTGGAAAACAATATGGAAGATCCTCAAAAAGTTGAAAATAGAACCACCCTATGATCCAGCAATTACATTACTAGGTATTTATCCAAAGGGTACAAAAAATACTGGTTCAAAGGGCCATATGCACACTGATATCCATAGCAGCATTATCAACAATGGCCAACCTATGGAAAGAACCCAAATGTCTATCAACCGATGAAAAAATATATATATGTGGAATATTACTCAGCCATAAAAATGAATGAAATCTTGCTATTTGCAATGATGTGGATGGAACTAGAGTACACAAGTGAAATAAGTCAGTCAGAGAAAGACAAATACCATACGATTTCACTCACATATGGAATTTAAGAAATAAAACAGATGAACATAGGTGGGAAAAAAAGAAAGGCAAACTATAATACAGGCTCTTAATTAGAGAACAAAGTGAGAATTGTTGGAGGGAGGTGGGCAGGGGGATGGGTTGAATAGATGATGGATATTAAGGAAGGCACATGATGAGCACCTGGTGTTAATGTAACTGATGAATCACTAAATTCTACACCCAAAAATAATATTATACTATATGTGAACTAGAATTTAAATTTTAAAATTAAACAAAAAAAATGAAAAAAGGAAAGCAATGGAATAAGTTGCCTTACAAAATAGAGATCTGTTGCTGGAGCTGTCCAAGTAAAAGCTGGGTGACTCTTGCTGGGGTTATTGGAATATAAAGAATTCCCACAATGAGTTGAAAGTTATACCAAAACTTAGCTAATTATAATCACCTAGAAAGCTTTTACTTAAAAAGTATGAATTTCTGGGCCCTACCCCAGGCCTGGAGTTTCCACTTTATAAAAGCTCCATGGATGATTGCTAAAGCCAGCCTTGCTGCAGATGGTGTTCAAGAACTACTATGCTAGTTCCCCTCTAAATGTCCCTACCACTTTAAGATTTTACAATTTTATATTTTATCCACATCCACTGGGAAGTATATGCTTATACTTTAATGGAACATTTCCTAAGTCTACTTTAACACATGGGAGATAGTCAGATTAAGGTATTTCTGGGTCAGAAGAGGAGAAATTAACATCACATTTTCTAGGCCCATCAGTTTACCTCTACCAACATGTGCAGCAAAATAGTAAATCAGAGGTAAAATTGCCTAAGTTTGACACATTTTCACAACTGCCAACACTTTACTGCTCTACTAAAATAACAGTTCAAGATCTATCCGTGAACAAGGAGAGTCAGTATAAAAATTGTGTCTACATGAAAAATGAATAAGATTATTTAGAAGAAGAGAGCATGTCATATACTTTATAAAAGCAGCTTATTGCTATGAACCATGACAAAAATACAGACCACAAACATCCAAAACCTATTTACAGAATCACCATGCAACTTAATCCCCAAAACTCTTGTATTTTGAGGTCTTGTCTGTAAAAAAAATTGTAAACACAACATAAGGCAGCAAGCAAGGTCACTTGACCAGAATCAAATGAAAAATTAGCAGTGGGCCAAAAAGACATTCGGAATAGATTTTATACCTTTCACTCAGTAAGTTTGTTCTCTTTCATGTCTTCTTTCACATCATGTCTTCTTTCACATCCTATGCTTTTCTTAGCAAAATATCCTTCTTGGAAATAACATCTATTACTGTGTTTTTTAATATATCTTTTTTCTTGCAGTCTAATTTCAGACATAATGGTATCAGTTTTTTTTTAAATAATAAATTTATTTTTTAATGGTGTTCAATTTGCCAACATACAGAATAACACTGGTATCAGTTTAATAACAGAAGTCAGAGAAAGTTTTGTGCAAGTAGGACTGGAGAAAAAAGTGATTATCAAATCATAATTCTCTGATTTCCTATATCATAACCACCTGGGATACTTATTATAATTAATTTTTTTAAAAAGACTGTTGGGCCCCACCTGAATCTATTGATTCTGCAATTCTGAGAGTATGGCCTAGGAATCTATTTTAAAGCATAGCCCCCAGGTAATTCTTATGCACACTAAAATTCAATAACTGTTGGGCTAAAGGGCAACTGTGTTAAATGTGGGTAACCTCACAAAAACTTTTGTGCATAAACAAAAATCTTGTAACTCCATAAAATTTCTTTACCTTATGGAAAATATTCTCAATGATTTTGGAATTCCTGTTTTTAAAAAATAAAATATTTTCTTAAACGTAAGGGAAATTAGAAGCTAAACAAGGGAATTTAACTTAAAAACTAAGTCTTAGTTATTTCAGTATGTTGTATTTTTTTTTAATTTGAGAATGATACAAGCAATTTTCCAGCAATTCAATTAACATTTCTGAGAGCCCACAGGATGCATAACATGAATTGGGACCTCTAGGGATAGAGAACAATAAAGCACAATTCCAGATCTCCAGTAACTGACAATTTGGACTCATTGTAAGATAAATATTATAGTTAGAATAGTCTCAACATTTGCAGTGCATTATCATACCCAGAAAAAGGAAAGGATTCCATCCCTGCTGTGTTTTCTCTCCAGAGTCCTGCTCACAAAATAAAGTGTCAGGACATTTTGAAAGCATCATTTAACAAAAGCTTGCAGAAAGTACTAATTTTTAAGCCCATATTTATTTTTTTAAATCAGCCTACTATTTTCTATTGAGTAAACTAATAGATAAAGGAGGAAGAACTGTTCTTTACACTTCTTCTAGGTAGTTAAATCAAGATAAATTTAAAGATGTCTAAAGAGGGTCCAGTTTGATACTCATATTAAGACACTCTTCTCATTACCATTCTCAGTACCACTCCCTCTTAACCACAAATAATGACTTCAGTAATGGAGTTCTGTAATTTAAAGTATCAAGCAAATAACACTAAGTTACTTAGATGAGTTGACACCGCCTGTTGTGCAAATATGTACTTAGGATAAGATTATAAAAATAACAGCTGCATTATCAACTGGATTCAGACCAGAACAATTTATGTGAATGCAGAGTCAACATGGTCTGAACTTGCTACATAGCATGTATACAGCACTTTATATTTTTTAAGCATTTAACAGTTTGTGATAGAAATTGAAACATGGAAAGATGCTAAAAGAAGAGAAAAATAAAGATCTAGTGACTATGGCTAATTATCTAATAGTCCTGATTCCTAGAATAAATCATAGTTATTCATCATTTACTAAATGTTTGCTCTGCACCACACACTATGTTAAGCACTAAAAAAAAAAACAAAAACAAAAATAAAAGTGAATAAAGTAGAGTTGGTAACTTTAAGAAGTTCAAAGCCTAGTAAAGGAGACAAATAATTAGTTTTGTGTGAAATTTGGTTAGGTGAAGAAAACAGATTATAAAACTATATAATCTCCTTTTCTGAAATAAAGAATACATAGAGGAGGGGCACCTGCCTGGCTCAGTCTATACAACATGAAACCTTTGATCTCAGTGTTGTGAGTTCAAGCCCCACATTGGGTGCTAAGATTACTTAAAAATAAAATCTTTTTAAAAATCCTTTAAATATACATATATATTTTTTCAACATTTCACATCATTTATTAATGCAGTATACATTAGATCCAAAATCTGCAGTGTCTAAGCATACCATGTTTAGATCTTTCAGATTCTTCTGCAGTTTTAGGTTATGTCTACGGAGGTACCCTTAAGTGGATGAAAACACATTCTATAATTATTGAAAATATAGTACAGAGTGAAATGATTTAAATATAATTTAGGCACATATTGATTATGAAAATATATATCTCTCAATACAATACTTCTCTGTCTTGGTAAAAATAATAAAGCAAAGAAAATAATCCATTTCTGAAGTTGCTTTCCCTCACCTGTAAAGGTCCGATCGCCCACTATGCATATTGTACCCTTTACTGTTCAGGAAAGCTTTGCCTATGTATATATAGAAGAATAAGCTACGTAAATATTGAAGACATGTCATTCTCCCAAAGGAGACAAAGTAGTTCTTAATGATTCATTGCTTCAATTTGATGAGTCTGTAGAATTCAGAACCTATTTGGACACAGCTTATATCCCTGCTCTTGGGGTAGACATAAGGACATGGGTCACTGGTAAGGAAATACAGGCCCTATCTCTGCTACCATAGAGATCAGGACTCAGGAAAATCAGGCTAGAATTCATTTAAACAAAACCAGAAAATAGAAGTCAAAGATCCACAGGTGCCGACTGAAAAGAAAGAATATGCATAGGAAAATAGAGATACTACTATTTATCTCCCAAAGTTTCAGTAAGGAATAGAGATATGAACATGCCAGATGGAAATGTCTTCTATAAATTTATTTCTCTCTCTGCTTTTTCCTTGAAATATGCCCAAGTCACAACTCACACCGATGAACGAGTAGCTACCATAACCACTTATGTTTTAAAGAAGAATGTCTCAAAGATACAGGACCCAAAAGCTGTGTCCTTGGCAATGCTTCCCCACCACCAAACTCAATAACTACACACTGCATACACACAGGGAGCTTAGTCACACACTATGGATTAGTCCTTCTCAGATCTCATTAAGTCATTTGCTCACTCTCAAAAACAGAAACAATAGAAGAGAATCACGTAGAAAGACCCTTATCATTTTACTGTATATTCCTCACAACAACTTAAAGTTTTTACTAAGTAAAGTCCAGACATGATCCCACCTGGAAGCTATCAGAAATTACCTCTCTTCCTAAATTAAAACTATTGGGGATACCAGAATGAGATGTACCCAAGTTTATAGACAAAGAAATGGACACATAACTCACTTAGGACCACATGACAAATTGGTGACAGAGCTTTCATTTTCAGTCAGTTTCCAATCAGTGGGCTTTGTTCATTCTATGAGGAATATAAATGTCTCCTGTTACTTCATCTGTGAAGTAGAGTGGGATACTTAACATTCACTTCTCTCATAATATGCCAGTTTTGATATTTTGCTCTCTTCCATTTAATGCATTTGATAAAAGGCATTTTGAAAAATGGAAATGGGGTAAATAACTGGATTTTTAAATACATTTTTCCAGTGCCAGCACTTTCCCATCCCCCCAGTTTCAATTAATTGCCAATTTCTCTACCTTCTTGTCCTAGAATTTTCCTAATTTCCTTTTCTTTTCCTGAGATCCATGATGAAACTGATAGAACTCTGTGTGTGTGTGCATGTGCATGTGTGTGTATGCATGTGTGTACATAGGGAAAACACCCTGGTAGACACATAATTCTCATTTTTCTACATTAGTGCTCTCATGCTAGCACTGGAACAAAAACCACTGCCTTTCTTAATGTGTAGAGATGGAAAACATTCACAGAGCTCTCCAAAACTCAAATCCCAGCCCTAACTTTGATCCCCATCAACCTTGTTTCTGCAAGAATTCACAATAAAAAAAAAAAAAATACCAGGCATTATAAACCAAATTCTATAGGCCAACCATTGTTCAGTTGATATTTATTTTCTCGTTAAATCCTCATAATTACTTTGTGATGGGATTTACTATCATTTTATAAATGAAAAACTGAAACTCAATGGGATTAGATATTCACAATGGATTAGATATTCACAATGGTAGTAATTTGGCAGGGTTGGCACTCAAATTCACAATCTCTGGTTTCAAAGCTATGCACTGTCCTAGTTTCATTTAAACAGCATTCCTTTACATTTCAGAACCTAGGCTTTTTAAAACCTATTGGTCCTGATGCTAAAAGAACTTCTTTTAAGAGATTCTAAATCACACCACTTCTGTACTCTGATCCTACTCCTGTGCTTCAACCACTGGAGTTCTCTGGGATAGGCACTATGCCAAGCTCACATATTAGCCTATAATTCAAAGCCTCCTGGCATCTTCTACCTCAGAGCAGCTCCCCAGAACAATTTTACTGGACAGAAGAGTCTTTCTACCAAAAAAATGAAATTTTTCATCATGTATATCATATACACCATATGAAAACTTACAAAATTTAAAGAGAAATAATCTAAGGCCAAGGATGTTATTTTATGCATCAAGTAAATAATTCATATTAGAAGTGATTTCAAAAAAAAAAAAAAACAAAAAAAAACAACAACAAAAAAAAAGAAGTGATTTCAAATATTAAATATAGAAGTTTAATCTCTTTCCAAGAATAAAATAATCTAAACAAATTTTAGGTTTAAAAGGCTTAATGTAAAAATAAATAAAATAAAATAAAATAAAATAAAAGGCTTAATGTAAATATTACACAAGTACATAAATTAAAACTGTTTTGTTGCCAGGAGTAACAAGCAGATCAATGAACAACAGAAAATCTAGAAATAAATGACAGTTTATTAAGAGTAAATTATATAAGTGATACTTCAAGTTAATGGAGAAATAACAAACTATTCAATAAATCATAAACTATTCAATATATAGAGATAGGCATTTGGGAAAAAATGCATTAAGTCCTTACCAATTTATACTAAAATAAATTCCAGATAAATTCCTTGAGTAAAAACTAAAAACATAAATAATCTTTTAAAAAATCTAAGCTACTACAAAAAAAATCTAAGCTGCTTACATAATTATAAAGATTATATTTGTTTAATCTATATATATGAAACATCTCTCTAAGCATAACATTAAAACAAGGAAAAGAATAATAAAATTGAAATGAAAATTTTTAAACTTCTATATTAACAAAAGACCACTAACAAAGTTAAAATAAAAACAACAAACTGAAGAAAGTGTACTTTGGGTATGGTATAACAAAAGGGAGTCATAAAACCTCCTAAATTAATAAAAATTTTTAAAAGTTGAAAAATAGGCCACAAAAATAAGCGGAATATTTACAAATGAGAAAATGGAAACAGCAAATAAGCTAAAAAATATATTAAATATCACAATTTTTTAAATGCTACATAATACAATTCATATCTCAATACAAAATAACATTCTAGCAAGAACTTAAAATATTATTAATATTTAATGTTTATGAGCATGAGAATCAGGCGCTCTCATTCGCTGATAAGAACGCAATACAGCACAAACTTTATGGAGGGCAATATGATGATTTTGCATTTGCTATATCACTTGTCAAAAAGAACTTAAAACAATATGAAAAAATAAGTTAAAAAAGTAAAAATGCCCTTTCTAATATACCCAAATATTTAATGTACATGTCTTTTGATACAAAAATTTTATTTCTATTTTATCCTAAGTAAGTTATTGGACAAGTGGGTAAAGGGTATATATGCAAAAACGTTCACTGAAGTATTGTTTATATTAGTAAGTGGCTGGAAACAACCAAAGGTTTGTCAATATTAGAATAAGTAGAGTATAATCACAAAAGAGTATCATGTAGTCATTTAATTGTGGCATATATCCATATTTATCAACAAGGAAGATATCTATAGCCTATTGTTACTAGGAGTAGCAGTGGAGAGGGAAGGCTTAGGAAGCATATGTATTTTTTACATTTGAATAAAAATATATGAATAATTACATGGATATGTATACATATGAACACAAAAAATATACATGCTGCAAAACAATATATGAGAGTTGATATCTATATATATATGTATACTTATATATGCATAAATACAAAAAGAAGATATGCAGCAAAAGTTTATTAAGATTATAAATTAGACTTTCTCTTTTTCCTGTTTCTTTTTTGTCTGGATTTTTTTTATATGCATTGACATTTATTTCTTCTATAATCAGAAAAAAAATGCTTTCTATTTAAAAACAAAAATTTTAAGGGTAGCTTTATTTTTAACTTTTTGAGGACCTTCCATACTGTTTTCCAGAGTGGCTGTACCAGTTTGCATTCCCACTAACAAGCATAGTGCTTTCTCCAAACCCTCACCAATTCCTGGTTGTTTCTTGTGTTGTTGCCTTAGCAATTGCACTAGTAGGTATTTATCCAAAAAATACAAAAATACTAATTTAAAGGGATACATGAACCCCAATGTTTATAGCAGCATTATCTACAATAGACAAATTATGGAAACAGCCCAAGTGTCCATCAACTAACAAATGGATTAAGAACATGTATATATACACACACATATATATAACATATAAATATTACAGCCAAATTTGCAATGTTTATATTTTAATAACATAAATATTACAGCCATAAAAAGGAATGAAATCTAGCCATTTGCAACAATGAAGATGGAGCTATAGAGTATAATGCTAAGCAAAATAAGTCAGTCAGTTACACATTTATAATTTAAAACGCAAAAGAAGGAGGGCTGGATGGCTCAGTCAGTTAAGCATGTGACTATTGATTTCAGCTCAGGTCAGGAACTCAGGTTTGTGAGATCAAGCCCTGTGTCCAGCGTCACACTGGGCATGAAGCCTGCTTAAGATTCTCTCTCTCTCTCCCTCTGTCCTTCCCCCCACTACAAAATAAAATAAAATAAAAGCAAAGGAAAAAGAGAAAATAGCATAACAATAATAATTTGAAGCAAACTATATTTAAAAACAAGGGATTTAAATTTTTAAAATTTAAAAAGTATTTTAAAATAAGGGAAGTTTAAGCCATATATAGTCCACTCACTAGGCATAAATATTTTATGGTTATAAAAAATTTTATGTACAATCTTAGACATTCTATATCAACAATAGCATGTCGATAGAATCCTGGCAAATGCTCATGTGATAATATGAAGCAAAAAATGGATAAAAATTATATTCACATATTTTTAGAAAAATAAAAGCTGATGCTTAAGAAAAAGACTGGGAGGAACTATTAAGCTATTAACAAAGACTGCTACCAGGTATGAGAGAAGGGGTAAGTTCTTTGCTTTCTGCGTTTTGTACTTTTCTAAATTTCCATAATGCTAGCATCTTTCATTGAAAAAAGTAAATTAAGCAGAAAAAAGGTATGTAATTCTACTATCTTATATAGAGTTCACAAATGTCATTACCTTGACCAACATTCAAATGATATTTTACCTACAATTAATATGCAAGTAAACCTTCCTAATTAATAATGTGAGTTCTATATCCTATATCTAGAAATGACAAACTTTAAGTAAAATATAGACCATTACTAGACATATTATTGTGGCAATTAAAACTTTTATTTG
This sequence comes from Vulpes lagopus, assembly GCF_018345385.1. NCBI lineage: Eukaryota > Metazoa > Chordata > Mammalia > Carnivora > Canidae > Vulpes > Vulpes lagopus. Next base: position 10,642,271 of record NC_054838.1, on the reverse strand, counting down.
GAATCCTAGGTAATAGCATAGGAAAATGTTCATGTGCTGCAAGTCCATTCTATTACATAATAGAGTTTAAATGCAGCCAATAGAATTATCTAACTTCCTTTAAATCAGCAATATTGGGGCACCTGGGTGGTTCAGTGGTTGAGCGTATGTCTTTGGCTCAGGTCATGATCCTGGGGTCCTGAGATCGAGTCCTGCATCAGGCTCCCTGCCTGCTTCTCCCTCTGCCTCTCTCTCTCTCTCTCTTTCTTTCTTTCTCATGAATAAATAAATTAAATATTTTAAGATAAATAAATAAATCAGCACTATTCCTCTGAAGGTACAGAGTAAGGCACATCACCTACTTTTTCCTTGATAAGTAACTTCAGCTTCTCTACTTATAAAATGTACCTGATAATAGTATTGTGCCTCACAGATTTCTTGCTAAGATTAATGAGCTTGCTTTATATGTAATTAGTACAGTCTCCTAGCACTTTGGCACTCAATAAATGGTAACAACTGATACTATTATGGGCATGGTTGATCTTAAAATATTTAATCTCTCTCCTTTCTATTAGGATAGACTGTATGCAAAACTAATCAGAATGAAAGAAGGATGCTTTCTAAATTACAAATGGATATCTAAATATCAGAACCAACTTAAAATAGTTGAGTGTGTGAAAGATACAAAATTATATCTGGAAAATTATGTATTTAAACTCTGATTCTGCAAATATACATCTTTATAAGAATGTAATATTTACTATTGCTATGCTCAAGTAATTGTAAGCACAAAAAAAAAACTCAAAATAAAGTCAGCTGTGCTTGCATAGCTAACTTCTTAGAATAACAATTACATTGCACAGTATGAATTTTTAATCTTTTTTTTAATATTTATTCCATTATTTCACACTCTGTAGAACAACAGGAACCAGAAGGCAGTCTAGTTTAGTGAGAAAGAACAAAGACTAGGAGGCAGACCTAGGTTCAAATCCTGTCTCTGTCACTTATTACATGTGTGATCATGGGTGATTATTTAATTTCTCTGCATCTTAGTTTCCTCATCTCTAAAATAAAAATAATTATACTGCCTACCTCAAAAGATTTTTAGGATAATTAAATGAGGTTATCTCTATAAAAATGTCTAGCAAAGTGTTGAGCCCACAAATAAAGTAGTAAATGCTCAAGAATTTTTTTGATGATTATTAGCAGGAAGTAGCAAACATCTTCTGTAAAAGGCCAGATAGTAAATGACTTAAGTTTTTAAGTCCATATGGTGTCTGTCACATCTCATCAAGTCTGTCATCATAGAGCACAAGACAGACAATACACAAATAAATGGGCATGGTTGTATTCCAATAAAACTTCATTTGTAAACATAGGTAGTGAGCCACATTTGGTCACCTGGACATAGTTTGCTGAACACTAGCTTAGTGGCCTCCCCAACTGAGATCTTCTAAATGTGCCTCTAATATGTGAATAGTAGGAATATTTCTTCAATATTTCTTCAATATTTCTTCAATAATCACATCTTCCAGGTCTTTTCCAAAGTATGTTCTATAGAACGCTTGCTTTCTGAGTTAATAGATGTCACACTTCAGTAAGATTCTATGATTATAAGAGCTTGGGAAATCCTTGGTTGAACAAATTTTGTACCTATATAACTTCTTTATATATTAATATTTTTGTAAATCTCCAAAAAGAATATATTAAGTGTAATTCACTGAATCATTATTTTGGCAAAATTTTTGGAATACCTATCCACTTAGTGAATACATAAATAAATTAGACAAAAAAGTCCCTGCATCCATTCTAGTGGGGGGCAAACAATAAGCAAAATAATTAATATAAATATTATTTTGGATGATGGTAAGTGATATAGAGAAAAGAAAAGCAGCTGGAGGACAGGACATGCCAGAGTTGAAAGTATGACACACAGGATCTTCAGAGATTAAATGGAAGTGAACCAATACTCCAATTTTAAAAGATGGAAGTGCTGAATCACTGTATTGTACACCTGAAACTAATATTACACTGTGTGTTAACTAACTGGAATTTAAAACATTTTTAAAGGGACGCCTGGGTGGCTCAGGGGTGGAGCATCTGCCTTCGCTCTGGGCGATGATCCTGGGGTCCTGGGATTGAGTCCCATATCCAGCTCCCCACAGGGAGCCTGCTTCTCCCTTTGCCTGTGTCTGCCTGCGTCTGCCTGCCCCTCTCTCTCCCTCTCTCTCTCTCTATCTCTCCCTCTATCTCTCATAAATAAATATATAAAATCTTTTAAAAAATAAAATGTTTTTAAAATTTTTTTAAATAAAAGAACTTTTAAAATTCAATAAATAAATAAAATCATTTTCATATGTGGTTTATAAGAGATACTTCTAAAACATAAGAATACAACAGAAAGAATACAATATAAAACAGTAGACAGATTTTTAAAATATAACATGCACACACTACCAAAAGAAAACTCTAATACTATTAAACAAGAATGACTTAAAGGCAAAGAACATTACTAGAGATAAAGGTAATAATTAAAAATAGAAGAGTCAATCCACCAAATATGTATTTTTATGTATATAAAACATATATGTTAAGATAAAATGATTTTTAATTTGTATGAACCTCAAAATATTTAGCTAATTTGGCAGAAATACAAGGCAAAATAGACAAATTCACAATCAGAGTAAAAATTTTAAAATACCTTTCTCCATAAATGATTTTTTAAAATCTGGGGGCACCTGGGTGGCTCAGTGGGTTAGTGCCTGCCTTTGGCTCAAGGTCATGATCCTGGAGTCCTGGGATCAAGTCCTACACTGGGCTCCCTGCTTCAGTGGGAAGCCTGCTTCTCCCTCTCCTCTTTGCCCTGGTTCTGTCTTACTATCTGTCACTATCTCGGTTTCTCTCTCTCAAATAAATAAATAAAATCTTTTTAAAAATCTGGACTACAAAAACAGGAAAAATATTTAAGATTTAAATAATACAATCAGCAAATTTGACTTGATATATTTAGAGTGGTTTACCAAACAATTGCAACAACTGCACAATAAACATTATTTTTAAGCAAATATCATACAATCACACTTAATGGCAAAATGTCAAAAGCTTTTTCTTTGAGATAAAGAACACAACAAGGATGCCCATCAACAGTACTTTTATTCTCAACATTGTTGGATTTTTTTAAGATTTTAGTTTTTTGAGAGACAAAGAGTGAGAGAGAGCATGGGTGGGGAAGGGCAGACTCCCCACTGAGCAGGGAGCCTGACACAGGATACCAGGACCCTGGGATCATGACCTGAGTTGAGGGCAGATGTTTAACTGACTGAGCCACACAGGCACCCTATTCTCAGTATTGCATTGGAAGTCTTTTAAACAATACAAGAAATACAAGAAGGCAAGAAAAAAATATATAAGGCATAAGGATTAAAAATTAAGAAATCAAATTGCCATTATGTGAAATGATAGAGTTGTATAGGCAGAAAATTTTAAAGTATCTACAGGTAAAGAATTACAATCAAGCAATTTGGCAAGTTTGTTTTATGCAAGGGTTTTATACACAAAAGTATACTGTATTTCTATATACAACCCCAAACAAAACAGAATTTATAAATACCATTTATATAAAGCCATTACAAATATCAAATACCTAAGCAAAAATTTCAATGAAAGAAATGCAGGCCTCATTGCAATAAACTATAAAACATTTTTGAGAATAGGTCAAAAGCCTTAATAAGAGAGTTCTACTATGCTCGTGGATTGGAAGACTCAAATTGTAATGAAGCAAATCTCCCCATGTTAATCTACAAAATCAAAGCAATCCAATAAAAATTCCAACAGTTTGGTGCATATGAATGTGTATATACATAACTTGCTAAACTGATTCTAATTTCCTGGAGAAATTATCTATACCTTTAATCACCTTCTCAAACAAAACACACTATTCAAAAAAGGTTAAGAATGTCCTCATGTATTAAGGTAGATACATTTGATTACATAAATAGTAAGCATTTCTGTTCACAAAAAAAACACTAATAAGAGAGTAAAAGTCACCTTAAATATGGGGGAAAATATTTAAAATATTTAAAAGATACAAAGGACACCACTGGTGCCCCTACTTAAGAGCTCCCTGGCCCATTTCTGATTTTAGCCAGAGCTGCAAAAGACAGTTTCATGTGAGCCCAAACTTAACTGGTTCTGGCAAGTAGTTCATTTTAAATATTCACTGAACAATCTGCTACCTTGTGCTTTAGACTTTCTCTAAAGGCACAGCATGGAGGTTGGGGAAATGAATGCTTCTAACAGGAACTCTCAACCATATTGAATAAGGGCTCCAGACACCCTTTCTTCAGGAAAGTGTTCTATGCTCTTCTCAGAGGTCCTAGAGCAATCAAGCCTCTGATGCCTACAGTGGTGACCTTAATAATGGCTTTTCCTTCTTCTATGCCTCACCATCATCACTCCTTCTCTTCTACTTCCTAGAATCACTCCCAAAAAGCTATCTGGGGGTGGCTCAGTTAGTTAAGCATCTTCCTTCAGCTTGGGATTGAGCCCTGGATCACTCAGCAGGGAACTTGCTTCTCATTCTCTCTCTGCCCCTCTCTGCCACTCAACCCCCCACCCCACTCATTCTCTCTCTCTCTCTCTCTCTCTCTCTCTCTCCCAATCAATCAATCAATCAATCAATAAACAAAATCTTAATAAAATAAGAGCTATCCGTACTCTCATCCTTATCATGGACTTTGCTTTTCCTGAAACACAAACTAAAACAACATATTAACTGGTTTGTACCCAAAATAAATTAAGAATGCCTACAAATCAGTAAGAAAAAGACAAGCAGTTGAATAGAAAACTAGGCCAAGAAATAAAAATAAAAAAGAAACCACAAAAGAGGATTTCAAATGTCCAATAAACATGAAAATGTGCTAAACTCCATTAATATTTACAGAAATGCATGTTAAAATCATAATGAAATGTTATATCATACCCAGCAGCATCAAAGTAAAAACTACAAAAATTGGTAATTACAATACTGAGCAAAGGCACATGATGGCAGAAATTCTCATGAACTGCTGGTGTAAGTATAAATTTAGAAAGACTTGTAAAACAGGTTGGCATTATCTAATGTAGATCAAATACCATATCCTATGATCCAGCAATTCCACTTTTAAGTAGTTATCCAACATAAATGCATCCAAGTGTAGAAGAATGCTTATAGCAGCATTATTCATATTAGCCCCAAACTGGAAATGTCTGTCAACAATAGGATGGGTAAGCTGTGATACAGTCACACAATGGAATACTGTGCAACAATGAAATGAGGAAACTACTGATCATTTAGGATGCTAACATTTAGGATGTTATATGTAATAACATATAAGTAATACAAAATGAAAGGATACAAACATAAAAGGATATAGAATGTATGATTCCATTTATATGAAGTATAGAAAAATAAGCAATCCAAACTATATTGTTTAAGGATGTATACTTTGGACAAGAAACTAGGGGGTGGGGTAATGAACACAGGACAGAGGGAGAAAAGAAAGAGGCAAACCAGAAATCGGACTCTTAACTGTGCAGAATAAACTGAGGGTTGCTGGAGTGGAGTGGGGCAGGAGGGACAGGTTAAATGGGTATTAAGGAGGGCACTGTTGATGAACACCAGGTATGGTATGTAAGTGATTAAATTACTAAATTCTACACCTGAAACTAATATTACACTGTATGTTAACCAATTAGAATTTAAATAAAAAATTGAAAAAAAAAGTGATTGCCATAAAAAAGAAATAGTGATTTTACATTTGTGGGAGGAAAGAGAGTAATGGTTGGTAGAAGAGCAAGAAGGATTTTGGGGATGCTATAAACACTATTTCTTAGCCTTAGGTGGTGACTGTACAGATACTCACTTCATGATTAAACATCTTTGTTTTATGCACTTCTCTACTTGGATACTATATTCTATAATACAAAGGTTAAAAACAATTACTTTCTTAAACCATTGACATTTAAACATAAGATAAGCAATATAAAGAAAGTGATAGGGCACCTGGGTGGCTCAGTTAAGCCTCTGCCTTTGGCTCAGGTCATGACCCCAGGGTCTTGGGATCCAATCCCACATCAGGCTCCCTGCTCAGTGGAGAGTCTGCTTCTCCCTCTACCCCTACTTGCTGTTTGTAGTCTCTCCCTCTCTCTTTCTCTCCCTCTCATGACCTCTCTCTTTCAAATAAATAAAATCTTTAAAAACTGGAAAAGAAGAAAATTATAAAAACTAAAACTAAAACTAAAAACTATGAGATACCAGTTTTCATCTGTATGGTCCAGGGTATGAAGAAAGAAGCAGTTTTGAACATTATTGTTAGGAGTACAAATTGGCACAGCAGCTATGAAAAGCAAATTGATAATAACTTCAAATTTTCATTTTAGTTTGCATATAACCTTTAACCCACGATTCCATTTCTAGGAATTAGTCTTACAGGTATATTTGTACATGAACACAAGGAAGACTCTATAAGGATATTCAGTGCAGTACTGTTTGTTAGTAATAGCAAAAGAATAGAACCAAAGAGTCCATTAATGAGTGGTTAAATAAATTATAGCATACTCAAACACTGAATATTTGTACTCATTTAAAAGAATGAGAAAGCTCTTAATATCCTAATAGGTATATCCTCAATATTATATTGTAGAAATGAAAAAAGCGAGATACAGGTAAATATATATATAATATATCATTTGTGTTAAGAAAGTTTTTCATAGTATAGCTCTACATGGATACATAAGAAACTGGTAATAGAGATGGCTTTCAGAAAAGGGACCTGAGAAATTGAGGAGCTTGTAGGAAGTACATCTACTTTTTACTCTGTACTTTCTCTCTACCTTTATAAATTTTTGCCATATACACATATGACCCATTCAAGTAAATAAATTTATTTTGGAATTGAGTTTCCCAAAGTCCTCAACATCCCTGACACATAACAAATACCTAATCTTGTAAATAGTAGTAAGATATAAAGATTACCTGAGCAAGGCAGTATTTTTAAGGTATGCTATCCTGTGCACCATCTAGTATATCACCTATGTACATATTTTATATTCCTGGAGTCAGTATAATTGACTAAATCTAAGAATGAAATTTTGGGATTTACCATCCTCGGATGACGGTCTCAGCATAATGGAAGCACCTTTAAAATGACACAGATTTTCAAATACATTACAAAACATTGTTAGACAAAACAAAGATGAGAAGTATTATCTTGTGTTAACCAGATCATTTAAATGACAGGAGAACGAGTCATGATTATGTCCAGACAGATCCACTAAACATATACCCCCTCTTTGAATAATTTTTAATTATTTTATTTTATTTTAAACAAGCGTACTTGAGCAATAAATAATTCTTTCTTCCAGATGGCTCTGCCCACTTTTTGGCATACACACTCTTTGGGAATGCCATGAGTATTTAGCCATTTACCAAAAAGTAAAATGGTTACTGCAAAATAGGTTGAATCAAGAAGATCTTCACTTCAACTTATCCCTTTCTCTGTAAACCCAACACAGTGAACATGGAAATACTGTAGATCATTCTAATACCCTTGAATCTAACTTTCCCATGGCTTTTATGAATGTCTTTTTTATTTCAGTTAATCTCATGTGTGTCTTTAAGTTCATTCAACTATATACAGACCTCATTCTGTGTACAATCATGGGGACTACAAATGTTTTGCCAATCTCATGTTACCATCATAATAAACAAAAATGAATGACATCTAAAAAAGAAAGATGCTTCCACTCTTAAAATTCAGAAGTAATTAGGAGATTACAACATGGTTCTGTACCATTTGTTCACAGACTTTAAAGACTATAAAGCTCCTAAATTCACATTTAAACCTACAGGTAGTTACTTATTTACTTGTTTCTTCAAATCAACAAAAAATCTATGCTGAACTAGTTAAGAGTCAATGGCTTTATTTTTCTTAATCCTATGTACAATCATATTTTTTTCTTCAGCATATATTAATTAAGCACCTGCCCCTGGCCTACATGAATAGAATAACTCTTCAATTGCTTCAATATGCATTTCTTCAGACTATAAATCTTTTAAGGATAAAAAATTGTATTTTTTCTTCCTTTTGATAAATCTATACAGTATCTTGGTACAGAGACTTCAGTAATTTTTTATTATACAACATTTTAAAAAGCAAAAAAACAATTTAGTCTACTTGATGAAAAGAAATACTCTGATGTATATCTATTTAATCAAAGTCAATTTTAATAAGAACTCATCTTTCTATGGTAAATTATTATTATTAACACTCTGGTTATTGTTTCCACTAAGATACTCTTGTAGAGTAGGTTATTCTGAATTTACATATTGTCATATTTGTTGTTATACATTGTTATGTCTTGGAGACTAGTACCACCATTTCCTTGGATTTGAGATGCAGTACAGAGACATTTCTGATGTAGCAATTACAGTTAATTATCCATTTTCCAGTGTAGATAAACTGATCAGGAGGGAGAGATAGTAAGCAATTCTTCTTGCCAGCTAACTGAAGGCAAAAAGAACAAAACCCTGAAAAAAAAAGTTTATCTAAGTTAAAATTCCGATTCTGTTAAATAAAAAAAATAAGTTAACAATTTGAGATGATTGTCAGGGCAAAAGGAAAAAGATAGTAAGAGGAAAAAAATTAGTTTCCAAATAAATATATACAAACATTTCTTTACTGATTATAATACAAGAGGAGCTTCATTCTAAATTATACCTTCTTACTACATGGCAGTTCACAAGCAACCTAAACTCTTTCCTCAGAACTAACTGTATTTTTTTACCTTAAAATATGACGTAATTGTCTGTTCCTCTGTCACAAAAGCAGAGTAACAATGTTACTATGGACAATAATGATCATGGAGCCACAAAGTTTACCACAGCTTCATTCACCAATGCTCCCACCCATACAGTGTCATCCTCAGAAACCATCTGGTGCTCCTTCTGCATAATTAGCAAAATATTGAGTTAGCACTTAACACTCCAGGGAGGATTAAATCAATTTTTTTAAGCGAGAAAAATTCCAGCCAAGTCAAAACAGAATTATAAGGTCTAAAAACTTTCTCCAAAGAAGATCTTGTATGTCCAGGCTTTACCTTTTTTTTTTTTTTAATTGCAGTACCTGAACTATACAAATAGTATATTCAGTGAGTAGAATGCTGGCAAAGCAGATGTTACCCCTTGCATCCACCCACTAAATTTTTATTCCCAATTTGGGTGTCTGCAGTGGTGAATCAGAGCAAGGTGACTCAGTCAACTAATGACAAAAATTTGACGCTACACTTGCCTCACAGTGTTTACCATGAAATAAGACTATTATGCTCCTAAAACTTAAAAGCACAGGAGCTAGCCAAGTTGCAAAATAACATTCAGGATAAGACCACTGCATCATAATTTCTCTCTAATTGTTTTTCTTAGAACAGATGTCTAAGATGAGTTCCTCACATTAAAAACAAATGGGAGGAGATTAAGGTTTTGAACTATGCCTTTGACAAGCCCATATGAGTGTCTTACAATCGTCAGAATTCATTCAAGGGGAAAGCAAGAAGCATGGCAAAACATAACTCAGCAAAGTACTGTGCTTCAAAATATGTCTTGTTCCAGAACTTCAGACTGTACATATGTTCTCTTCTTTTGTCCTAACTTCTGTGAACCAACTGGGTGCCTACAGACAATGAAAACCAGCCAAAATTTAATGAGTACCTACCATCTTCCACTTTGCTTTATATAAGAAAAGCATGCTGTCATGGTAGACAAAAACAAAGTACCAAAGGCCATTTTTTCTAAATTTTGCACCAAGGCACCCCAATATGCCACAGAGAACTCACAGAAATACTAAAGGATATGTTAACTCCAGAGAAGCAGATTGATACACGACATCTGTCAATCACCGCAAACTACAAACAGAAATTTCAACTTTATATCATACTATATTCATTTCTATGGCTTCATATCTTTGCAAAGCTGGGTTTTCAGTGGTTACAGTGATTAAAAAAAAAAAAGCAACTACGCCAAAATTTATATGGAACAGAAAAATAAGGAAGGCAATGTCCAATCTGTTTTCAATGTTTGAAAAAGTTGTACAGTGCCCAAAGGCACAGACATCTCATTAGCAATTGTGATTATTTAAAAACAAAATTAAAGTTACGGATTTTTTTACTTTCAATTTACCTGTATTTTTTTTCAAACAGCTAATAAAATTATAGTACATAAATACTTAAGTTGTTTGATCCCAACTATGTACTAAAGTAAACTGTTAATTATTTCTCTTGTATCAGAGTCACTGTGAAAAAATTACTGACACACTAAAGACACCACGAACAAAGAAAAATTGAGAACTTCTGACTTAAAGCCTCAGGCCCGTTAACTCACAAATACATAAGACTCAAATAAATAAAGACTAATCACTGGTGACAAATAAAGGAAAATAACACAAGTACCTAAAATACACTTTTCCAAGTGTGCCTGAATAAACTTGGTCCAGAGGAAGGGAATGAGCCAGGGTTACTGTGAGCAAAATCAATAGTCTCAATGTCAGTACCAAATAAGTCAGTCAGTGCCTTGAAATGTATATGCAATCTAAAAAGGAAAAATGTGAAAGGAAGCAATGAGACAACCTGAGAAAAGTAACTCAAAAGCACTCCACATAAGAGAAGAAAAACTCACTGGAAACACCACATTGTTAGGTTAGATAGTCACAGAGACATAAGATAAGCATGTGTGCAACTTCACACTAGAGGGTATCCTGGCAGTATCTGTTCATATTTCTGATCCCAGATCAAAATGTAACTAGGAAATATATAAGTGCACATAGGAGAAAAGATACCCTTTCTTAAAAAGAAAGAAAACAAGGTCTTAGGACTTTAAAACATACAGAATTAGGGATGCCTGGGTGGCTCAGTGGTTGGGCCTTCGGCTTGGGTCGTGATCCTGGGGTCCCGGCATCAAGTTCCACACTGGGCTTCCTGCAAGGAGCCTGCTTCTCCCTCAGCCTATGTCTCTCTCTCTCTCTCTCTCTCTCTCTCTCTGTGTGTGTGTGTGTGTGTGTGTGTGTATGTGTGTGTCTCATGAATAAATATACATTTAAAAAATAAAAATAAAAAATAAAAGCAAAACCTTTATTTTATATTTTTAACATTTTATTTATTTATTCATGAAAGACAGAGAGAGAGGCAGAGACACAAGTAGAGGGAGAAGCAGGTTCCATGCAGGGAGCCAATGTGGGACTTGATCCTGGGACTCCAAGATCACACCCTGGGCTGAAGGCAGGGGCTAAACCACTAAGCCACCCAGGGATCCCCAAACAAAAACTTTAAAAGCCTCACTTATATCCTTTATTTTCAAACACACAACAGCACTCTTTTCAATAATCACATTTCATGGCAAAAGTAGTATATCTAACTTTCCAAAGACCACTCTCTACTTCTTGAACTCAACTCATGAACATGACTCATTATTCTTCAAAAGCTGGACAGAAAAATAAATTCATCACCCAAGACATAATTTATTCATATCCGAGCAGAACTCCCCTTTATTCTTGTATCACTAAAAAACTTTCCATTGCACCTTCTGAAGACAAAGTGTTTTCAGAGCTACCATATATATCCCAGTAAGAGAGGGAAGGCTATTGTTTTCCCCCACCTGCCAGATTTTGAGAAAATGAGAATCAAAGAAATAACATAAACGAGCTTTCATTTTCAGTAGCTAGGATAAAATCCTATTTTTATTACTTATTAGTTATTACCATATCTTCCAAGTTATATTCAACAGGCTCAACCTCTCCTCCAAATTTCATGATGCAATACTAAGTTTAGAAGGTACTAATTTACCTGAATGTTAATGCATCTTCGCCTATATCGAGTTTGCTTAAAATAAGACTCAGACATTTTTAAAGTGACAGGAAAATAGAGACAGAACAGAGAAGAGAAATTAAGGTCACAAAGTCAATTTAAATGTGACATTAAGCTTAAGTTCTCCCCAGACACCCTCTAAGATACTATGACCCCCATAGATATACATAAATGTAGGAAAAGGAAACTTGTCAGGTAATATAATAGATGAAACACTTTTTAATGAGCTTTCATGCCCCAGTACAGTGGATGCCAATTCAAAGAAGCAGCTCCAGTGGCCAAAAGGACTTTTCACTCAGGAGCAACAACCAGACTGTAGATATCACCTGTTTGTTACAAGTATCCTAACTGGCATCTCAGTTACTTTAAAGAGGCTCATAAAAATTCCTAGAGCACCGAGGAGGGGATAAAAAAATCAACATAGGCAATTAGTCAAACAGAAAGGGTCCTGCCACAGCCATTTCCTTTTAGAATTCTGGAAACCTGACAGCATCATAACATTACACTTGCAAGATGAAAATTTTTCCGCAATGCTTTCCAGGACTCATACTCAATCTACAGGTATCTTACACATTTCCTAATACTTAATTGACTATTTTCTTTATCCTTCTCAATTGCTCTTGTACCCTCAGCTAGAATCTACTCTGAGAAAAGTAAAATTAAATTCACATTACCTTTTCCAAATGTATTTGTCTTCTATAACTGCTCAGCAATCCTGGAATGGAAATAGAAGTACTGAACCAGAAAAGACCCCAAATAATCAAAGGAATGTTGGAAAAGGAAACCAAAACTGGTGGCATCATGATTCCAGACTTCAAGCTCTATTACAAAACTGTAATCATCAAGACAGTATGGAGTATGGTACTGGCACAAAAACAGACACATAGATCAATGGAACAGAATGGAGAACCCAGAAATGGCCCCAAACTCTATGGTTCAACTAATCTTCAACAAAGCAGAAAAGAATATCCAATGGAAAAAAAGGACAGTCTCTTCAATAAATAGTGGTGGGAAAATTGGACAGCCACATGCAGAAGAATGTAACTGACCATTTTCTTATACCACATACAAAAATAAACTCAAAATGAATGAAAGACAGGAATCCATCAAAATCCTAGAGGATAACACAGGCAACAACCTCTTTGACTCAGCTGCAGCAACTTCTTGCTAGATACATCTCCACAGGCAAGGGAAACAAAAGCAAAAATGAGCCATTGAGAATCAGGATTAAAAAATTTTTGCACAGCAAAGGAAATAGTCAACAAAACCAAAAGACAACCTATGGAATGCGAGAAGATATATGCAAATGTTTTATCAGATAAAAGGCTAGTATCCAAAATCTATAAAGAACTCACCAAACTCAACACTTAAAAAACAAGTAACCCAGTCAAGAAATGGGCAGAAGACAGGAACAGACATTTCTCCAGAGAAGACATACAAATGGCCAACAGACACAAGAAAAAATGCTCCACATCACTCGGCATCAGGGAAATTCAAATCAAAACCACAATGAGATACCACCTCACACTAGTCAGAATGGCTATAATTAATTTATTGTCAGGAAACAATAAATATTGGCAAGGGTGCAGAGAAAGGGGAACCCTCTTACACTGTTGATGGGAATGCAAGCTGTTATAGCCACTCTGGAAAACAGTATGGAGGTTCCTCAAAAAGTTAAAAATAGTGCTACCTTATGACTCAGCAATTGCACTACTAGATATTTACACAAAAGATACAAAGGCAGTGATCCGGGGCTCCTGGGTGGCTCAGTGATTGAGCATCTGCCTTTGGCTCAGGTCATGATCCTGGGGTCCTGGGATCGAGTTCTGCATCAGGGTCCCTGTGGGAAGCCTGCTTCTCCCTCTGCCTATATCTCTGCCTCTATCTCTGTGTCTCTCATGAATAAATAAAAATAAAATCTTTAAAAAGATTTTTTTAAAAAGCAAAGGTAGCAATCCAAAGGGGAACCTGCACTCCAATGTTTACAGCAGCAATATTCACAATAGCCAATACATGGAAAGAGCCGAGATGTCCATCAACAGATGAATGGATAAAGAAGACATGGTATATGTATACAATGGAATATTATCCAGCCATCAAAAAAAAAATGAAATCTTACCATTTGCATCGACCTGGATGGACCTAGGGGGTATTATGCTAAGCAAAATAAGTCAATCAGAGAAAGCCAATTTTCATGATTTCACTCATGTGGAATTTAAGAAACAAAACAAAGGATTATAGGAGAAGGGAAGGAAAAATAAGATGAAATCAGAGAGGGAAACAAACCATAAGAGACTCTTAATCATAGGAAACAAACAGGGTTGCTGGAGGAGAGAAGTAGGGGATGGGGTAACTGGGTGATGGGCATTAAGGAGGGCACGTGATATAATGAGCACTGGATATTTTATACAACTGATAGATGAATCACTGAATTCTACCTCTGAAACTAACAATACACTATATGTTAATTAACCGAACTAAAATAAAATAAAATACAAATTTTTAAGAATGTAAAAAAATAAAAGAAACAAATACTGAAGGCAGAAGAAATCTAACAGTCTACTGTGGTCTGTTGTATTATGTTCCCAAACTATCTATTCCCATTCTTTGATATGTGACTTCCAGTGTCCCCCCCCAGTAGATGGAGTAGGTTTTCCTGCCCCATTGCCAGGCATGGAGAGGTGACTTGGTCAATTGAATATGAGAAGATGTGACAAACACTATATCTTTATGGAAGCTTGAAATGCACCTACACAATTTGGTTCAGCAGTTTGTACTCCTGGCTTCTGCTGTGAGAACAGCACATCCCAAATAGGGGCTGCTCCTTCAACCTGGATCAGAGACTGAAATGCCATATGGCCAAACAAAGCCAAGCAGAGGCACGGGCAACCTGAAGACCCGTGATTGAGAAATGAATGTTTGTTGTTTTAAGCCACTGTGACTTTGTGATTCTTTCTGACTGCAACAAAACTGACAAATACAGAAACTGGTAACAGAAATGGTACTATACTGGGGTACCTGGTGGCTCAGTTGTTTAAGCAGCTGCCTTCAGCTCAGATCATGATCCCAGGATCCTGGGATAGAGTTGGACTTGAGCTCCCTGCTCAGCAGGGAGTCTGAGTCCCCTCGTCCCTCCCCCTCCCCTTGCTCTCTCTCTCTCTCTCTCTCTCTCTCTCTCTCTCGTTCTCTCTCTCTCTCTCTCAAATAAATAAATATCTTTTTTAAAAAAGAAGTGATATTATACTGCATAAGAACCTCAAAACCTCAGTGACTTACCAACAGCAAATATTTATTTCTCTACTCATTCTATGCTGGTGGAAGCAGGTCAGTGTGTCTCTCCTTTAGGCCTTGAGTCAGATTCAAGTCTACTCTATTTTCTTATTTTAGAACCCAGGCTCAGAACACACTGTATATTTGAAACATGCTCTTATAACAGAGGGCAAAGGAATTAGGAGCCTAGTGGAAACTTGTAATGTTTCTAAAAGATTCTGCTCAGAAATTACATGGCCAAAACCCAAAATCAGTAAGGAGGAGGAAATATACTTCACCTATAAAGTTAAGGAATAAATAATTGTAATCAATAGTACAATGCACTATTTTTATTATTTTTTTAATTGAAGTATAGTTGAATAATGTTACATTAGGTATAACACATAACAATTTAACAAGTCTCTCTGCTATGCCAAGCTCACTACCATCTGTCATCATACAGCACTATTACAATGATTGGCTATATTCCCTATACCTTTTATCCCCATGACTTCTTCATACGTTTTAATCATTGTACCAGCTATACTTTACGTAAGTTATCTTACTGTATCTCTCAGCGACCCAACAAGAAAGACATTATCCATCTTTTACAAATTTGTGGCTCAGAGGAGTTATGTAACTTGTCCAAAGATATTCCAAAGATGTGTGATTGGAGGCTGAGGATCCCAGTCCAGGAACATATGACTCCAAAGCACTTGCTCTTAAACTCACTCCACATTCATACACAGTTTTTCTCTGTCAAGTTACAAGCATTAACTTAACAGATGGGATCTGTCCTTGTGTAAAACCAGTATTGGCTATAAAAGACTTCAATAACTAACCTATCTAAGTGAAATAGGGCAATGTAAGGGTAGTAAAAAAGAGAGAGACATCTATGAAAATAGACTTATGAAAAGATAGATAGGAATGAGTACAGAACAATGAGAACCCCAAGGAACTGGAAAATAAGAAGAGAAATTGATAGCACTTCTCTGGGCAAGAGCACTTACAAAAATAGCTTGCCTCAGGGGAAAACTTTTTAGATTCTGATTTCACAGGCCATAAGAAAAGCAGTAGGGTGTTTCCCTTTTCTTTAAAAAGTATAAACACCCAGTTTTTTTTGTAGCTACCTGAATACTACCATGAACTCACTTCAGACACCACTGTGAAACTGGTGGTCACTAGCCTTTGGACATCATGTGTTTTTTAAAATCCAAAAAACATACTATCCCTGATGAAATTGAATGAGTTCTTCTCAATACGTTTAAGGAATCATTTTTCATCTGAGTCACACCTTGGGGCTCCAAACCATGATCTGCTCTCTCTGCCAATTTCTACCGCAATTGTAAGTCTATTTGAAATGTTAAGAAACTATGGTGGCAAGGTAACTTCTAGTTGTTATTGTTGACTTCTTATAATTCAAGAATTTAAAACTAATTAGAGATACATATTTATGCTAGCAAAATACTTTCTAATCAGGTAGATAGTAATTAGAGCAGTAGAGGCACCACAGAACATTAGTATTGCAACAGAAAGCTGGTGAATCTTTTAGCAGGCCTCCATGCCAGAGAGCTAGGCTGCTGCTGGAGAAAAGGCAAACAATCTCTAAGTTACATAGCTCATTACAAGTAACTAATCTTTGTACAAGTATGCCATGCTATTTTATTTGTTTATATTTGAAGACCCTGTTACTCTATAACACAATGGGGGGAAAATTAAAAAGAAAACAAGCATATACTCTCCCATATATGAGAAGAAAACTGTAGTAGTCAGTTATCCATACAACCTGATCCTAATTATTCTCTTCTTCAACCCCTACCTACTTTTTCCAGAAATGTTGCTACTATGGCTTACCATTCATAGTCTTACAGTAAACTAAGTAAGTTGTATTTACCTAAGATGGCTTTGGAAATTTTCCTGCAATTCAGAATGTCAATAAATCACATGGTAGATTAAATCAGAAAAGGATCACTTGTTGCATGAATAATCCACCTCAGAAATATTATCTTGTTCATGTTCAGGCACCAGTGTATTATTCCAGTTGGAATAGAGTACCACTGGTCCCTTTGATAGATAACTCAAAGAAGAGAAAATTTTTACTAATACATTTTGTGTCTGTACATACTCAGATACATACCATCAAGGAAATCCTACAACACTAGCAGTAGTAGTTTATATATGTGGGTGGGTGATATGTATAGACATAGTTATCAAATTCAAATCAGCCAAAAAGTAGCAGTGAAAATTCTAACTATGAAGTACACATAAAATATCTTATTCAAAATTTATAATTAAACAGAGGGGCTAGATAGGACGTAAAAGAAAAAATATAGCTTTGGAGTCCAATAGACCTGAGGGTTTTTGTTTTATTTTAAAGATTTTATTTATTTATCTGAGAGAAAGAAAGAGCACAAGCACGGGGAGCAGCAGAGGGAGAGAGAGAAGCAGGCTCCCTGATGCAAAGCTCAATCCAGGACCCTGGGATCATGACCTGAGCTAAAGGCAGATACTTAACTGACTGAGCTACCCAGGCACCCCTAGACTTGAGGTTTAATTCTAGGTCTTCAACTGTGTAACCCTGAGCAATTAATTTCTCTGAAGCTAGGATGTATGGTTTTTAAATGAGGTAATACTGAAAACATACAGGATTTTTAAGATTAAGTGATATAATAGTTATATAAAGCTCATTGAATAAGACTTAATATATAGAAGATACTAAGTAAATGTTAGGAAACGTTTGATTGACTTGAAAAGAGTATAGAATGTATTTATCAGATGAACAAAAGCATTTTTTCCCTCATTTCTTCTCCTTTGAAAACTACCAAAAAGAAAAAAGAAAAGAAAAGAAAATTGGTGGGTGAGAAGAGTGTATTGAGGAGACCTTCAATGAAGCAATGAAATTCCTACAAGCCCAAACCACAAAATGAAGAATATATGCGAAATATCTTGAAATCTAAACCAGAATAGAGGAGAATACTATAAGCTGACACCTACCTCCTCAGACTTCAAGCAAGAATAAATTTCTCTCAAAGTATCACAGCCTGAAAGGATAGCAAATGATCCTTTGATTAAAGTGATACAATTTAGAGGCATGAGAGCTAATAGAACTAGTAGGGAATATTCCTGTGAAGGCCCAGTTTCACACTGAGGAACTGCAGGTGAAGTCGAACCGAATGAGGAGGAAACTTGCAGATACACCATCTTGTCTATAACTTAATCTCCTAAAACACTGCCTGAGATGAGGGAAAGGAAGCAGAGATGACCAGATCACAACACAGATAGCCTGACTTAAGGTGCTTCATTGTAAGCTACACCAAAATTCTAATGCCAGAAACTAAGGAGAGATAATAAGCAGAAAGTTAAAGAAGAAGGAGGAGGAGGAGGAGGAGAGGGGGAAGGAAGGAAGGAAGGAAGGAAGGAAGGAAGGAAGGAAGGAAGGAAGGAAGGAAGGAAGAAAAGTTTGCAAGACAACATGTAAGTTTAAAAGCTGCTAAGACTGCTGCAATTCATTCTATAGTCCTCCTCTTCGTATTATTTTTCAGCAAATAGCTATCAGGATAAATATGTCCCCATCTAAAGATAAACAATATGAAAGAAATTAGTACAGGATCTATATGTGCATACATAATGGAAAAAAAAACAGGATATTAGAGACACCAATTACACAATAAAAGAATAATGATTTTCTTCCCTGCTCAAAGAAACAGAGTTTAGACTAATATTTTTCCTCGATCTCAAATAAAAATAACAGGACCTGGGAATGGAGAAGAGCTCAAAGAAAAGATAAAGAGGCAAAAAAAAAAAAAAATATATATATATATATATATAATAGTAGTTGAAAAGTAAGCTGGCAGAACTTAAAAAAGAAATGGAAGAAGGAAAATTAAGTCATTTTACATAGATAAAAGTCTCATTTGATATAACAGAAAAAAAACTGTTTTAACAACTGATACTAAGGCTTAGAGGAAGGATTAAGGAAATCATTTTAAAGGAAATAGTAAAAATGAACAAAGAGAAAATATTGGGGATAAAACTGATAATTAAGAAAATAATGGAGGTGCCTGTAAGGCTCAATTGGTTGAATGTCTGCCTTTGGCTCAGATCAGGATCCCAGGGTCCTGGGAGAGAGCACTTCATAGGGCTCCCTGCTCAGTGGAATGCTTACTTCTCCTCTCCCACTGCCTGCCTCCCCACCGCTCATGTTCTCTCTCTCTCTCTCTCTCTCTCTCTCTCTCTCTCTCTCTCTAATAAATAAATAAAAATATTTTTAAAAAAAGAAAGCAATGGATTTGTGACATATATATCATTATTGATTCTGAAGAAAATAATTTTAAATAGGCATACACACAAAGAAAATTGCTTATAAAAGGAGAAAATAATTCAAAGTCCCCAGGAAAAGATAAAACATAACAATGATGCTAAAATATATCATCATAAACTTTGTACTTCAAAGGCTCACAGGTAAGAACAATCACCTGCAAAGTTGGAGGTAGAAGAGGTTGTTGCAGGAATCAAGTGGGTAGCCTTTGCCCCAACAACATTAAATGCCAGAAAAAACTAGAGCAAATTCTACAGAATCCTGAAAGGTAAGTGTAACCTCATTATGTTATACCCAGCCAAGTTATCCTTCAAGTACAAAAGCAACAAAGATGAAACATAAAATATATAAACACATAAAGATTATGGAAGTTTGAATCCAAGAAAACACTACCTGAAAATAAAATTCGCCTAAGCAAAGAATGAATCAAAAAGAAGTTAGTGCTAAAAGGTAAGCACTAAGCAACACTGTAAGTTACGATACAATGTGAAAAGAATAAATCAAAGTTAGGCATGAAAGAGGAGGATAGGGAAAAAGTGTAAATTGATATAATTATTTTTCATAGTAGAGGATACTATCTTAAGTCAAACTAGGTGGTTTTATTTTTAATGACATTAACCTCATCCTTTGTTTTACTTCACAAAGATCTTTAGAAATTAACATGTCGGGCCACTCTGGTGGCACAGCGGTATAGCGCCGCCTGCAGCCCAGGGCATGATCCTGGAGACCCGGGATGGAGTCCCACGTCCGGCTCCCTGAATGGAGCCTGCTTCTCCCTCTGCCTGTGTCTCTGCCTCTCTCTCTCTCTCTCTTTCTCTCTCTCTCTCTGTGTGTCTCTCGTGAATAAATAAATAAAATCTTAAAAAAAAAAAAAGAAATTAACATGTCTTGCTATAAAGATATATCTGAAGTTAGGAAATTTCTTCAGTTTCATTTTAATTCTTCTGTTAAATCTTAGAAAATTAAATTCAACAATTATGAAAGATAGGCTTCCTATCCCAAGGAGACAAGAGTTTCCCCATCCACTTTCTCTTCAAATGCATAAATAAAAAGAGATTAGTTTTAGAACTAATACCCAAGGAGCCCTCAACACTACTCTACTCAGGAAGGGGTCTATTTATTCTCATTCATTTGGGTTGCTTAACCTACAATATGACCAAAAAATAAAGCAAAGCTAACTAACTGGCTCATAATTTCATGACCTTAATCTCATTGGCTCTGAATTCAATTTTCCAAAACCAAAAAAGTTTACTTGGTTCTGTAAGAAGTGTTCAATCCTGGTGTCTAGCATACAATTATATCCAGTAGTAATCTATTTCACTTAATAATAAAAGGAAACTGGATTCTTACGGTTTCCTTTTTTTTTTCTTTAAGATTTTATTTATTTATTCATGAGACACACACACACACACAAAGAGAGAGAGAGAGAGAGAGAGAGAAGCAGAGACACAGGCAGAGGGAGAAGCAGGTTCCATGCAGGGAGCCCGATGTGGGACTCGATCCTGGGTCTCCAGGATCACGCCCTGAGCCGAAGGCAGGCACTAAACCACTGAGCCACCCAGGCTGCCCTTCTTATGGTTTCCTTAGCAAATTTCAATTACAGATTCTTACTTAGAACATGTCTATGATATCATGATTCAAAATCTTTTTAAATAACATGTATTCTACAGCAACTTAATAAAATTACATTATAAAAACAGACCTAGACCTAATATATCTTCGTATGTGTCCAAATAAAATGCAGTCTCAATATCAATTTCTGATTTTGTTGAAACAATAGCAGGATTCAAAACTATTCTACACATTTTTGAAACATGATATGCCAACGTTTTTAAGCATCAGGCACACAAGTTTACAAGTTGTAAATTACAAAGGTCTTAGAACAAATTTGCAAAGTGAAATCACCCTTCACAGGTGAAATATTCTGTTTATTCTATGAAAAAAACATTTCAGTCTAAATTAAACTTCCGAATGTTTTGGATATTGCTGTAATACGGACACAACAAGGGAAAGATGGTAACATTTCATCATGTTTAGCATAATACAGGTATAATATGAATTTCTGATAGAAATAATTTCAAGGAAATTAAATCACTGAATAAAATTTCACTTAATATTGATGCCCCCTATATCATCAAAAAAACACTTAAATGCAAAATTACATATATGGCATTTGTTTAAAACATAATACTTAGCATACTAATTATATTCATTCAGCAAAAAAATACATTAAAATGCTCAACACAAATGAAAAGTATATAATACCAGCACCTTGTGATGAAAACAGAATATTTAAAACTAAATTAATATATCTTTAATATTTGGGGCATAATTTAGTCTGTGAAACTGGGTAAGATAGAGATAGTCATGTTGACTAAAAAAAAAAATCACACATCCCTAAAAATTAGGTAAGATGAAGGATTAGTACAAAGCTCAATGACAAGATTTAAGACCAAAAAACTGTCTCTTGAGATATGAAAAGTCATATTCTGAGATTTGAATTCTAAAGAAGACAAAGGTGAAAAACATATGTGAAAGTCAACTATTAACTCCTCCTCATCACTCTTTTCTAGCAGCAGAAAATGGCTGCTACATTTTCATCCTAAGATGTATAAGGTGAAAAAGATTTTAGAGATAGCATACTTTCACTGAAAACTTTAAATTTTGTCTTCCGCATAATATTAATTAATCTCTAACTTTTCGTTTTGTCTTATTAGGGTGCATGTTTGAGCAGGAGTAAGATGTAAAAGGGAAGTTCCCATATACCAGGATAAATAAAATTATGTCATTTGGTAATGGCAGATTTGTTTAAATGTCATTTTGAAAAATAAACATATTCCTCTGGGACCCTGGGTGGCTCAGCAGTTTAGCACTGCCTTCAGCCCAGGGCATGATCCTGAAGACCCAGAATCGAGTCCCACGTCGGGCTCCCTGCATGGAGCCTGCTTCTCCCTCTGCCTGTGTCTCTGCCTCTCTCTTTCTCTCTCTCTCTCTCTCATTAATAAATAAATAAAAACTTTTAAAAAATGAAAATAAACATATTCCTTCTACAAACAGCTTTATTGATAAATATATCAATACAAGATATCAAGAAAAAATCACACAAAAATAAAAACGCAGAGTTCCAAACAAGGATAATTTTGAATTATGATCAGTTTTTGAAAACCAATAACATTATATTTGTTGAGCACATGTTCTTCTCTTGCCCACCTTAACATAACACCAATCTATAGATCCAAAGCATATAAAGATTCAGATAAACACATATTTAGGGATTTTAAAATTAATCAATTAATAATTATATACTGGCCATTTAAAGTAATAATTTGTCCATCGTAACATATTTTCAACACTCTATGAAACACAACTAGTAAAACAACATAGCAAAAGAGAGAAGTCTAACAAAATATACAAAGTTTTATCACTTCATAATCTATAGATCATACAATATGGTTAGTGATGCAGAAGTCCTCAACAGAGAAACCTGGAAAATTTTCAAATAGTTAATTCTTAGGCCTGTATATCACAGAACTATGAAAATTTCTAAAACAAAAAACCTTGTAACCTAAAAGAAATAAGCCTATAGATAAAAATGATTTTATTAAAATATTTTAAAGGCTCCATCCCACAGGATCATTTTTTTCCCCAGACCTAAGTTTTCTATTGAACTTTGTCTTTTCTATAAAATGAATTTGAAATAGATGACTTCCAAGGTCTCTACAATTCTAAAATATTGCAGTTCTATAATTTTGGAAATATAGGAAGTCCTATATTTTCTACAGGAAACACAGAATCATACAAATGGATTTAGTTCCAAACGTCTTCTTAGAACTTGGAATGTACTTTCTCATAGAAACAATGATACCAATAGAATCCAATGTCAGTTCACTAGTGCATATCTGAATGTTGGATTATAGCACTCTAGTTTCTCTAAGAAAATATGCATTAAATTCTCTCTGGAAATCCAAGACAAACTTGTCTCCTGACCCTCATTCCCCACCACCCCAAGAGGAAGAACGATCTACTGATGTTGGCAGCCGCAATTTCAAGAGCAAAGCACAAGACATCAGTAAAGTATCATCCATCACACTTTCAACACCACACTCTTTTCCTCCTTCTACAAAGGGCCTTTCAGTGGAACCCTCATCAACAAAGCTATAGCCATGACACTAATGTCCGTGCAGCTGCCAAAGAGGGAAGAGAAATTCTGCAAATTTAAGATGAGTATTGACTAGTTAGGGATTATCTTTAACCTAATCCAGAAGCCAAGATATGTCAATGTTTTTATAATCACAGTGATTTCCTCATAAAGATGGAATCTGACCTGCCCATTGCAGAGCAGAAGTACATTAAGTTCTTTAATTTTGAGATGCTGATGTTTGCTCACTGGATATATATCATCACTAAGATCTTCATAAGAATGAATATGCTAAAGACATTTTGCAAGCTGGTGAAAAATATCTACCAGATGATGATGTCCTTACGTTTATCTGCAAAACTGATAAACTGGTAGACTGCTTTCCAGGTAAATGCAAGCCAGACGTGGTCTAGTAGGGAAAGCTATTACTTATACCCATGCTCCAAGAACCATATAAGCACAGTGTATTCGTTTCTCTTTAAAAGCATGATTGATACTTTAAAAAAATTGGTCTTAAATGCTAAATAAAAATTTTAATTTCCATGAATACAACAACATTGTGGATGTTTAACATCCAGGCATTGGTTATCTTTAGTTGCAAAATTTGCCAAGCATTGAATTAGGAAGTCATTCGTTTTATGAGGAACCTGACAGACAAGCATATCGCCAAGGAACAATTCTCCCCTGAAAAAGGCATTGTGAAGCAGACATCTGTTAATATCTTCTTTTCTCAAAATATTTGGTTAGATAAGTTGTTTTCATTACTTTAATCTAGGACCTGATCCAAGCATGTTTCAATTTCTGTGACCTAAATTTGCAAATGTTATTTTCCATCATCCTGGCATGATGTTGTTCTCCAGATCAGCTTCACATGAGGGGACTATTATTGATTGTGAAAGCACAACAGGTGGGTCACATCAAAGGTCACATTAGTTTTGTTCACAGGCCCAGACACAAGGTTCTCATTATCCTTAATAAAAACAGAAGCTAGTAATAAAAACATATCATTGAAATAACATCTCTCTCCATTCATATGCAATAACATCACACACTAGAACCTACCATTTCCAAATTCTGCTGCTGGTTATAGTAGCATGGTCATTTTGTGGCATTAGTTATAAAAATAATGGTATAAATTATGACCTCACAAGCAAACTTCTACAGCAATTGTTTGAGCTGTTAAGTTAAACTCCTAATTCACAAAAGTCTCCCAGAATAAATCTGTCCTACAGAATTTAGCAAGGTAACAAATTTTGAGCATTTTAATCAATATTGTGACTAAGAATTTTAATAACTCCAGTTATTAATGAAACAGCAAATCAAGAAGACTTCAGAATCAGTTATGTAGTTCCATTTAAATTCTGTTTAGCTAAAACAGAAATATTATTCAACCCTAACACATTATGAACAAAAATACTCATTTCTTAAGTAACTCCATGCTCTGTACCATTAAAATTCAAAAGTTTGCTCAACAAAGAGATTTTATTTTAAAGACTATACTATGATCAATTCAGTGGAGTACTTTTTTTTTCAGCACCAGGGACCAGTAATCGGTAAATGACAGCTCATATTTATATTACTCATAGTTAGTCTCCTAACTCTACTTCTGAAAAGGTATAGTATTTTATTTCCAAATCAAAAACAGTCTACACACACACACACACACACACACACACACACTGCCATAAAAAAACTTAAAAAATTAATTAGGTACAAATATAAATTGAATACCTACTAATATGCCAGGCAATGTCTGTTAACAAAGAACTCTTCACCTCAAAAGCAAGTTCTTTCTAGCAGTAGTATAATCCTCCATACCCATTTTTTTTTTATTTATGATAGTCACAGAGAGAGAGAGAGAGAGAGAGAGGCAGAGACATAGGCAGAGGGAGAAGCAGGCTCTATGAACCGGGAGCCTGATGTGGGATTCAATCCTGGGTCTCCAGGATCGCGCCCTGGGCCAAAGGCAGGCGCCAAACCGCTGCGCCACCCAGGGATCCCTCTCCATACCCATTTTGAAAGTGAATTTAACCAAAATTAAATGAATATGTAGCTTTCTAGAAAAACACTTACTATATAGAGCAATATATATTACATATATTGTTGCCCGAAGTTTAACAATAATATCATTATTTAACTATAACTTTATAATTCAATAATATTGATAATCTGAGCCTCTTTTTAAAATGTAATGGCTGGGGCACCTAGGTGGCTCAGTCAGACTCTTGATTTCAGCTCAGTTTATGATCTCAGGATCCAGCCCATCAGGCTCCCCATTGAGTAGGGTATCTGGTTCTCTCCCTCTACTCCTCCCCCCCTCCAACAGGCATGTACTCTCTCTCTCTAAAAATAAATAAATGAAATATTTTAAATGTGATGGCTATGATACAGATCTTTTTATTTCTAACCCAGGAAAATTCTTACCTTATGTTCCTTTCATTTCTTAATATCGATGGTTGCAGTAGTGATATCACAGATACAAGAGGAAAAACTGCTAGCTATCATACAAATTTCATAGAACCAAAGTCTTTATTAAGCTCTATATTACCAGCCCAAACTTCAGGTTTTGTCTTCTATTCTTTATGTCAATGATATCCAAATTAGTATATCCAGGCATAATTTGACACTAAATTAGATAAATATATATTTTTGAGAGACAGGGAGAGAGAAAGTGCATGCACAAGGGGGAATAAGGGGGATAGGGAAAGGGGCAGAAGGATAGGGAGAAAGAGAATTCCCAAGCAGGCTCCATGCCCAGCATGAAGCCCAACAAGGGGCTTAATCTCACAACCCTGAGATCATGCCCCAGTCAAAATCAAGAGGTGGATGTTTAATCAAATGAGCCACCCAGCTCCACTAGATCAATATTCTTATAGCTTTAAATCTCATGATCTAATCCCCTCCTTGTCTCCTTATATGACAATAAAAATGATTATGATTAAGATAATAATAATGGTTCACCACACAGTATATACCTGACACTGTCCTAAACACATTACATATATCACATTACACATATCACAATACCTATATTATTTTCATTTTAAACATAAAAAAAACTGAAGTACCTCCCCTTCCCTCTACCACACCATTAGAATGCTATGCTTTTAAGGTTGAATTTCTTTTTTTTAGTCTTAACAATGTGGATATTTATTGTATCATTAAGCTAGTATTTACTTGAAAAATAGCACTAAATTAATCCAGGTATTAAACAAGAATTAAGATGTCCCCTCTTTATTTTACACCAGTGAAAGCTCAGTGTAATTTTTCTTAGATAGGAGTGGAAGTTGTGAATCACTCTAACATTGATGAAGTAATAACAACTGGATTTACCTTAAACTAGAAAACAAAATGTATGAAACCATGTAGGACTACAATTCCTGAGAAAAGGGAAACAAATGAGTGAACCTACAACTGCTTCTGGAATCTTCAGGCCACAGAACAGAAAGGAGATCCCAAATAAAGATTAAAGAGCAGAGAGACTGAGAAGGCTAGAATTAATGGGGAAGAATACCAAAAAGGAAGAATGCTGCATAGAGAAAGCAGGGGTCCCATTCAGTCTTTGGCTGAATAGAGATCCGCACATAGGTTAGAGAAAATTACAATACTCTGGAAAAATACCACTGGAAAACAATGTACGAAGTCCACACGGGGCTGAGAATAGTTCATATTCCCACCAGCCACATAGAAAAGACATCATAATACATGAACATCAAGAAGAATCATCAAGGGGGACACCTGGGTGGCTCAGTGGTGGAGCGTCTGCCTTTGGCTCAGGACATGATCCTGGAGTCTGGGATCAAGTCCCACATCAGGCTCCGTGCATGGAGCCTGCTTCTCCCTCTGCCTGTGTGTGTGTGTGTGTGTGTGTGTGTGTGTGTGTGTGTGTCTCATGCATAAATAAATAAAATCTTTTAAAAAATCATCAAAAGGTCTCATCAAGTAATGGTTCTAAACTATTCCTAGTACATACTGCCTCACTAAAAAAAGCTTGAAAGCCAGCCTCACTTAAGTGATTCCAAGTAACTTTATCAGATATCACAATATTATTTAAAGGAACAAAACAAAATCTAGCCTTCAATATCATAAAATTCACAATGCTTATCATTCAATCAAAAATGGCAGGACTTACAAAACATTCTTGAAAAAGATTAAAGAAGACCTAAATAAATAGGAAGATAGCCCATGTTCATAGATTGTAAGACTTAATATTGTTACGACAGTAGCATTCCCCAAATAGATCTACAGATTCAATAAAATCCCTACTGAACCCAATGTTTTTTTTTGGCAGAAATGGAAAAACTGATCCTAAAATTTACATGAAAGTGCCAGGAACCCTGAGCATCCAAAACAATCTTGAAAAAGGAGAAATAAGTTGCAAGACTCACTCTCTCCAATCTCAAAATTTACTACAAACTTATAGAAATCAAAACAGTGTGATACTGGCCTAAGGAAAGAATATAGATAAATGGAATAGACAATGAGAGCCTAGAAATAAACTATGCATCTATGATCAATTGATTTTCAACAAGAGTGCCAAGACCATTCAATGAGGAAAGAATAGTTATTCTAACAAATGCTAGGAAAACTAGATATTCACATGCAAAATGTACTTGCCTCAAAAAAAGTTTACTTAAAATAGATCAAAGACCTATCTGTGAGAACCAAAATTATAAAATGCTTACAGGAAAACATAGGAGTAGATCTTCATGGCTTTGAATTTGTCAGTTTTTTTTTAAGATATGACACCAAAGTACAAGTAACAAAAGAAAAAGTACTTTGGACTTCATCAAAATTAAAAATTTTTGCACATCAAAGGATACTATCAAAACAGTGAAAGCCCACAGAATGGAGAAAATATTTGCAATTCATATATCCATTATGGGCCTAGTACCCACAATATATAAAGAACTTTTACAACTCAACAATGAAAAAAACAAACCAATTTTATTTTTTTTAAGATTCTATTTATTTGAGAGAGAGAGAGAGAGAGAGAGACAGAGAAAATGAGCAAAGGGGGAGCGGCAGACAGAATAGGAGAAGCAGGTTCCCTGCTTGATCCCAGGAACCCAGGATCCCATGACTTAGCCAAAGGCAGACACATAACCGACTAAGCCAAGCCACCCAGGCTTCCTAGGACAAACCAGTTTTAAAAGGAGCAAAGGCTTAAACAGATAATTTCCCAAAGAAAATATACAAACTGCCAATAAGTACATGAAAATATGGTCAACATCATTGTTCATTAGAAAAATGCAAATCCAATCACAATGGAATTCACAAATAACTTAATACCCACTAGGATTATACATAATTTAAAAACACCAACAGCAGAAAATAACATGCATTGATGAAGATGCAGAGAAAGTGAACTCTCATACAGTGTTGGTAGGACTGTAAAATATTACAGCCCCTGTGGAAAACAGTTTGGCAGTTCCTATTACATTAAACACAAAACTACCATATGACCCAGCAATTCCACTCCTAGGTACATTCCAAAAAATAATCCAAAACAGATGTTCTAACAAAAATTTATACACAAATGTTCACAGGAACACTATTCATAATAACCAAAAGGTAGCAACAACCCAAATGTCCATCAACTGATAAATAGATAAATTATGGTATAGCTATACAATGAAATATTATTCAGGCATAAAAATGGAGGAAGTATTCATACATGCTACAACATAGATGAATCTAGAAAATAGACTAAATGAAAGAAACTAGACACAAAAGGCCATATTGTATGATGCCAATATGAAATATTTAGAGTAGGCAAATCCATGGACACAGAAAGATTAGTGGTTGCCAGGGGCCAGAGATAGTGGTAAGAAATGAAGAATGACTACTTTAAAGGTATAGTTTTACTTTTGAGATGACAAAAATCTTCTGGAACTAGATAGTAGTGATGGTTGCTCAACATAATGAATGTACTAAATTTCTGAAATTATTAATTTTTGTTACATGAAGATTACCACAATAATTTTTTAAAACTTTATAAAATTCCAGGCTTGCAAAGAAACAGGAAAACATAACCCATGACCAGAAGAAAAATCAATCGACAGAAAGAAACCCAGTAATGAGAGAGATGATAAAATTAGCAGGTAAGGATATTAAAATAACTATTAAAATCTGCCCACATGTTCAAAGATATACAGAAAAACATGAACATGTTAAGAGAAATGGAATATGTGAAAAAGACACATAACTTCTAAGGAAGGAAAATATAATATCTGAAATTGAAAACACACTGAATTGGATTAACAGTTAAACTTGAAGACACAGCAACAGAAGCAAAAGATTCAAGTTGAAGCACTCAAGGGAAGGAAAAATTTAACAAATGAATAGAGCATCAAGTAATCTACACACATAAGTGAATCTCAAAAAAAAAAAAGAACGTAGCTAAAGCTTTCCTATTTGAAGAAAATTATAAACCCATAGATTTAAGAAATTCAACAAAGCCCACACATAAGAAACATAAAGAAACCACATAAAGATACAAAATACATCATAATCAAATTACTGCACAATGATAAAAAAAAAATCTTAAAAACAGCCGGGGCAGGGAGGCAGGAGAAATGACACAATACATACAAAGAAAAAGGTAAGAATGATTAGCAAACTCTTCATTGGAAACTACATAAGCTCAAAGACTATAAAGCAGCACCTTCAAAATACTGGGGAGCAAAAAGATTTGCAAACACAGAATCCTAAGAAAAATAACTTTCTAACATGAAGTAATATAGACTTTTCCATACAAATAAAAGTTGAGAGAGAATACAACAGCAGCAGATCTGTGCTAGAAGAAATGTTAAAGATAGTTCTTCACATAGTAGTAAAATAACACTAGATGGAAATCTAGATTTACCAAAGGAATGAATAATGCCAGAAATGGTAACTATACTAACAGAACTCTAACAGAAAAGTTTGTCCTTTTGTAATTTCCTCAAAAGACATTTGTGAACAATTTGAGCTCCATTATCCAAAAAAAAAAAAAAAAGAACCTTAACTCTTACCTCATACTATCATTACTATCATGCCATACATTAAAAATAAACCTGAAATAGACCTAATATGGGCTTAATATAGAACTTAAAATTGTAAAATTTCTAGAAGAAAATCTATGAGAAAATCTTTTTGGCTTTGGGATAAGTAGAGGTCATTTAAAAACATACATTATACATGAAAAAAACTGACATAATGGATTCCATCAAAATTTAAAACTTGTGCTTTTTGAAAGACACTGTTCGGAAAATGAAAAGATAAGCCCAGTCTGGGAACAGTATCTGTATAACACACATCAGACATGTATAGAACATTTATCTAAAATATATAAAGAACTTTCAATTTAATAATAAAAAATAAGCAAACCATTTTTAAAAGATATTGCTCCAAAGATATCTAGACAAGTAAGCACATAAAAGCATATAATTTTTTTATTTAAAAATTTTTAAAAATTCTCAAAAACATCAATCATTAGAGAAATGCAAAATGAAATGAAATAGTACTATACTATCCAAAATAACCTACAGACTTAAAGCAATTCCTATCAAAATATCAAAAGCTTTTTTCACAGAACAAGAACAAACAATCCTAAAATTTGTAAGGAATAATAAAACCCTGAATAGCCAAAGCAATCTTGAAAAAGAAAAACAAAACTGGAGGTAGAACAATTCCAGACTTCAAGTTAAAATTCAAGCTGTAGTAATCAAAATAGTAAGATACTGACACAAAAATAGACACATAGATCAATGGAACAGAATAGAAAACCCAGAAATAAACATACAATTATATAGTCAATTAATCTTCAACAAAGCAGGAAATAATATGCAATGGGAAAAGGACAGTCTCAACAAATGACATTGGGAAAACTGGACATCCACATGCAGAAGAATGAAACTGGACCACTTCCTTACACCATACACAACAATAAACTCACAATGGATTAAGGACCTAAAAATGAGACCTGAAATCATAAAAACCCTAGAAGAAAGCACAAGCAGTAATTTCTCAGACATCAGCCATAGCAACTTTTTTCTAGATATGTCTCTTGAGGCAAGGGAAATAAAAGAGAAAATAAAACTATTAAGACTACATCAAATAAGAAGCTTCTGCACAGCAAAGAAAACAGTCGATGAAAAAAAAAAAAACAGTCGATGAAACTAAAAGGTAACCTACAAAATGGGAAAAGTTATATGGATAGAGATATAATGGAATATTATTCAGTCACAAAAAAATGAAATCTTACCACTTGAAACAAGATGGATGTAGTTAGAGAGTATTAAGCTAAGGGAAATAAATCAGACAGAGAGAGATAAACATATATAATTTCACTCATATGTGGAATTTAAGAAACAAATGAACAAAGGGAAAAAGAGTGACCAAAAAACGGATTCATAACTATAGAGAACAAACTGATGGTTACCAGAGGAGAGGTAGGTGGAGGGTTGGATAAAATAAGTAATGGGGATTAAAGAGTATCTCTCTCAAAACAAAACATTTAAATCTAGATGGTGAATTCTCTAGCCTAAAGGTAAAATTTATGTAATTTAGAAAGATAAGCATAATTTTCTACCCCTTCCACAAAAAACACATGCAACCAAAATATATCTCACTCTGTTAGTGTAGAAGTTTTGTTTTTTTATCTATTCACACTTAAGAGTCTATTGGTCTGGCCAAATGAATAAGGTTGAATCAAATATTTATTGCACCCAACAATAATTAGAGCCTTCTGCAAATCAAAGTATTTTTTATAAACAATAATTAACAAGGTGTTGCTATCAATGACACTTCATAAAGAAATATGTACTTTATATTGCCCAATCAAAAGTTACAGAAGAATGAGGTTCAGGTCTCTCAGCATACCAGATGGTTTAAAAAATAAAATAAAAGCTTTATATAAAATCCCTAAAAGTTACAAGTTGCAGTCTACAAGGCTAGAATGAGATACTCAATGCCATAAAAAAATTACAGACTGCTTTGGGCTGACATTCCTAAGTTTAGGTTGACTTGGTAAATATCACAGAACTGTGACACAATTGGAGAACCAGAAAAAATAATATGGCAATTTATAATACCTACCTAGAAGAGAATTTTAAAAATCCCTGATATAAAATTATTCAAAAAAGTTAACACTATATAAATATAGGTAACATTTTTATGATCACTTTATTATATTTCATAATATAATAATTATTAAATGGTGTCAACAAAAAAGACTGAAAATCTGGACTTCAGGAATTTATCATCTTCAAAAATATTTTCTTTATTCAACTAGTAACTTTCCCTTTAGTAACTAAACTATCTGTAAAAGGAAGACACCTATAAAGACAATATTTTAGAACAGAAGTGTGTAAATGGCTACAATCTAGCAGCCACATTCCAAATGAGACCATATCTTTTAAAAGGTATTCATCCTAGGACCATCTAATGTAAATTGATGCCATAACTCCAAGCTGAGCCAGGATAAAATTAACAATAAGTAAAATGACAACAAATTCCTAAAGACAGAATCAATGAGTTTCATTGATGACCTAACAACAAAATGATGAATTCTATTATTCAGGTCCTTAAATAGTCCTAAATTCTAACACCATTTCATCAGTGACCTTCTCTAAAAGACGAATAATAAAACACTTTCTGTCAATGAACTAACAAGTGGGATATTTTACTCTTAAGTATCACGTAGAAGTTACATAGTATAAGAAATATTTTAGTATGGTCAACAAGACTGAATAGGAAGTGGTAGCCTTTACTGGAGGTAGTACTCAGCCAATTTGAAAGAAGAACTGGTCATCAGAATCTACAGTTTTAAGAGAAGAGACAATAAATACATTGGTAATCATCATCAGAGCTTTCCTTGAAATGTTGTGAATAACCTAAGTCTCATTACTTCCTAATATTATCCAACAAAAATGAACAGTAGGGAAAATAATTCAACCATTGTGAACAGCAAAATAAAGTGCTAAAATCCCTGCAAAGACAAGTTTCTCAAAGTTACAGAATGTTCATGCCCTGTGTAAAGATCATACCCCTGTTAGTTATTGGTTTAGGAGAACAATGTATCAGCCAAAAACCACAACAGGGTAACATGGAACTTACTGCTTTGTCCAACCAACTTAGGTTTCTTTCTCCTTCCTCCTTTCCTCCCACCGTATCTTCCTTTGCTCTTTCAACAACTATTAAATATCTATTATGTGCCAGGCACAGTACTATGTATTAGGTCAGAATAGTTTTAAAAATATATAGTCTATGCCTTCTTCATATGCTGCTCAAAACTGATTTTATTCCAAAAACAGTGACTCTAGCAGCTGATTGTATAGCATTTGATGCAAGCCTTTAGGGTCATTTCCCCCAAATTACCCAAAACTATTCTTACTCTCCCAACAACTGAACTGTACCATAAATGTTAGGATTTCCAAAAATATGAAGCAATCATAAACATATTTACACTGCTTTGCACTTCTGCTATTCCTATAAACTATTAAAATTGAAAGTAAATCAAGAAAGAGGTCAGTCTGAACTGTTCCAACAAATCCTACATGTGATGAAAGCAGGAAGAGGGAGGGAGAAGGAAAAAAAAATAAAAAATAAAAAAACCCTTTGTACCTGCCAAAATTCAGCAGTTATGCGATCTCTTAAAAATCAGTTGTTCTGCACGTAGTGATATAATGATGGGGAAAAAAGTAATTATAATTAGGTGTCTATTTTGATTCCTCTCTCCATAGTATCAGTAGTGAATGTCATTTGATTTTGGCAAAAGATAAGGTCGCTGACTCTTAAAAGATGTTCAGGATTACTTCTTTGAATGTTTTACATGGAAATATCTAAAAATGGAAAACATCTCAATCTCAATCACATACTGGCCAGTAGGACAATTTGCAAAATTCACAACCAAAAATAAATATGTAAACAGACAAACAAATAGAATCTGTGGTATCAATAACATTTTAAAATTTCAACAATCTGAAAAGAAAAAGAATTTCTTTAACTTATATATTAAAAAGTTGACAATGCTATGAAAACTCATTACATCTTTCAGTGTGTGCATTTATTGAGTCTAAATTGCCACTAATTAGCTGATCATCTACCAAGATAACTATAATTATTTCTTTTTAAAATTATTTTTACTCAGGTATGATGGGTAATTTAAGCATTTAGATGTTTTTCCTAAATAAAATATATTATCATTATTATTACATATACAGTCTTAAACAAAAAATTTTACCAGAAGAATTTCATCCACCAGAAAGTTAAATCACTTTAAAAAGTAGAGATATGATGAACATGTTAATAAACTGAAGTGCCTTCTCTCATGTATCTTGCTAGTTAAGTAATATTATGAACAAATTTATATTTACCAATAATTCAATAATGTATTTTGGTAATTCTATATCCAGATAGGCTTTTTAATATACATGTTTCCTTTCCAAGACTCTGAGTGTGTGTGTGTGTGTGTGTGTGTGTGTGTGTATACTTTTATGTAAAAAAAATCAAAACTTTATTATATTTGATTCAAAATGAGAACTTATTCAAAAGAATGTCATAGCTCTTAATTATATTCTCTAGTATTTTCTACATCAGGCATCTAAAACAAAAGGTCCTTAAATGAATATATAATCACCCCTAAAAACAGATATTTTAGTAATAGGTTCAAATAGCCAGAATGGCTAAAGACATTACAGTCATAATTATCAGGGATTCATTACAGTCATAGTCTAAAAATGAGGAAAAAAATCAAAAGCACTGAAATTACATGTCCCCAGATTAACACTCTCCAGCCATCAGCTAAATCTAACTAAAATAAATAGAACCATGGCTGAAAATACACTAAACAGTTAGATGTTCTAAAAACTACCTGCAATGCTGACCTAATCCCTTTTCTTCTCAGAGACCATCACACTTTTCATACTTCCTCCTACTAAAATAAAAGTACTCCAACTAAATCTTTAGACCCAAATATTCAAATACAACTAAAAGGTAACTGTGGTATCCTCTTTAAAGGTATCGTTCAAATACAACCACAGAATTACATGCAAAAGTAACCATAAATGCATTAGTTATTTAATAGGACAAGCATCTCTACCATTTTCTATGTTGATTAAAATGTTTTAACATTTCAGATTACAGTATCTGGTATCAAACGATGTAATACAACTTTGTTTTCAGCAATGGTATTTTATCCTGATTATAAATTTACTTTTATTCAAATTGTTGCTAATATTTAAGTATCATTGTTCTTCCACTTTGTTTTATTGCCTTTTGCATATAATAAAAAACATGAGAAATTAATTCATAAAATGTAGAATACTTACAGTTTTTATTGTACAACACAATTCATAGGGCTGTGAGTGCTTCTGGGATCAAATTAAGTAATTTAATTCCAGGATTTTCTGACTTTATTCTCTAACTTTTCACTATTCGTATATGCTATAACATGGTTGTCACACATAATTTCTCTTTTTCTTTTATTTTTTTAAGATTTTATTTATTCATTCATGAGAGACACACAGAGAGAGAGAGGCAGAAACACAGGCAGAGGGCGAAGCAGGCCCCATGCAGGGAGCCCGACCTGGGACTCGATCCTGGGACTCCAGGATCAGCGCCAAACCACTGAGCCACCCAGGCTGCCCAATTTCCCTTTTTCAATGTCAGTTAAATATCCTCCAAGCTAGAAAATCCCAGAACTTCTGATAATATTCTCAAAATACACTGTTTCTAGTTAGTCATATTAAATGCCCTGATCACAAGCAGTAAATATAACTAGGATTTTTCACAAAATTTTATCTCTCCATCCTAGCTTCCTTTAAATATTAGAGAATGTTATCAAAGTTATCAAAAATCTCAGAAGCATAATTAAGGTGTGTGTGTGTGTGTGTGTGTGTGTGTGTGCGCACGCACACGTGGGCACGTGTATGTCTACGTAGAGTGTTAAGATGGGCAAAGTAAGGTCAGGAAATTTTCCATATGGCATCTGCAATTCACTTGACAAATTTCTTAAGCCTTCACTCTTCTCCAATTTGTCCTTCAGCACCTTTTACCTTTTTACCTTTTACCCTAGACTCCCCTATGGAAAATTTACTCTATACTAAATACATCCAGTTAATCTATTTTCTCATCCAAATTTCTTCTTGACTATACACTACCCTGGAATGTCCTCCCTAGCTAGTTCCAGCTTACCAACTTCTCTTTATTTAATGAAGCTTCTTCTGATTTAACTAACATAAAGCTGGCAATCTCCATATGAGAGTTAAGCTATACATAAAATTCCATTACTCTCATTCAGTATTTCACAGTTACCTTTTGCTCATATATGTCTCTTCTGTATCTATTTCAAATATTCTTATTTCTCACCTGAAAATATTACCTTTATAATTATATTTATTTAATTATATAATATATAATTATATATAGATATTTATTATTTATAACTATAAATGATAATGTGATATATTTATAATTATAAATATAATGTCAGTAAGATTATTATCATCATTAGCTGCTACATAGCTATGGAAGTATTTCATGCCTTATAAGGACAAGAATCGTGTGCTTTTTTCATCTTACATTTTGAGTGATAAAGATATGTGATTAAGCATTTTTGCTATGTAACTACATCATAATGACTTATAAAGGCCCATTTAGTGATATGATTAGCTCAGTCTACTAAAGACCTTCGTTAACTTTCAGATGTTGGCTCTGCCATTAATAAGTCAAAACACCAAAAAAAAAAAAAAAGAAAGAAAGAAAAAGAAAAGAAAAGAAAGCCAAACACAATTTCAAAAATTAGCCAAACAACTAAAATATTTTTTCTAAACAATGCCGACTATCAAGAATTTGAGTGTATTCCTAACTTGACTAGATGCTTTAGCATTCTGTAAATGGCCTCAGAAACTAAAGCAGGAAGAAGCATCCTTGAAGAATATTTTCTTGAGCACTGATCATAGTAGACTCATATAACGCTAAGAATTTTGCTGGTTGGCCAAAACTTTAAGATACCAAATAATTTATTCTCAATTCTCCAACCTCCTGCCTTCCCAAGCCATCCTTCCTGAGGTTCACCTAGAAAACTTCCTTGCTACCACCTGGGAATTTTTTAAATCTTCCACCTGCGAAATATTCTCCAAAAGACACTGTACCTCTTTCTGTGCCCAATCTTCAAGAAATACCATGGATTGCTCTCATACCATTCAAGTCCTACAGATTAGGGGGAAATTATGCTTGCCTAAATGGAAAGGATAATTTACAAAGAACGAAGCTATTCAGTATGAACTACAATCGCTGATCTGCAACTGAGAATTTAGGCAGTTTTCTCATATGCCACTTGGAAAACTTTTGTCCAAAGCAGAAATCTAACTTCACTATATCTGTTCTTTTTCAAAACTTCTAACATTCTAAAGATGAAGGGGTTGCACTCTAGTAAACTGAGAAGGCAAGGTTAAGGCCCTTGTTTTTCAACTATGATTAGACCAATGCTTTAGTTCAGAGATTGAATGAACTAGTTGTGAAACCCAACCCTCATGAGCAAACTAGACTGTTTAGCAATACAGTAAGTGTACCCTTTTCTGATTTTCCATATGGAGCACCAATTTAAAAAAATGAGAATTCTCAGCTAAATAGCAGCTTTTCTTTCAAAGTAAAAAACAAAGGCCCTCTCACAGTGCTTACATTTGTGATACATCTGTAAAAAGTGATTTTTTAGCATCAGAAAGCATTTTAATTGTAGTAAACTGAACAATGCTGAAATTGTTTGAAGAGGAGATTAAATTTAATGAAATTCACAAACAACCCCTTTTAGAAAGTAACAACAATTTTTTGAACATTAAAGAGGAGCTCATTATATCAAGACAACTCCACTGTAAAAAGCAGTCTGACTTCAATCACCGCATATCTACATGTTAATGAACTTGCTGTATAAAGCAGAGACTGAGCAAAAAAAGTAATAGGAAGACTGTCTTAATGCATATTTGCTAGAAAAAAAAATCTTCTTTAATCAGTGAAACACCTTTTCACTAGTACCTTAATAGTATCTGAAATTCTCCAACAACACAAAAGGAAGATGATACTTAAAAGTTTCTTTAAGACGTTAAACAGCTTGCACATTCCGTCAGTGTTCACATGCTGTCAACATCACGGTTCCAAAGACTTTCAAGTTTCAACAGA
Source organism: Vulpes lagopus (assembly GCF_018345385.1). Classification (NCBI taxonomy): domain Eukaryota; kingdom Metazoa; phylum Chordata; class Mammalia; order Carnivora; family Canidae; genus Vulpes; species Vulpes lagopus. The sequence goes on along the minus strand of NC_054838.1, from coordinate 10,603,533 downwards.
CAGATACAGTCTAGTACAAAGCCTTTGTTATAATAATTTCATTGCTGCCCCCTGATCAAACATAGACAAATCTGAAACTGAAAAGTGAGAGCCAACCAGTGACCTTTGATTAGAACCACAAGTCTCAGTTTTAATAAAATGCTCATTCGTTGCTATTTGGTGCCAACAAGGAAGGTGTGTTATAGGCTGAAAGGTACAGTCAATACATCATTTATACTCATTCAATGATTTCCATTATTCACAGTTGGAATTGTTGTTATAACAAGTGGACACAGATGTCTTAAAAACAAAGGCAAAACATAAAAATGTAGCTTTCTACCTTTAAATTAAATAAAATCACTTTACCCCTGCCTCTCAGTTACTTGCTACTGCCTTGTGTGCCTTACTAATTGTATTGTACTAATCTTCTTTTCTAAATTGTAATTTTCACAATACTTATTACTAATACTTAAGTCTAAGGAGTGCTGGCAATACTTACTTTTGAATTCCTAGTTTTCCTAGGCTATCAGTGCACCATTAAAATGCATTTCTAAAAATAAAATAAATAAACATAAAATACGTTTCCAATAAGCTTATTTTGATTGAAGTAAAAATTTGAAATTTGGGCTTATTTTATTTTGCCTTTTTCTTTCCAAGAAAAAAATGTTTCACACTACAGTCATAGTTAGAATATTCTGATGTCTAATATCCTACTTCTCTTAAAAGCAATGCCTCTCCCCAATAAAGTAATGGCCCAAGAAAATGCAAATCAAGCCTAGTTTTTATAACTTAGATGCTAAGAGTGGGAGACAAGATAGGGAGGTTTTCAAAGCCAATTCATTCATAAATATTGTGGTGATTCACCCAAAAAAACCATTAAATCAGGTTAAAATTGGGAACTAAAATACTTAGGGACATGCAAGCTCTACAGTATATGCCCTAGGGTGATCTTCTTAAGCCAATACACTAAAATATTTCAACTCTTGCTTTAAGACCAGAGGGCTTCAGATGTAATTACCAGTGTTACTGCAAGTACCCAGCAGTGCCTGAGACACAGCAGATGCATATTTTATATACATAAATATAAAATACACATAAAATATGTGTGTATATATGTATATTATATATATAATTCTTATATATTTTAAGTACTTACATATATATTTATATTTTATAATATAAATATCTAATTTAACATAAAGATAAATACATTTTTAAATAAATATATATAAATATATAATAAAGAAGCATGAGACTATAACTTTGCCAGGCTGAGACTGTAGTAAAATTACAGAGGTGATCTGAGGAAATAGTCTATCTACAAATCAAAGTAGAAAGGAATAAGGGGATGAATAAGGGAAAGAGACAGGGAAGAAGAAAGTGAAACAGGGAGGAAGAAAGGAAGGAAAGGAAGAAACACAAATGTCTTAAAAATAGCATAATAAAAAATCGTGTTGTTTGTGTCGCAACTAAGTTTTGCTAACCACTCACTCTGGGCACCACAATATGCCCAGTAGTCTGAACTTCATCAACAACTGCAGTTGTACCACCTCACCTGCTGTAAATAAACAGCCCCACACACACCCTGACAAATCCTGAGATACAAGCATAAGGACTTAGCTTAGGCAAATAGAAAACTCATGATATCATTCAGTTTGCCAGATCAAATGACTAGAGCTCAAAGCTCATGAGGGCAGGGACTTTGTTCATCTCCTACACTGCTATATCCCTAGCACCCAGATCAGTGCCTGATTAGAACAATAGGTATTTAATACCAATTGCTTTAAAACTGATATCATCAACATTAATATTTCTAGGTCCCTGAATAGACTACAAATTAGGGCAGCAGTTCTCAAAAATGGTCATGAGATCTCTGAGGGTCCCCAAAATACTTCCAGAGGTCTGTAAGTTCAAAATTATTTTCATGATAAGGACAATAATATGCTATTTGCCCTTTTCACATTATCTTGTAAGTGTACAGTAGAGTTTTCCAAAGACTGTATAATGATGTCACTCCTCCAAAAGCTAACGGAATATGTCCTTCTGTATTCCTATGTTTTGAAATTTCTAATATGAAGACTTCCATTTCTGGTAAGATGGAATAAAAGTATTTTTCTCTATTCCACCATCTAAGCACAACTAAAAACTCTGGACATTGTATATAAAATAAACAATTAGAAGACTTTAAAAGATGAAAAGAAGACAAACTTGCTAGATCCTCAGGAGCTGAGGAATTACATGTGATGAATTTTCTGGATCTTATTTTTCCTCATATTCCCAGACTCAAAGCTAAAGGAGCCAGCAACCTAGAAACACCAATAAACAAAGACCAAAATCATCATCATCATCATCATCATCATCACCATCATCACCTCCAAGAAGAGCCTGCTCACTCTAGCCAAAGAACTAGGAAAAGGGCAGCTTTTAGCAAGACAGAAAGCTTTCAGATAATAACTGCTCTAATTTCAGATAAATGCCACAGGAAAAACTGTGGCTCCACCCTGACCTAGTCAAACTAATAGGTCAGGCTAGAATTTCACTCTCTCACAGCTATACTTAGGCACCCAACACTCACCCCTCACTCTCAAGGAGGTTGAAAGAAGGCCAGGTAAGGATCTGAAACTTTCACCACCAGCAGCCAGTAATAAGCCCCTGTAGGCTCTCTCTCCTCTTGTGTAGTGTCAGTGAAAACATGTAAGGAGTTTGAACTTCTACTCTCACCAGGCAGGAAGAAATGTTCTTCCTCTTCCCCCTAAGATCATATCAGAGGAAGTCTAGTAAAGAATCAAAACATTGACCAGTGCCCAGCAGTAACAAGGCCACCTCCACTGTGATGTCAATGAAGACTACATGAAGAGCTAGAACTCCTCATCCATCAGTAACGAGGAGCCCCAAAACAAGTGGGGAATCTGGACTTCTATACCCACATGGCAGTGACAGCCATCTTCCCCCTAGTGGAAGAGTGTCAGAGAAAACCAGCTAAAACAGAAGATTTACATAAGAAAATGACTGTCATGCGGCACCTAGGTAGCTCAGTCAGTTAAGCATCTGACTCTTGATTTTTGTCTCAGGTCATGACCTCAGTGTCAGAGGACTAAGCCCTGCATCTAGCTTGCACTCAGCACAGAGTCTGCTTGAGATCCTCTCTCTCCCTCTCGCTCTCCTCTTTCCCTTGCTGGTGCTTTCTATAAATAAATAAATAAATAAATAAATAAATAAATAAATAAATAAATAGATAAAATCTTTAAAAAGAAAAATTAGAGTATCATAATACTATAAAAAATAAACAGGTTCAAGCCAAAAATCACTATCATGCCATGCCAGGAAGATTTCAAATTAAATGAAAAAAATTCTAAATGAAAAAGACCAATCAATAAATGCTAACATCAAGATGTTAGAATTATCTGACAAATATTTTAAAGCAGCCATGATAAATTTATAAAATGAGCAAATTGTGAACACACTTGAAACAATGAAAAAATAGAAATTATCTATTAATAAATAGAAAAAAAGGCAACCTATGGAATAGAAGAAGATATTTGCAAATGACATCAGATATAGTGCTAGTATCCAAAATCAATAAAGAACTTAACAAACTCAACATCCAAAAAACAGGGGTGTCTGGGTGGCTTAACCAGTTGGGCATCTGCCTTTGGCTCGGGTCATGGTCTCAGGGTCCTGGGATTGGGCCCCACGTCAGGCTCCCTGCACAGCACGGAGTCTGCTTCTCCACCCTGCTTATACGATCTTGCTCTCTCTCTCTCTCTCTCTCTCAAATGAATGGATGGAATCTTAAAAAAAAAAAAAAAACCAACACTCAAAAAACAAACAATCCAGTCAAGAAATGGACAGAAGAATGAACAGACATTTCTCCAGAGAAGACATACAAATGGCTAACAGACACAAGAAAAAATGCTCCACATCACTTGGCATCAGGGAAATACAAATCAAAACCACAATGAGAGGCCACCTCACACCAGTCAGAATGGCTAAGATTAACAAGACAGGAAACAACAAATATTGGCAAGGGTGCAGAGAAAGGGAAACCCTCTTACACTGCTGGTGGGAGTGCAAGCTGTTATAGCCACTCTGGAAAACAGTATGGAGATTCCTCAAAAAGTTAAAAATTAGAATACCCTATGAAACTAGTAATTATACTACTAAGTATTTACCCCAAAGATACAAATGTAGTGATCTGAAGGGGCACCTGCCCCACAATGTTTAGAGCAGCAATGTTCACAACAGCCAAATGATGGAAAGAGCTGAGATGTCCAGCAACAGATAAATGGATAAAGATGTGAGATAGATAGATAGATAGATAGATAGATAGATATAATGGAATATACTACTCAGCCATCAGAACGGATGAATATCTACCATTTACATCGACATGGATAGAACCAGAGGGTATTATGCTAAGTGAAGTAAGTCAATCAGAGAATTCTCATATGGTTTCTCTCATATGTGGAATATGAGAAACAGTACAGAGGATCATAGGGGAAGGGAGGGAAAACTGAAGGGAAAGTCATCAGAGAGGGAGAAAAACCATGAGAGACTATTAACTAACTATAGAAAACAAAGGATTGCAGAAGGGAAGGTGGGCGAGGGGATGGGGTAACTGGGTAATAGGCATTGAGGAGGGCACTTGGTGGGATGAGCACTGAGTGTTATACTATATGTTGGCAAATAAAACTTAAATAAAAACAAATGTAAAAAAAAAGGAAACAAACTAAGAGTTGCTGGAGGGGAGGTGAGTAGGGGGATGGGCATTAAGGGGTATGGGGTGTGATGAGCACTGGGTGTTATATGCAACTGATAAATTACCGAAAACTACATCTGAAACTAATGATGTACTATATTTTGGCTAATTTAATTTATTTTTTTAAAAAAAAGGAAAAAAGAAAGAACCAAGTGGAAAACTTAGAACTGAAAACTACAATAACTAAAATAAACTCAACAGAGGGACTTAATTGCAGATTGGAAGGGACTGAATCAATGAACTGGAAGATAGAACAATACAAATTATCAGACCTAATAGAGAAAATAGACTACATAAATGAACAGATTGTTAAGAACCTTTGGGACTATGGCAAAAGATCTAATATTCATGTCATCAGAGTCTTGCAAGAGAGGAGAAAAAAAGTGGGGCTAAAAAGTACTCAAAAGAAATAATGGATGAAAACATTCAAATCCTACCAAGAGATATCATAAACCCAAAGGCTCAAGAAGCTGAGTGAACCTGAAATAGCATAAGCCCCTCCAAAAAACTCCATATAAATACACATCATAATTAAACTTCCAAAAACTAGAAACTCAAAAAAAATGTAAAAGCATTCAGAGAAAAATGACACCTTACCTATGGAAGAAAAACAACTCAAATAGCAATGGATTTCTCATCAAAAACATAGAGGCCAAAGGAAAAGTGGCACAATATTTTTCAAGTGCTGAAAGAAAGGAATTCTAAACCCAAAATCCTATTCTGAGTAAAAATATCCTTCTCAAGAAGGGGAAACCTAAACATTCTCAAATGAAAGAAAACTAGGAAAGCAGAATCCATCAACCCCAAAAGAACAACTAAAAGAAGTTCTCTAAGCAGAGAAGAAAAACAACAAAAGAAAGAATACTGAAACATCAAGAAGGAAGAAAAACAAGGTAGGCAAAATATGGAAACATGCATAAATACAATATGCTTTCCTTTTCATCTCAAGTTTTCTAAATTATGTTTGATGGCTAAAACACACTGCCTGATGTATGCAGAAGAAATATTTGAGACAATTATAAATTGAGATGGATAACTGAAAATAAAAGGAGATAGGTTCTATATTTGACTCAAACTGATAAAATGGCTACACTAGTAATCAGTAATTGATAGAACTGGACAGAAAAACACTAAAGATAGAGGAGGAACTCAACAAGAACAATAAAATCTAACTGCCATTTATAGAACACTCCACCCAATGGTAGAAGACACATTCTTTTCAGGTGCCCACAGAACACATACCAAGATAGACCATCAACTAGGCCATATAAGAAACCTTAACAAATTTAAAAGAACTGAAATTCTACAAAATGTGTTCTCTCACCACAGAGGAATCAAACTAGAAATCAACAACAGAAAAATAACAGGACAATCTCCAAATGCTTGGAAACTAAGCAACACACTTCTAAATAATCCATAGGTCAAAAAGGAAATCTCAACAGGAATTTTAAAACACATTAAACTAAAGAAAAATTAAAATATATCAAAATTTGGGTGACATGGATAATGCAGTGCTCACAGGGAAATTTATAACGCTAATTGTATAAAAAAGAAAAAAATTAAATCAATAATCTAAACTCCTAGGGCACCTGGGTGGCTCAGTTAGTTAAGTGACTGACTAGATAGATAGATAGATAGATAGATATTTTTTTTTAAAAACTGTCTAAACTCAAGAACCTAGAAGAAAAGAACAAAATAAACCCAAAGCAACCAGGAAAAAAAGGAAACAAAAAATTGAAACCAATGAAATTAAAAATAAGAATACTAGGAGAAAAATCAATAAAACAAAGAATTGGCTCTTTGAAATAATAAATGGAATTGACAAGCCTCTATCAGGACTGACAAAGAAACAGAGAAGACACAAATTGTCAATATCCAGAATGAAGTGAGGTATCACTACAGACCCTGTAGACTTAAAAAGAATTACAAATGAATACTATTAAGAACCCTACACACATAAACTTGACAACTTAGATGAAATGGACTTCCTTGAAAAACACAAACTACTACACTTCATCCAATATGAAATAAATACTTTGAATAGCCTTATAACTATTAAGGAAATTGAATTCACAAGTACTCCCAAAAAGAAATCTCCAGGCTCATATATCTATCAAATGTTTATAGAAGAATTAAGACCAATTCTACACAATCTCTTCCAGAAAACAGAAGAGGAATGGATACTATCAAATTAATTTTATAAAGCTAATATTACCTGATACTAAACCCAGACAAAACAAAAAGGTACCAAAATAAAGTTTCAGACCAACATCCCTCATAAATATAGATGCAAAAGTTCTTATCTAAGAAGAACCCACTGAAATAAGTGTCCATGGTAATCTACTCTCTTCTTGGTGGACAAAAATAATTTTAAAATAAACAAAATAATCAATAGGAAAAAAAATCCCATGTTGTAAAAATCAATTGAAATAGCCCACATAGGGGATCCCTGGGTGGCTCAGCAGTTTAGTGCCTGCCTTCGGCCCAGGGTGTGGTCCTGGAGTCCTGGGATTGAGTCCCACATCAGGCTCCCTGCTTGGAGCCTGCTTCTCTCTCTGCCTATGTTTCTGCCTCTCTCTGTCTCTCCGTGTCTCTCATGAATAAATAAATAAAATATTAAAAAAAAAAGAAATAGCCCACATAAACAAAAGCTTTGGAGTCCTAAGTTCTTTTTTAAAGTGCAAAGAGGTCCTGAGACCAAAAAGTTTAGAACTTCCAATTTAAGGCATCAGCTCTTTAGTTTCCTAATAGCTATCTAAAGTGCTACATCAGAAATATTCAAGGGTCTTCTGAAATAGGAGCAACATCTCTTTAAGGTCATCTTCACAGTAAGCCCTATGAGAATCCAAAAATATTTTCACCAGCCTATAAAATACTTAACTTCACATGTCTTGTAGGAGTTAAGATCAAAAGATTGATGTCTTGATGATAACAGATTCTGGGGAATGAACAATACTATGTCATATTACAGTTTTATCAGCCTAAAAGTATCTCTGGGAAGCTTAGGATAATTTCTGCTAGAATGAAGAAATAGATTGAGTCAGTCAAGCAAGTATCCCAACCAATTGGGAGTTCAAAAAAACGCATCACTTCCCTAAAGTTTTCAGAAATCCTTAGTTCTGACAGCAAGAAATAGACATCGAGATAGTATCTGACATATCCACTAGGATGACCCTAATTAAAAAAAAATGGAATATAACAAGTATGGCAAGGATATAGAGAATTTGTAACCTTCATGCATTGTTGGTAGGGGTATAAAATAACACAGCTACTGTGGAAAACAGTTTATGGCAGTTTCTAAAAACATTAAACGGAATTACCATATGACCCAGCAATTCCATTCCTAGGTATATCCAAAAGAATTGAAAACAAGTGCTCAAATATCTGCACACATATGTTTATAGCAGCAGTATCCAAAATAGTCAAAAGGTAGAAACAAGAAATGTTCTTCAATGGATAAATAAACAAATTGTGATATATACACAATGAAATATTATTCAGTCATAAAAAAGGAATCAAGTACTGATAATGTTACACAATAGGTGAACTTAGAAAATATTATGGTAAGTGAAAAAAAAGCCAATCACAAAAGTTTACATATTGTATGGTTCCGTCCATATGAAATATCAAGAAAAGGTAAATCCATAGAGACCTCATGCTAGGACGAGAGAGAAATGTGGAGTAACTGTTCAATAGGCTTGGGATTTCATTTTGGAGTGATGAAAAGTTTTGGAACTAGATGTATGTGGTGGTGGTATAGTATTGTAAATGTACCCAATGTCACTTAACTATTCACTTTAAAATGGATAACTTTGTGTTATGTAAATTCTATGTCAATTTTTAAAATGTGAAAATAAGGACATAGTGACTTGACCTTAAGGAAGTGAAGTGAGTAACAAAAAATTCAAATTCATAAAAAATAGTAGCTGAGTAACAAAAAATTCAAATTCATAAAAAATAGTAGCTGAGGACCCTTGACTCAAGTCAATATTAATATTCCCTCTTAGATCTTCCCACAGACCTCTATTCATTACTCCATTAAAAGTCATCACAATATAGAATCCAAAAATATTTTTGATGCCTTTTACACTGTTTACCTTTACTCTTCCAATGTATCTTTTCTCTCTGCCTTCCTTCATCCTCAACACTCCCTCTGCCACCTCCAGTTATAAGTTAATCCAGGGCAGTAGCCATTTATTTTTTATATTTATATTCTTGGTGCCTGCTTCAGTGTGTATGCTCAATAAACTTGTTAAGTGAATGAAAGAAGAAACAAATTAATAGGTGCAATGTAGACTTGCATGTAAGGATCATACAGGTTGAAGGACATTATCAAGTTATGTTCTGCATCTTAAGTTGGGATTTGTTGTACCAATAAACCCCAAACTCAGATATTGGTTTGCTGACATTTTTTAACATAGCAAGCTGGCTGCAATTATCAAACTCTTGTGAAATTATTTTTAAAAATAATGAAATTATTTTATTAATTATTTTAATAATGAAATTATTATATAATGAAATTAACATTAATCTCAATCATTTTAATTTTTAAATAAATAAATACATCTTAACACTGTTTTTGAAAGTTCAACTATACCTCAAAATTAAACAAAAAAAAATGGTAGGATAGTAAAATGGTCAGAATTCACTTTATATACTGGTGCCCATTTAAAAAGCAAAGGAATTTAAATACTGACCAAAAAATTATTTTTAAATGTTTATCTAATTATGTGTTAAGAGAAATTATTTTACATGTGAGAATTATCAAAAGTGATAACTAACAGGATCATCCCTTTAACTGATATTCCCATCAAAATCAGATAAAAATATATAAATTCTGTTTCTTGGATATAGCAATGTAAATACCATCTGGCATAAATGAGACTATTTACTTAAAATGATCTTGTTTCTCTTACATTGTATGATCGGCTGAGTAGTCTTTGGTTTGAATATTTTCTTTTACTTTAGGTAAAAATAAATTGTGGTTAATTAGATAAAAATAACTAAAACTGACGTTAATCTTGAGCTCTTAAATCACACCTTAGTAATTTCATTTTTTAAAATGTTTTCAGATAAACTGTTAAAACTTTTGAATATCTCAGAATTTACCAGGTATATATTTATAATACTATAAAACATAAATGAGGGTATTGAATAGTAATATTCAATCTCGAGTCCAAAAAACTGTAAATATTTGCCAAGAGCTACATAATATAATTATGAGATTATTTTTATGCACAGATTTGAAACAGACTTAATACAATGTATGAAATGTGTTACATTTGCAGTAGGAAGACAAAGAGAGTCTTAAAAAAACAAAAATCAAAAAACAAGCCCTCTTCTCTGTCACCTTTCAGCCTTTGAAGATCTCCCCCTACCTTTCACTTACCAAATAAAATTGAATACTAGATTTTGAGGATTCACCTCAATTACATGACCTATTTACTGGTGCAACTTTCAAGTCATTTTTTGCTGTTATTCATTAAAAGAGAAGCAAAGACATTGTATTAGTTTAAAAGATATTCTATGCAGAATATAAAGCTTCTGGATTTTGTTGGGGAAAAATTTTCAGATCCAGTTTCTTTATTAAACGAAACTAATTATTATAAGCTCAAAAAAGCACACAAATAATATAAATTTGCAAAGACAAAGGAAAACTCACCTACCTTGAGATGTTTACCCTTTTGCAATACCAGTAAAAGTCTTATAATGCTTCTAAGGTTTAATTCAAAAGTTTATTTATGAAGCCCACCCTGATTTCCTGTAGCTGATTTTATTCTTTCTCATGTCTGAAGATACAATCTTACCACCATTCTAGCAATTGATTATATATTCTCTTGTATTGCCCTAACAACTATAAAGTTCTTTGAACTCAGAGATGCACACTAATTATTTTCTATCCCCATGAGTCCTGGCACATAGTCAGAACCTAATAAATTATTTGCTGATTTGAAAAAGCATGTAACACATATTGAAACTTAAAACAATACAGATTAATTTATTTGGGATTTCTGATGGCTAAGGGCTTTTTTTTTAATGGAAGAATACTTTTATTTGAAAAGGCAGCTGTCTCTCATAATATATTGTACAACAAATTCTCCAAAGTGTATTTCCCAGTAACTTTTAATTCAAACGCATGAAATTTTCAAAAACAAATAATCTTTTATAATATTCCTTTAGGAGCCCTTTGTGAAGGGCTGACTGTACCTATAAGCAGCTTTCTTGGGAACACTAGTAGTGCTAATCAATTTTTTTATGGAAAGTGTGGTGAATCAGACTTTAAGTTTTTCAAAACAGTTCGTATTAATTTAAGTACTTGTATTTTCCTTCACCACTATATGAAAAAGACCAAAATTCTTTATAGCCTTTCAATACTTCAGTTAATAAGTATGCTAGAAATTTTCAAATACACCTATGTTGCTTTTAGCCAACTAACGACAACATTATTAAAATAATATGCATCCTAATTGTAGAATGGCAATTCAAAGCATTTTGAATTAGGATGCTATGCTTTGCAGAAGTGAAAGGATTAAAACAATACTGATAATATAAATATTTATATAAGATGTATGTAAGATTAAGCTTCTAGATGAATAAATATCTATCCCAATATTACCCCTTTTTTTCCTACCAAATACTTCAATTTAAAACTATCACTTTTTTTAAGATTTTACTTATTTATTTGAGAGAGAGAGAGAAAGAGAACACAAGAGCACACAAGCATTGAAGAGGGAGAAGCAAGAAGCCCAATGAGGGGCTCCATCCCAGGATCCTGGGATCATGACCTGAGCTGAAGGCAGCCGCTTAACTGACTGAGCCACCCAGGTGCCCCTAAAACTATAATTTTTTTAAAAGAAAAATATTTAATCTACTTCAACATTTCTGGAGTGTAAGATTTTAGGGACCTCAGAGAAGATATTATAACATTTGTTTCATATTTGGCCTATTGCTTCTTTTGATTTGCTACCATTGCATTTTGTTGTACAAAAAAAATAAAAACAAAACAAAAAATTTTAAAAGGTAAAAGTATTTTTATATAATCAAACTCCTTTCAAGCGTAATGCAAGTGAAATAAGTCAGTCAAAGAAAGACAAATACCATATGATTTCACTCACATGTGGAATTTAAGAAACAAAACAATTGAGCAAAGGAAAAGAGAGAGAGGCAGACTAAGAAACAGACTCAACTCTAGAGAAAAAACTGATGGTTACCAGAGGGGAAGGGATGGATGAAGCAGGTGATGGGGATTAAGAAGGGCACTTGTGACGAACACTGAGTGATATATGCAATTGTTGAATCCCTATATGTACACCTGAGACTAATGTTACACTGTATATTAACTATTCTGAAATTAAAGTAAAATAAAATAAACAAATTCATTTCAGACCTACAGGTTCAAATATTTCACTTTCAACAAATGGTATGAGAAAACAGTGGAGCTCCTTAGGCCTCTTTTTTTTTTTTTTTCTAGTAATCACTTTTAGTGATTTTTTTTTTATTTTTTTATTTTTTTTTAACTTTTAGTGATTTTTAAAGGACGTTGCAATATTCCCTATATAATTCAATCTGTATGAATAAAATTGTGAGGTATGTGCCAAAGCAAAGACCTTTAAATTCAGTGTTTTAAAATAACTGTTTTCATGACTCTATTATAGATTACTTTGAACTGGATAGAAATTACCTTAAAACATCATAAAACATATAAGAACCTATAAGGAAAATTTCTTTTTTGTTCCAGTTAATTCTCAACTGACAGTACTAGTGTTCTATTATTTAAAATAAATGTATTATGGTGTATCTTGCATATAATTGAAAAAAATATTTTTGTTTACTATTACTTTAACAAAAAGAAAACTACAGTACTGAAAACATTCATTTTAACATGATTTATTATTCACTTAATCAAAAAACTGTTATATTGTCTAAAATGTTCAACAATAAACTATACGTATAAAATTAATTGGTATTTCACATTACCAAGACTGTTTCATATAAATATCATAGTAATGTTATAGCAACTCTTGACTTCACCACATAAAAAACTATTTAACAAATAGCTGAAATCACAATGCTTAATTTATTTTTATTAAAATGGAAAGCTTATACAAACAAAAATGACTAATAATATTTCTCAGCATTTAACAAAAGCCTTTTCAAAAGACATTGTAATCTGATTAATTTTAAGTTACCTATATTTATATAACTGCTATGAAAAATTAAGCCTTTCTAGTTGCAAGACTTTTCATCTCTTGCCATCTAAATTGTACTTCTGTAACTTTAATAGAGTATGTAGTTTGATCCTTTTAGCTAATTAGTGGATCAGCAAGAAGGAAGTCAGGCCATTGCAATTACTGTCCACATGTTCATTTATATCAAATACTCTACAGGTCAGCCTAAACCTGTTTCATTTCACAAAAGACTATTTTTTCCACCTGTTTGTTTTATTTCACAAAGATTATTTTTCCTTATTCATAATGTCTTTCTGAAAATGATCAACTCTCCCAGCATTATAATGGCTACTTGTACATGCTGTAGAAATAAAAGGAAATAAAATTTGCCTTAAACAAGCAGAGACAAAGAGGCCAGCCTCTAGACTTATCGTTTCTGCAACTCTCTTTTAACCATTCTAATTCTGTCTCTATCTCTTGTATTAAAGTCTGATCATATATATTTAATTCCATTCTTTAAAATTTCAGTAGACAACTTCAGTGCTAACCTACCACTGCCCTGTCAGAAAATCTTTGATGTCACAGCATAATAGCTCCTGAAAGAACAGCACTAATACTTAATGTAACATGAAACCAGGGCTCTGCAGTGGGGCTGTCTGCTGTCAGGAACAAACAAGTTCACTGCTGTTCCCCAGAAGTGACAAGGTTAGGACCTAACTGTACAACAAGCTTCACTACCAACAGAGATTTATTTTTATTAGAAACTAAGAATGTCACTTATTCTTTTAAATATGCCAATCTCTATTTTGAGAATAAAAAATAAACTATATTTTAATGTCAAACAATGCACGTGGCTCAATTTTTCCCAAAGGAAGGTCTCCAGTGTATTCGAAGAATTAACAGACCAAATGGAAATAGCTAAACTTACTACTAAGGATCAACTAATGCACTATTTTATTATTTCAGAAGTCACATCAAACATTTACATTTCAAAAACTTTTATAATATCCTTGGGTTGGAAGTGACTATAAAGACCTTTCTTAAGATATTATTACATGATACCAAAACGTCTGCTTAAGGCTAGCCATTTCAAACCAAAAGATTCATCAACAGAAAAAGGAATCACTAAAATAGTAACTGTGCACAGTCAATAAAGGAATTCATACCTTGATTTTTTTTAACCTACTAACCAACTGAAAATACAATTAATTTCCAGACATGTATATAGCATCTATGAAGGAACCAATATAAAACTATTTAATTACTAGTTGACCAAAAAAATCTCTTTTAATGTCATCTATTATGAAATATTGAGGCATATCTGTTCCTTTTTTGAATCCCTAAAGCAATATATTGTCTATAGTATTCACTTAACAAATTAACTTCCTGACCTCTCTGTTACTATTGTCTTGAATTGTTCATTTTCTTAATATTAATGTCGTTAAGATCTGTACAAAAAAATTATAAACTTTACTGGGAGACTTTTAAAAGAACTAAAATAAATGCGGAAATATAATGCATTCATGAGTTAGAAGATTCAATGTTATAAAGATATCACTTCCCTAAAAATTGACTCATTGATTAAATGCAAACTGAATAAAAAACCCCAACAGGTTTTATGGAATTTAACAAGTCAGTTCTAAATTTATATGTAAATACAAAGAGCCAAGAAGACCCAGGACACTCTTGAAAAATAAGAACAAAGTGGCAGAACCTACTCTATAAGATAAGAAACTTATTATAGAGAAAATATAATTACGTCAGAGTATATGGGTACAAAAAAGATAAAGACATCAAAGGAACATAATATAGGACCCCAAAGTGGGTGCCTGCTTATCTGGGCATTTGATATATATATAACAAAGGTAGCCCTACAGAGAAATCAAAAAATGATGGATTTTAATAAATCATCTGATAGCTGGATACCCATAAGAGGAAGAAAACAATATCTCAAACAATATCTCAAAACAACTGCAAGTGAATTAAAGGCCAATATGAAAGTCTTTGGAAATTATTTTCATGACCTCAGATAGGAAAGAATGTCTTAAACAACATAGGAAAAGCATTAACTAAAATGGAAAAGATCAATAAATATTCAACTATATTAAAATTAAGAATATCTGTTCATTAAAAAATCCCATAAAGAGAGCAAAAAGACAAGCCAGGAGTGAGGAAAGATATCTGCAACACATATAAATGACAAGGCATAAATACACAGAATATGTAGAACAATCTAATAGAAAACGGGCAAAAGACTTAACAGGTACTTAACAAAAGAAGAAATTTACCTGATCAAAAAACTTATTAAAATGTTTAATATCATTGGTAATCAGGGATGCAAATTAGAACCATGATGAGATAGTATTGCCTGCATACCCAACAGATTGGCAAAACTTTAAAATCTGACAACATCAACTATTGGCAAGGATGTCGAGCAATGGTAGTGTTCGCAGACTACTGGTTGGCGTATAATCACTTTAGAAAAGAGTTTAGCATTATCGAGTAAAAATGCAGATAGGCACACCCTCTGACCCAACAATTCTATTCTTGTATATACAACCTAGAGAAACATGTACACATGTTCACCAAGATTGGTTATATGTACAAAAAGGTTCACAGTGGCATTGTTCATAATAACCAGCAACTCAACTGGAAACAGTCCAAATGCTCAATGACAACAGAAAAGATAAATAAGCTCTGATACTCCCACAATGATAAGTAATTTAATGAACTAGGATTTCATGATGATACATATTAAGCAAAAACTGCAACACATAAAAAATAGGTTCTGCATGGTTTATATAATGCATTAAAACAGGCAAAATCAAACTATATTGTTCAGAGGTGCATCCATAGGTAGTAAAACTATAAAGGAAGTGACTCACGTTAAATACAGAATGGTGGTTACTTCTGAAAGAGGATGGGGGTAAGACTGGAAAGGGACACAAGTGGCTTCTGAGATATCAATATTCTTTTTCTTTTTTAACTTGGATGTTGGTTACATGGAACTCACTCTATAATTATTCATTACAGAAACACACAACAGTATTTTATATAATTTACAGGTTTACATTTCAGTTTTAAAAAAGAACAAATCTACTTTACACAGAATTATTCTGAATAAAAATGAAATAATGTATGAGAAAAGCTCTCTGAAACAAACCACAAACTACTACAAACATACTCATTTTTTAAAGTTAGCTATGAACTGGAAACCCGCCCCCCCCCCACATACACACACACTCATAAACTAAGAAATAACATACATGGTATAAAATTCCCTACTTCAAAAGCATATGTTGTCACCTCAAAGTAGTAAGACGCATCTCCTGAAATATCATAAAATGTTGTTTAGCATTCATTTTTGGAGAGTCATTCCTTTGGATGAAAACATTATTCTTTCTTGAAATCAAAACACCTCTTGAGAAAATGTACTAAGCAGAACTAAAACTATATTGGATTGCTGAAGAAACGTCAATAAAAAGACTTGGGATTTTCAGATTTAGAATAAATACACTCTATTTCATGTCTCTACAAAACTCCTATGCAAAAGGTCTATTCCCATTTTATAGCCTTTCCAAGATATTACTTATCAGAAAGCTATCTTTTAAAAAACTAAGGGAAATTCTTTTTAAGTATGAATAACTAATGGAAATAATCTTTAAAAATGAATGAAAACAAAGAAAAGAAAGTAGGAAGGAGAGAGGGGGAGGGAGAAACTGAAGAAGCTAATTAATTTATTTTCACTAATTCTTAGTTTTAAAAACAGAATCTCATATTCCACCTTTAAATGTATACACACAAATGCACATTATCTCACTTAAGTTAACAAGCAAAAATGGTATGACTAGAAAATTTTTAAAATATTTAACATTATTATTCTTTATAAAAACAACTTGTGTATTGGCTTCTCACAATATTACAATACACTTTCCTGATTTTCCTTCTTGCTATCAAAGTCTTTTTTGTTATGTATCTTCTAAAAGGACCATGTCTCAGCTAGCAGAAGAATTTCTGGGTCATACAGTAATTACATGTTTAACTTTTTGAGAAACTAAACTGTTTCTAAAGTGACTGCACCATTTTATGTTTCTACCAGCAATGTATAATGGTTCCAATATTTCCAAATCCTTGCCAATATTTGTTAGTTTCACATTTTTATAATCACAGCCATTCTAGTATGAGGAAGAAATATCTCATTGTGATTTTGATTTACATTTCTCTAATGACTAATGATCTTGAATACCTTTTTATGTGCTTATTGGCCTTTATAAATCTTATTTGAAAAACAGCAGTACAAATCCTTTGCTCTTTTTTAAAAAATTGGTCATTGGGGCTCCTGAGTTGCTCAGTCATTGAGCATCCAACTCTTGATTTCAGCTCAGGTCATGATCTCAGTGTCGTGAGAGCAAGCCTCACATCAGATTCCACACTGAGATACTTTCTCCCACTATGCTCCCTTCTCCCTGCTGGTGTGTTCACACACACACTCTCTCTCTCTCTCTCTCTCTCTTTCAAATAAATAAAATCTTTTAAAAATTTGGCTACTTGTCTTTTTATTGTTGAGTTGTGAAAGTTCTTTATATATTCTGGATACAAGCCTCTTGTCAATTTAATATTTGCAAATATTTTCACCCATTCTATAAGCTATCTTTTTACTTTCTTTATGGTTTCTTTGGAAAGACAAAAGTTTTTAATTTTGATGTAGTCTAATTTACCTTTTTGTCACTAATGCTTTTGATGTCATGTCTAAGAAATAATTGCCTAATCCAAGGTCATTGGATTTACTCCTTCCTATCTTTTCTTCTAAGAGTTCTATAACCTTATCCCATATTTAAGTCTCTGATTCATCTTGAATTCATTTTTTAATTGAGGTATGAGGTATGGTATGAGGCAGGGCTCCAACTTCATTCTTTTGCATACGGATATCCAGTTGTCCCAGCACAATTTGTTGAATCTCATGACCCACCCCAAACCTGCAGCATTCAAATCTGATTTTTAATAAGATCCCCAGGTGACTTGTACGCTTAGTAAAATTCAAGAAGCACTTCTTCTCTAATTGATAAAATGTATAAAGTTATAGAATTGTTAAAAAAAATTTCCAATAGAATCTCTATTAATGAGCAAGATCTATTCCAGTAACACATCCTTTCTATGAAGTTAATTTTACCAGGACAAGATTGTAGAACTTATAACTGGCCACCTACAGGACAAGAGGTAATCATTAAGACCAAACATGGGTTCACAAAGAACAGGTCCTGTCATATTAACCTCTCTTGCTTCTTTGTCTGAAGTGCTTTATTACTTGATGAGTAATGCATTAGAAATAATTTATCTGAATTTCAACAAGCCATTTGACAAATGGTCTCAAGTATCCCTGCTATATATACTGTAAGTTTGTTACTATAGGACACAGTTTTAACCACCCTTTAAATTTCTAGCATCTATCTGGCATATAGAAAATACTTAATTTGTTTAATTTTATTTAATTAATTAAGCCTTCTGGATATACAAATAAATGTGGGCTAACTGCTGGCATGCTCAACGAAGTTTTTAATAATTAATATGTTAAGAATCAGGATCTAAAAAAAAAATAATAAAAAAAAAATAAAAAAAATAAAAAAAAAAAAGAATCAGGATCTAAAAGGATCTTAAAAATTAAAAGCATAAAGAATAAGGAAGAGAGTATAATGACAGTAATGGAAAAACTAAGAGAACATCATGTCAACTTTATGCCAATATATTTTTAAAATCTAGAGAAAAATAGATGATTTTCTGTAAAATATAAATTTACCAAAACTGACTCAGGAAAGGACAAAAAATATGAACAGACCAATAAAATACTGTTAAATATCTATTTCTTTTAAAGGTGTGAAGTTTGGATGGAACTAGAGGGTATTATGCTAAATGATAAGAGTTAATCAGAGAAAGACAATTATCCTGTGATCTCACTCATATGTGGAAGTTAAGGGGCAAAACAGAGGAATATAGGGGAAGGGAGGGAAAACTTAAAAAAAAAAAAAAAGATGAAATCAGAGAAGGAGACAAACCATAAGAGATTCTTAATCCTAGGAAACAAACTGAGGGTTGTTGGGGGGCTGTTGTTAGATAGGGTAATCGGGTGACAGGCATTAAGGAGGGCAGTGATACAATGCGCAGTGGGTGTTATATAAAACTGATGAATCACTGAACTTTACTTCTGAAACTAATAATAGACTATATGTTACTTAACTAAATTTAAATTTAAAAAAATAAATAAAAATGTGAGGATCAAATGACTTTAGAGGGAAGTGTAAACTTTTAGAGAACTATCAATTCCTGTGCTATACAACAGACAAAAATAGCGGTAAACAATAGACGATTCCTATGTTTTCAGAACATAGACTAGGATGGAAAGCTTCCAATTCATTTTATGAAGCTGGCATGACCCATACTACCAAAATTCTATAAAGATAGCACCAAAAGTAATTATACATATTTTATACATGTTTATATGCAAATATAAAATATACATATCAGGAATACAAGGATAGTTAAGCACAAGAAAATCTATCAACATGTTTTACAGAATATTAACAAGAATTAAAAATAAAAAAATTATTTTGTCAATAAATGCCAAAAAAATACTTGATGAAATGTTTAAATATCCTAAACCAAAAAATCCTAATAAGGAAAGATCAAATGAATCTAACCAGAGTAAACCTACCTGGAGTAAATGCAAACTCCTGCACTTAGCTCCAAAACAAAACAAAACCTCAGCAGCTCAAGTATAGGATGGATGAGACATGGTAACTAAAAAGCTTGTGAGTTCTAGTTGGCAGTAAGATTTCTGAGTCAACAGTGTGATATGGCTTCCACAAAAACTTAGGCTCCATTAATAAAATAATACTATTGAGAACAACAGAATAATAATTCTACAGTATAATGTAGTGGTTATACTCAGATTCAAATCCCAACCATCATTATTATTAAAAATCACCTTAAGAAAATTTCTTAATTCCTGAGTCTCAGTTTCCTCACCCATAAATTGGAAATAATACATGCCTCACAGGGTTAAGGTTAAGACTTTAATGAGATAACATTGTACATAATATTGTTCAATATATAAAACAAAATTTTAAGCAAGTTGCCCAGACATTCTTTCATTCACCAATACGTACTGAGTGCTATTAGGTTCTGGGCATTGCTTTAGTCACTAAAAATTAAACAACAAACAAAGAGACAAAATTCCTATCCATGTGGAGCCTATATTTCGGTGGAGAGGAAGAACTTCTCTATTGTTGCTCCCCAGCATGGCCTGAATGATCACATATGATTTTACACCATAAAAAGAATGATAAAAACACCCCTTTGAGTCTGAGGTTCCATAAGGAAAAGATGGTGAGTCTATGATTTGAGGTATAAATACTATAGGAATACATAGAAATGCATTCCCAAATTCTAATCTACCCAAAGGCTTATAACAACTACCATACCACTGCCATCTCCTCCAGCAACATCACCATGGTATTGATGCCTTTAGGCAACCCTTTTAATTTCACAGCTGCCCTCTTAGATACTGCACGTCATCTATCCCTTTAAATACTGAACTAATGGATGCCTGCACTGTCTCTCTCCACTGGTGCCCTCCTCATCACGAAAACATCATGAAGTCATTAGTAAAAGAGCTTAGCTTTTACCATCAGACAAATCTGGGTTCAAATCCTATCTCTAACATAGCCAATCTGCTGCTTCCACTAGGAACTTTCTGGACCTGGAGGTCAAACGGGCAATCCATGACCCATTCCTGGAGGATGCCTTCCGGGTCCACGGGACACAGAAACCTGCACCAAAAAAGCTTTGATGGCAACTCTACCCCAATCTCAGCCAGCTGTCTCTACCTGTAACTTTCTAGAACTTAAATATTAGGTCTGTAATCAGTGACCAGGCCAAGTCGCACCTGGGTCCTCCCTGGAGGATGCCTCCTGGGTCAAGCTCCCTATCTGTTACCTGCTACCTCTTTAAGCTCACCATTGCTTCTTTGGTTATTGTCACAAATTTGGCCCTGAGACAACTCACACCCAAACTCATTCTATACCTAAATTACCTCATGTCCACAAATTATGAAATTCAAAAATGAAAATACTGGCCTTACAATAAAGGACTGTTCATTCCAACTGATTTGTTGACTTGCAGCTGAAGAGATTCTCAAAGTACCTGTTACTATAAAACAGTATTCCCTCTCAACAGTACTGTAGAGTCACTGTGTTGGGGAAATTGCACATCACATCCTAGTAGTATTCATTTTTACCCCTTCAATGAAGTATTTTGAATATTGTTCACTTTGGGCCAGATTCTCCTTTTAAAAGCATTCACTTTAATGATATATAATGCTTACACGGCACCCACCATGTGCCAAGCATTGTTCAAAGTACTTATATTTACTCACTTATACCTAAAACAACACTGAGAAGTGGGTACTATTTTACAGATTAAAGTAGATTAAAGTAACGGGCCCATGTTCACCCTGCTAGAAAGTGGTAGAATATGCTCTTAGCCACAATGTTTCAAGCTCATTCCACCCCAAACTGATTCTCCAGCCCTGTACAAGTAAGAGAAATAAAGTTAGAGTCAGCAAAGGATTTCTACTGTTCAGAATGCTTGACAAAGAAAACTAAGAACAGATTTTAAAACACAATCTTAAATGTGGGAGAGAAGGCAGGACAACAATAAAAATTCAAAGGAGGGAAATTGTTTTAAATTTGGGGGATAGGAGGAAATTCAGGAAATTCAAAGCACTAGTATTTTTCAATATTATTTTGCCCTAAAATTGACATCTAGGCAACCCATGCATCTGTCTTAAGACTGAAATCATTAAGTGCTTAAAAAAGAATTTAAGTATCTGTATCTAAAAAATTTAAATAGATCCAGTTCTTGCCTGATGGCTGCTCACTGTCTACTACAATATATAAAACACCAACTGATAGATAATTGGCCTCACTGGCGTCCCTTTACATTGCTAGAACAGACAGAAAGAAACACATCAACTCACAACAAAACTTAACATGTAATGGAAAGTGGGGAAAGTAAAAAAATAAAAAATAAAAAGTAGAGAAAACAAGTGTTTCTAAGTCCAAAGAAAGATCTATTGCTTCATACAATAAAGGTGGTATTCCTAAAAGCCAAGAGCCACTCATCAGTGACCTTCATAGACCTTACTTATACCACACAGTGCTCTCTCCCTTAGCAGTAACAGAACCTTGTAAGTCAAACAACACAAAAGATAATAGGTCATCAAATGGAAATAAACCATCTAACTGGTCCAAAGGAAAGAGTATTGGGAATTGCTGTATGTGAATGTGAAGCTGACTGAAATACAGGAAGTCCTCACTTTGCACTAAAATGTGTTAACCAAAACTAGCGTATTTTGGAGCCAGGTCCTCACTTTGCAAGGTTTTATAGTAACTAAGATCAAACCATGACATCTGAACTATGTAAGAATGAGATTAGAACTATGCAGAGAGGATACAGTTCTGATATAACAGAAGTTTTCATTAACACCGGCCATGCAAAGCAAGGATGGCTTTAATAACTGAACCTACTGAAATTCAACATCACATAATAATATGTTCAGCTCCTGATTATCCTGGTTATCCAAGCTCCTGATTATCTAGTTTGTAGCTTATCTGTGGGAAATCTCATGACTTACTTGCCTCTTATAGGCAGCTCTGTTACAGCAGAAATACTATGGGACTTCAAGCCAGGACATCTGGGTTTAGATTATGCTTCTACCACTTAATAGCTATGTGACCTTGGGCAAGTCCTTTTCTCTGTCCAACACTTACTTTCTCTGAGTATAAAATAAGGATAGTTACATCTACCTCCTAGAGTTGTGCAAATGAAGTAATAAAATAATAATCACTAATATTTAATGAGAGCTTACAACAAATCAGGCACTCTTCCAAGTGTGTTTTATATATTAAACTTCTCAGGGGATCCCTGGGTGGCTCAGTGGCTTAGCACCTGCCTTCAGCCCACGGCGTGATCCTGGAGTCCCGGGATCAGGTCCCACATCGGGCTCCCTGAGTGGAGCCTGCTTCCCCCTCTGCCTGTGTCTTTGCCTCCCCCCCCTCTCTCGAATAAATAAATAAAATCTTTAAAAAAAAAAAAAAGGAAAGAAAGAAACCTCTCAAAAACTATGATACAGGTTATTATCTCTATTTTATGAAAGCATCCAAAAATATGTCTGACATATGGCAACTGCCCAATATATGTTTGGTGATATGCATCTTTCATTACTCAATATTGCCTCTATCCATGGCAGTGAATAGGTACTGAAAAGGAAATGGGAAAATCTGAAATCTGTTTATGTATTAGATGCTTCAAAAAACTGTTTGAAGAGGATAATTCAATTCTTACTGAAAATTGAGGGGAAGGGTATTCTTATTCCTAGAATTTCCTTTATCCTTCTCCTCTTGAGTGCTAGTTGTACTCTTAAGATTCTGGAAGAGGTTAACTAACAGACTTCAAAGACAGCCAACTCCGTTGGTGACAGAAACCATATTCAAAAAACCTGGCACTGGCCACTGCTGCCAGCCTCGCCAAACACATGCAATGAATTGATGGCTGTGTCCCAATGCCCTGCCTATCTCATCCAGCCCAACCTCCTTCACAGACACAACCCTTCAGATGCTAACACTTCCTGCCTGAAGTTCTTATTAGCCATTTTAGGTTAGAAAGCAAGGGCACTGTCTAGGATCACACTATGGAAATGCACTCTATCAAATTGTCTGGGAAAGTGAAGGGAAGCTAAAAATATTACAATTTTTGCTCATGTGTCCACAAGCATAAATTCATTTATTCAGTTAAATTCTTAGCCATTTGTCACTTTAGAAGGCAGAGTAGACATGATACCTTGAGACTGACTTACAGAACAGAGAATTTCATTGCAAGTTCTTTGTGGAGACGCAGCACAGAGTTCTATCCCAGAACAGTATAAACAGGATGTCAGAGCTGAAACCTCTTTGGGGATCATCAAACTTCTCATTCTACCCATAAAGAAACTAATTCCTAGAAAGAAGTCTCTTAGCCAAAGTCACCCAAAGTTTATTGGCAGAGCTGAACCTCCCAAACTGGGTTACTATTACATCATGCTGCCCAACAAGTATATCAATGGAGAAAGGAAAAAGAGAAAAATGAGAGAGAGTCAAAGACCATGCTAGCCTGTAACCATATCTTATTCCTGCTTTTCTCACCTTCCCCATCTTCTGCTCCAATTGTATCTAAATCCAAGGAAGGCTGAGTAAGGAAGCAACAGAGGGCCTCAGCATTCAGGGAAATAGTGATCCTCCAGCAACTTAACTATGGAATCTTGCTGACCCCTTCATGTTAACAAACTGTTTTGCCTTGAAGAATAAAAAATGGCTTACATTAAGATATGGAAAGACCCCAGATGTCCATCAACAGATGAATGGATAAAAAGATGGGAGATACACACACACACACACACACACACACACACAAACACACACTATGGACCATTACTCAGCCAACAAAAAGAATGAAATCTTACCATTTGCAGTGATGCAGATGGAACTAGGCGGTATTATGCTAAGGGAAATAAGTCAGTCAGAGAAAGATAAATATCATATGATGTCACTCGTATGTGGAATTTAAGAAACCAAACAGATGAACATAAGGAAAGGAAAAATAAGATGAAAACAGAGAGGGAGGCAAACCACAAGAGACTCCTAACTATAGGAAACAAACTGAGGGGGTTGTTGGAGGGGAGGGGTAACTGGGTGATGGGCATGAAGGAGGGTACTTCAAGTAATAAGCACTGAGTGTTATATGCAACGGATGGATCACTAAATTCTACCTGTGAAACTAATCATACAGTATGTTAATTAAATTGAATTTAAATAAACTTTTTAAAAAGATGGTTTAAAGTCTGCTCCCTCTCTCATACTAGAGTGCTGTGAGAATGCCACGCTACTGTTTTCTGAACCTCAATGCTGATAAGTCTGTAGCCCCGCTCCCTGTCTTAGGTTTTCAGTGGTTGGCTACATTCTTCACAGGGATCTGTCCCAGGAGAGTGTTCTTTGGAAACTATGTTTTTCCTCTTTGACTCATCATACCCATACCTGTCTCTCCCATTTACTTTTCTATTTCCATTGTCCAAAGTGAGCTCACACATCCCAAGAGTATCCTATAAATACACTGATGTATATATACTTATTTTAAAAGTAAGAAAAATTAATCCTTACTTAAATTTAACAAATTAACACCTGGGTTTATATGTCAAACATTAATGTGTCATGTCCCATACCAGAGGAAAGAGAGGAAAGAGATGATAAATAATAATACCTAGTTTTTAACTAAACCGTGAACAAATGCTCAAGCTGTTTAAAATGATCCTCCCAGAGAATACAGTTTGAAGATAATATTAATAATATAGGCCTTCATGACATTAATACTAAGGCTAAACCAGTACTTGTACTGCAGGAGCAACCCTTTGGTGGCCACATTACAGGATATCTAGTATCACCAACAGTGTACCTTATCCTGTTGAACTTTGACATATTAAATAATAAGAATATGAAGCCATTACAATCAGTAAGACATTTTGAAACTAAGCATACAGATATAAATTTTTGTAATGCCTACAATTTTTCCAGTAATGTTTAAAATCATGCAATTCTCAATCTTACAAAATTTCATGAAACTTAATGTTAAATGCTTAGAAACCTCTTCTGAATTTCCTTAATTAGAAAAGACAAAAAGCTACACTATTAGAAAAGCGCATGTTCCTCTGCTACTAGTAAAATGGCTAAAATAATACACAGAAAACAAAATGGCAACAAATTTAAATAAACTCCCTTGCTAAAAAATTAGAGCTCTCACAGTGCACAGCTCTGAGTAACAATTTACATAGAATGATATGTGAATTACATCCTCTGGGATTGTGCCACAGTATTGGAAGATGCATAGAAAACATGGCTGAAGATCTGAAAAAAAAAACTCACACGTGTAGGATGCCTCTTTTTCAGATAAATGAATGTATGTATTTTTAACATGCCTCAGTTTGCCATATTTGATAGGCAAAGTGCTACATTTGAGTGAGCCACTATAATAAGTACCAAAGAAGACATAATCTCAACAATGTTACTTTTCTAATTAAAAATAATTTTTAGAGGAAACTGGCTAAGTGTAACCACTGGTGGAATGGTTACCCTAGCTGGACTAAAGGGGGAAAAAAAACAGACACAAGATGACAGAGAGGGCACCACGGACTTCACTAAATACATCGCTCATAGCCAGGCAATGGGGACACAATGTTGAAGCCAAGTACTGTAATGATGATGCAATTACTTTTTTAAATAGACCTGTAAAACATCATATAATCTTTACAATGCTTTGAAATGAGATGGGAAGTCGTAACCATGTGGGTTGCTTGCACCACCCAGATGTGTGCTTATTTGATGGCACAGTTTCCAAACTTAAGGATTAGGAACAACAAAAAGAAAAAAACCTAGTGTACACGAGGCAAGTAGATGTTGTGTGTGTTACAAAGTAGCTAACTAGCTAGCTAACTAGGTACTTACATACATACAAACCATCAAAAAAATTTAATCTGTCTCTTCAAAGTAAAGGTGAGATTTTATCAAATGAGAAAGTAAATGCTTTTCAAAACAGATTTGTGCTATGAAAAAGTATTTTGAAAACATATGTTTGGAAACGATTCCATCATAGTGTGATTTTGTTACCAAAAATTCTATGTCTATCATCTACAAAAACTCTCATCTGTTTTCAATTTAAAATTGGCAACAGAATATTCTAACCTGTTTAATGGTGTTCCAAAGAGTTTCAATGGGTTTTGAGTCTATTTATTAAAAATATTAAAATGCTATACCTTCAACTTCATTGCCAGAAACAACTGATTGCCATCAGGGAAGATTTTAACAAATTTTTGCGTATTTTGTGAATAGGATTAACAAATTAGTACACAATTTAGCAAGTGCAAATAATGATGTACTTCTTCCACTTGGATCTATTTTTCTTTTTGAGGTATAATTTTCAGCTATGGCAGCATTAAAACCATGTAGCAAAGTAAACTGAACTTAGAACCACGCTTATAAATTATTTCATCACAAAGTGTTAAACTAACTTTTAAAAATAACAAAGCATGGGATCCCTGGGTGGCGCAGCGGTTTGGCGCCTGCCTTTGGCCCAGGGCGCGATCCTGGAGACCCGGGATCGAATCCCACATCGGGCTCCCAAGCATGGAGCCTGCTTCTCCCTCTGCCTGTGTCTCTGCCTCTCTCTCTGTGACTATCATAAATAAATAAAAATTAAAAAAAAAAATAACAAAGCATGTTAAATTACCGAGTTTGGGAAAACCACAGTTAGTTTTAAAATATTATTTATTTTATCTATATATCTTTCTTTATAATATCAATTTATGATTATTTTATAGGATATATTAGCACACTAGCACACATATATAATTTTAAATAAATATGCACATGCACTAGGATGCACTCTCATAAACATTTTGCTGATGATCTGTTGTATCCAAAAAGTTTGAAGACTCTTCAATTCTATCCCGTTACAGAATTCTCTTATAGTTAGAAGTTCTCCCTAAATAAGCCTTAAAATGATCTTGCCAGAGGAATTCTTCCAGCTTCACCCCTACCAACAATACTCTCAAGTTACCCTTGGGTAACCACCTAAGATCTCTATTTCCTTCTCTCTTTAAACATCCTAAATTTTGCTCCTTTCACCTTGGCCACTGAAAATGCTACATTCACTCTAATCAATCAGGGAAGATATTCAAACAAACATTATATAAATAATCCAACATATTTACTTTTAAGATGCACTAGCAATATACATATTTAAACTTATTTAATGGATGCCATGAAACAATTTAGGATG
Organism: Vulpes lagopus; assembly: GCF_018345385.1. Lineage (NCBI taxonomy): Eukaryota > Metazoa > Chordata > Mammalia > Carnivora > Canidae > Vulpes > Vulpes lagopus. The sequence continues at coordinate 10,575,711 of NC_054838.1, read as the reverse complement.
ATCAAATAATTTAATGCCCCCTTACTAAATTTACTAAAATTATATTTGTGTTTTTAAATTCTATCAGATGTAAGTTGTATTAAATAAGCAAAATTAGAGAATATATAATCATAACCTAAATAAAATTTAAAGGACATTGATTCAAATGTCCTATTTATTTGGCATATTAATAATAGAAACTACTGTACATGCACATCAGAAAGGAAGAATAAAATAACCCAACGATGTAAGAGTGGTGCTAAGAAAATTCAGAAGATAAAATTAGCATACAATATAAAGGGGTATACTTTTCCATATACTTTATTCAAATAGCTCTTGGTAACTTTAATGAGTCTTCTTTGTGAACATAACGAAGAAATTGAACACAAAACTACACAACTAAGACATGGCTAATTATGATGACCTATGAAAAAGGTCCCAAGCTGTCTTAACTGAAAGTTGAGCTATTTTTCATTCTTTCCCCACCATGCCATAAAGAGGAATTAAGTGCCCAAATTCACTAGTCCCACCTTAACTTAGGCTGTTACATATATTTGCCTCAGAGAAAATAAGCCTCTTACAAAATGCTATACAATTTAAATTCAGTGTACATGACCATGACCGTACTTTAGCATACCTGTAAATCACATAAACCTATACAAAAGTACAAGTGAAGGTCTTCTCTGGAACTGTTGTCTACAAAAGTTTAAAGAGTCTAACCCATGAAAAGCTGAAATTTTCTTCTAATAATGTCTTAGAATATCATATTAAAAATAAAAATTAAATATTACAATTTTAGTTGTTACAATATTGAAATTCTTCTTTAAACTTCAGTATATCTATTTTCAATTCAATCTTTATAGTGGGAAATAACAACAGCTAAGACATTTTTTAAAAGTCCAATTTTCCTCCAATGTATATTTGGATCTTCAGACTCTAGAGTAATAAATGTTCCTGAGATTCAGCTAAACTACTTTGCTGCATTCCAAGTTAGTTAAGCTTTGTTCAGTTGTTGTATGATTTCAATTTTCATTTTCTTTTTTTTTTTTTTTTTTGGTGGGGGGGGTGTTGCTTCTTATTAAAGAACTCAACTGAAAGTTCTAAAGGAAAGTTCTTTTAAGACTCATAACCAATTTAATATAACTAACGAGATGTTTTTAAACTGTTTTATAGAATTTTTGTATCCTTTTTTTTTTTTACCTGCTTAGCCTCTGAGCCTTTCTTTCTAATGGAGAGATTTCATCATATTATTCATGTCATGGTCAACACTGCAAGTGTCCAGTATGCCAAAGCCCCAGTAAGGAAGATAATGAGTTAGGGGATTAGAAACCAGAGCCATAACTTCTCCAGCCTATGTGACCACCAAGTCCTTTTTAGAAGTTGCAAAAATTTCAATAGGTGTGTTTTATTTGAAGAAACAAGTTATAAAACACAAGAAAACTTCCAAGCCAAAAACAGCAAAGAAGTCTTGTGGGCTCAGAGAAAAGGTATTCAAAAAGTCATAAGAAAACATAAGATCCCAGATTACAAAACTGAAGAAAGTGGATTTAGCATCCCTATTTGAGAGTAGTCAAAAGTAGAGAAGGACAGTTGCTGTTATTCTTGCTACTGTTCATTATCATCATTGTGAAATAATTTCTATTTCCTCCAAAAATTTTGAATCACTCTGAAGATTATTTTATGTTCATATTATCCTTCAATAAAAAAGAAGTTAGGAAAATGCCAACTCTCTAGTTAGAAAAACTTAATGACAAATGTGAGGCCTAAAGACCTATAACAAAATAAAGGAAACTCAGAAACAACACACAGATCTAAGAATTTCCAGATATTGGCCTTTCTCTAAGATCATGCTTGCCAGTTGAAAAAAGTTTTTTTTTTTATAGCTAAGATGTGAGATTTTAACTCACTGTACTGACCATCCAGTCATATATTAATAAGTCACTTACTTTAATTTTAATACTTATTTAATGTATTTAAAGAAAAGCAGTAATCTGAAAATTCTCTCCCATACCTTAAAAATGTACTCATAATGTCCCTGATCACAAAACTGAGCTAAGAAAGAGAAGTGTATCAGTTAAGCTGCTGGCCTATGGCTACATCACATTCATTATCAGAGATGGCCTTTCTAGGAGTTATAAAGATATAATTATGAGACCTTTCGGTGTCAGAACTAAAAAGTAGTAATAGTATCAAGTGTTTCCCACATGTCCAATGCTCCTCAGGATGTTACCTCAAATAAACTATCCTTAAACATTTTTAATTCACAGCTCAAAGGCTGCCTCCTACTAGAAGCTTTCCTTTCCTTACATAGGTAGTTTTGCTCTTATACCTATCTCTATTATAACAACCAGCACACTGCATAGAATTACCTATATTCATACCTCTTCATTGCATTTTTCATCTTTTTTTTTTGCATTTTTCATCTTTAAAATCATGTAATCAAGTGGTTCCCATCTCTTCCCAGCCAAGGATCCTTTCATTAATCCTCCCTCATGAACCCCATATTTTGAGAGAGAGTTGCCTTATAAAACTAGCCACAATTACTACTAAATCATTTTCTCATTTTTACTAATTGGAATATATAACTGATATTTAAAGCTTCTGATCAGCAAAATATTATTCATTTATACATTGGTATATGGGAAATGCAGCACTGGTTTGGCTCTGGAAATAAGTATGAAGATAAAATAAATGAACATTGACATTATATAGAAGAGACTGGGGGAAGGAAAAAAAAAAAAAGAGGGCCAAAAAAGCCAGTCCTGATTCATGACATACAAGCTTTGTTTGTAGTGAATAATACCCTGAAGCAAAACCCAATTGAAACATTTATTCATATCAAGTAGGAAGTTAGACAGTATGACTGGTAAGGTTATCTACTCAGCATAACTTTTATTGAATGAGGCAATGAATCGGAAAGCACTTTGAAAATGGAGTTCTACAAAATGTAACAACCCTATCATCTGATGAATTCTATCACAATCCCCATTTTAAAAATTAGGAAATCAAGTCTTAAAGAGGTTGCATAACTTATCCAAGGTCATGAAATTAGTTTAGGAAATAAGATTCCAAAGGAAAGATTCAAGAAATAAAAATTCAAAGTTTAATTTTTATTTTCTCACATGCAGGTTTATCATTCAAATCAAGAATACATGTTTCCATTTTTTTCATTAAATGAAACCAAAAGAAAGCAGATTAAGATGTGTATATTTGATACAAAGAACTTTCTGGTGTTAATCACTGAAATATACATAAACTGGGATGCCTAGGTGGCTCAGTGGTTGAGTGTCTGCCTTTGGCTCAGGGCGTGATCCCATTTTGGGATCCAGTCCCACACCAAGCTCCCTGTGAGGAGCCTGCTTCTCCCTCTCCCTATGTCTTTGCCTCTCTCTGTGTCTCTCATGAGTAAATAAATAAAATTGCTAAGATATATGTGTATATATATATATGTGTGTGTGTGTGTGTGTGTGTGTGTGTGTGTGTATATCAAGATATATATATATATATATATATATATATATATATATATATATATATATAAAGAAGATCATAAAATCTCATTCTTTGCAGGTTTTCAAAATAGAGAGTTTCCTAACTGATTAGAATGGAGAAGGAGTGATCGAAACACCCCTGGAGGATGCAGGGTGACAGATGAATTGACCTTTCAAAATCCCTTACAGTCCTTAGAATTGGAATTTTCTCAAATTCGAGAGCCGGACATCCAATCTTTGCATTTATCCCAAGTCTGCCAGACTACTAATGAATTCTCTTTTCTAGGAAATAAAGGAAGGAACACATATCATCACATTTCATGTAAGACTAAAAGAAACAGACTATGTAATTCTCCAAAGATTTCATAGTAAGTACACAGGGAAGCTGAAATGGGAAGCCAGATCTGTATAATGATAAGCACAGTACCACTTCAATAATAATACCACTTCAACAGGTATTAAATATTCATGTTATACCTAGCCCTGAGCTTAGTGGTTTACATTTATCTCATTTAAACCTCACAATAATCCTATGACGTATATATTTTTATTACTCCCATTTTAGAGATGAAGAAATGGAGGGTTAGGGATTACATCAAGGATATATTGGGGGTAGGGGGCGGCTGACTTCTAAATAGAAGGTTCAATGCCCATGAAGATAGCTGGAGATTATTTCTGAGAAAATAACAACATTGCTGCCCTTTTATATTCTTTCCCAAGAAAGAATGATGGATTATTCTCTCCTAGTTAGGAGCATTCTTCTCCAGTTCTACCAATGACCTGCTTAGCACCATGACAACTGCAGCTAAGTTTCCCCACCTACCAAATATCAAAAATGTTCAATAGAAAGGAAAATCCTTAAAAAAAAAAAATACTTGTGACTTCAAAAATGCCCTTCAGGGTGCCTAGGACTTAGTAAGTGCTCAATCATGTTACCCAATGATCTGTTTCTAAAGTATGAAAGGAAATATTTGCAACCATGTCTCTGAATGAGTTCCATTTGAAATCTATGCTCCTTATTTAAAGAAAAAAAAAAAAAAAACCTGTTACATTTTCTTTTTTCCACATATTGTACTTGTGTAGTCGTGGAAAGTAAAGCATCTTTAATTTTCTTTGTCTACTTTTAAAGAACTACTTTTCAAAAAAGAGAAGAGATTGTGCTCAGTGAAGTCAAAATCACAAATAGCACTAAAGTCCCTTTTTGCATTTGAATGGATATATTAAAGATAGACAATTCAATTCATCTCTTTAAGATGACTAGAAACAACAAATTATTGAAGGCAGTAGGGATAATAGATCATGTAAAGGGTTATCTTGTGAGATTTTTAGAGAAGAGAGATCAAGGGGATAACTTGATATGAGAGAATATAGAATATTTGCATAGATGCCAATATGCATATCACATAACGTGCTTTGAATTTACCTTGTATTTACTAAGCTTATTTATACAGGCCATCATTGAAAAGCATCAAATCAATACACTTAAGTAATTTTTATTCAAAATAGTTTAAAATACAAAAACTCTTAAAGAATTTCACAATATCACATTAGGCTTCTTCAATACATACTGCTTCAATCCAAAGAAAGCTTTAAAAAGCTTTCTAAACCAGTGTAGCTTAGCAAATAAAATATACCAGTGAATTCCTTGCTACATGTGCCAGAGTAGAATGTTCATAGAGAAAAAGCAAATAGGAAATAGAAAATCTACAAAATTACAGAGCAGCAAATTTAAGCTAGTTACCAAAAATGCAAAATTTTCTGAAATATATACAACATTGGACTACCAATTGTTAGATTTTTCTAATTTCACTATTCAATCCCCAAATAATTACAGGTTAAGATACTAACCCACTTCTTTATAAATAAAGCCAAACAACTCCCTATAAATGCAAAGAAGATAACTCTCTCTAGATAAATATAAAGATTTCTATAGCTTCAAATGATTGTTTTTCAGTTGTAGTAGTACAAAAGGGAATGCCACTACACATTTTTATGCCATTAAAAGGTAAAGAAGAATATTTTGGAATCCTTTAAGCAATTTGAAAGGTTTTTTTTTTTTCCAACATTATATGCTGAGCAATTAGGGAGGATTACTAAACCTATCAGTATTATAAAGTACAAATAACTGGACATTTGATTTTTTTAAAATGTATTTCCTTAGTTTATAATAGACCACAGCACCTACAACTAACCTCAGGAAATCATTCACATCATTCCTAAAGATGAAAGTTTTCTGAGTGGATAGTAAAATATGAGTGATACATAAGGGGTCTTAAAGGAGCAAGAAGAAATTCTGAATATAAACAAGGCATCATTCTGGTAAAAGGAAATACAAACAACTAGAATAAAAATAGTTGATGCACAAAAGCCATAATGAGGGGGTAGCTCAAAAAATAACTTCTACTTTGAATGGTTTGGATGAAATACAAATTATCTACAGAAAAGTGTGGACTGGCATAAATGTTTGTACAAAATTATAAGTGTATTTCAAGAAGTATGCAAGAGGCAACCGCCTGCATGATGCACAAGGTCCCGGCAATGCTCTGCTTAAGTGCTAGTGCACAGAGTCCAAACCACTGCATTTTAATTACCATGCAGCCTCAGATATATTGCCTTTGATATGGAAATGTTCTTGTTCTCTCATCTTCACATATGGTCTCATGCACAGAAATCTTTATCTGATTCATAAAAAATAAACTAGAATCCAATCTCAACACCTGACCTCAGTGCTTAGAAGTTTTTTACTAAGCATGGTGTCACTATAAAAAGAATGGCTAATATTGGTGTAAAGTTGGATATTTTGAGCAACGATATGAAGGATTTACAGTTAAGAACTGAACTGATACTGCTTCTCTGAGGTTTTAGGATTTCATGTTCCCTTTTTTGAGACGACCACAGATTTGAGGAAAAACAGACCATACCCTTTTTTGGAGGTGAGAGAGCCTTAGTAGATTTAAATGATATTCCATCTTAAAACCTCCACCCACATTCTTCAATTGATATTTTTATCCAAATTATGACAATGCATACTTAAAACCTGAAAAGCTCTATAAAAAATCATAACACAAATTTAAAATTATTTCCAGTTTGGCTAAAGGTCTAAACAAAATAATTACCTAAAAAGCTTTTACCCTCTTCCACAGAACAAGGAAAATAAAAACGCTCTTCCTATAAATGGATAAAGGATATGTAATGAAAGGATGATGAAAGTTTCGGATATAACTCTCACCAAAACAATTAGTTCTCAGATCACAGTTGAAGAATATCAGGCAAAAAAGATATGCTATATATTTAAAATGCACTTACATCCAATAAAAATTGCTCTTCACAGACAGACTATATCAGAGTGCCAGCTTTTTTCTTTTTTTTTTTTTTTTTTACTTGAGTATACTGAGATTCAGAATATAATCTAACCAGTAGAAAATGTAGAGTTAGGATGAAAACATAGAATGTTCAATATATTATTTTCTTATTTAAGAAAAAATAATAGGAGAGAGCCACATTTCTTAAACAAGAAGCAATCAAATGCAAAGACAATCCATTTCTTCCTCTAAAAAGCAATGAATATTTGTTCACTTGTTAGCAGACTTCTATAATAAAATCTATTCTCACATACCCATATAACTTAGTAATTCTGAAATAACCTAGATTAATTTTATAAAAAAATAAAAAAAACAGGAATATGACCCATCTAACTTCGTGACAGCAGATAATACGTCCCATCTGCGAATCATCCTGCTGTATGTTATCTGTGTTTTATCATTTCTAGTACCTGTCTGTGCCTGATATGGTACTCTCAGACACATTAGCTAGATGGAATGTTTCACTTGACTTCAAAAACATCAATTGATATATATGCACCCCTAAACTATATTTTAAAAAATAGCTCTTAGATCAATCGGTTTTAGTTGTACTGTACTATAAAATGCTGTTTGTAAATAGTGAAAAAGTGCATACGAATTGCCTCACAAGAGAATTTTTTCAAACTTAAATATGTAATCTAACAAAATTGAAAAGTACAGAAAATATTGAAATGGTTAAAGTCAATGTATATTAAACCTTGTTAAAAGAGAATTCATTTATTCTAGTACCTATTATAGTAATTGAAAGCAAATTATTTAAAACGTCACAATTTCTTCAATATAAGATGTGTAGCAATTTCATCAAGGACCACCACCCCATAATTCCTAAAAGTCAAATAGACACAGACATAAAATCTCAATAATGACACCAAAATTTATCACATATGTATTTAAAGTAATATACTTTAAAGCCCTATAAAAGAAAGATTTGCTAAGTATGTTAAGTATATTTTAAATGTATGTTTTTCCCTTACCAAAAAAAAAAAAAAAAGAAAAATCTGTTGCTTTCTGCTACTAAAGAAAAAAGGTCCAACAGACAGTATAATATTCCTACCAAATGTCATCTCTTCTAGGTATTTAGTTAATGACTTCATTAAAGAATAGTCTCAGCTGAAGGAATAGATATCAATACTGCTTTATCATTTAATATATTTTACACTTATCTTTACAGTATAATGTTGAGTGTTGTAGCTACACAATATACTATTGTAGGAGTTTGCATCATGTTCCATAACAATAAACTTATAAATATTTTTGCTCTTTAAGAAATATGTATACACAAGTGAAAGTTCCTTCTCATTACTTCCAAAACAATAACTAAGAACAACAGTAAACAAGATAAACAATGAATTAAAAACCATCTAGTTTTGCCACCGTAAGTAAAGGAACATGGTGAGAGAGCAGAGGAAAGAGGAGTTGGTGGTGGTACTTGAGAAAAGCAACAGGGGACATCAGTTTGCCTAAGGAATTGATGACCTATCACTTGTCTAGGTCCTGGTTACTTACTGCCTTTGGTCATAAACTAGATCTGATATGTGGGTTCATACTTCCTTGCTTACAGAGTCTGAAGGAGTTTATTTTATTTTATTTTATTTTGGTTGTTTGGTGTTGGTCTTGTTCTTGTTGTTGTTTTAGAATAGGAATAATCCCTCTTTATTTATGAGGCTTTCAAAAATGTAGGAGAAAAAAATCTACATGTCATTTGGCCTACTATCCATGTGCTCACACATGTGTATTCAGGAAGCTATTCTCAGAAGTATACAGATAATTCATTTATGACCTAGTAGAGTTTTTAAAAATTCAATCCTAAGTTTTCCTCTACTAAGAGAAAATGAAACATTTCACTGGTTCAATAAAAGGCAAATGCAACTAAATAAACTGTGCCCCCCACCTGCTGCCAGACAGGTGCACTTTTGCTGCCATAGAAAAGCTAATACTACCCCACTAAACTTGTGGAAGATTTAGGATGTTTGCTTGTTTGTTTTAAAATAAAGAGAATCTTCTAGTAGGTATCAGACATAACTGAGTGGCCTAGGAACAAGGGCAGGAGGGAGACTAGTGAAAGTACCTAATGCTGAGTGTTGAATTCCACCACTGTTACTGCACAGTGTGAAAGAGGGAAGGTCATGTTCATGGCTATAGAAATCTGGTCTCCACCAGAGAGTGCAGGCTAAAGCTGACCTGAGGCTGGGGACTGGGAAGCCAGGTAGGAAGTTCAAGCACCATTCTGGGTACAGAGAAAACAAGGCACTGCTCCTAAGAACCCCAGGCTGAACAGTGGTACAGGAAGAGACTGCAGATCTTTCCGGGCTTGCCCCACAGTGAACACTAGCAGCCCCAAGCGGCTAGGCCTGAAGGGGGAAAACAGAAGCTGCAATCAGGGCACAGAAACTCTCAGACCTCTAGCATGGGAGTAAGAGGGAGAACACAGACAGGTGAACAGTCCAAACTAGAAGCCTGAAGCCCTACCTAAGCCAAGATACAATGTCAAGCCTGGGCTGGTCCTACTGGATTTAGTGCAGACAGAGGAGCGCACTTAGCAGACGTCCCCCGTGGTAAGGGTATGGAAAAGACCTACACTGCCAGATTTTACCCTGAATCTCCTGTCCTCGTTCAGTCTATAGCCTGCTGCTGGTGTCCCATCTACTCCTCTAAACCAGCAGTTCCCCCTCAGACGAAAAATAAAGAGAGGAAACCGGAAGGGATGAGGGAGAAAACCAGAGAGGGGAGAAATCAAAGACAAGACTACAACTGTCACAGTGTTCCCTGGTGCCAGGGCCTCCCAGGGCTGTCCTGGTAGGTCCGGCCTTTCCTGGGGGAATCCTGCAGCCCCCCAACAGATTTGAGTGGACCAAGTTCGCCAAGCCCGTGCCTATGGGCCTCGGGGGGATGAGGTGCTGAGTGGGCAAGCTAATTATACATGTGGCATTTGGGCAGCCGACCGTCCAGTGACACCTTACCTTATGAGGAAACGTCAACCCCAGCAACTGTTCAAAACAAAATGCCATCGCGGGATCAGCTTCGCCGGCTCTTGGCCGGTTCAGGATTGCTTTTCCCACAGCCTCTCGCACTTAGTGCAAGAATGTGGCCTGGGGAGGCCAGCTGTGGGCGGGCGGACCAGCCAGGGTGGGGGGGACAGGCGGGGCGGTCCTTGCCAGGTGTCCGTCCTGTCCCCCCTCGCCATGGACCAGCTTGCAGACCCGACCACTTGACCTTTTTATTCACCAAACCCACCTCCTAGAAATAGACTGGGCGGGGCTGTGTGTGTTCTCCTCCGGGGGCCGGGGTTTGGGGGGGGGGGGAACCCTGGGCATGTGACTATAAAGGGCATAAGACAGGAGACCCTGGGGAGGCGGGGGGAGAGGGGCATTGTCGCAGGCCGACCTCACCGGGCTGTGGTCTGGGCCACCCCGCCGGGGCCCAAGCCTGGGCTCGGGAGTGCGTGCCGGGGTCGGCGCCCAGCGGCGGGGCGGCGGGAGGTCCGGAGCCCAGCCCGGGTCGCAGCCGCGGCCGCCGCGTCAGGCCGCCTGGAGACCCAAACTTCCAGCTCGGCCCTCGGGGGAGGTCACACACACACACACGCACACACACACACACAGAAGCAGCCGGGGACAGCCCATCTCCCTGACAGCCGGGCCCCGCCAGCACAGTCCAAGACTTATTTTTAGTCCCCAAATAGGGGCAGCGTTCAATTATCTGGCAATTCGTACAAACAAACCTTTTCAAACTTGGTCAGCCTCGGAGAGCTTAAATAAAACTCAACGCACGCAGGCAACCACCACCTTTTATCTGCTCGCAACACACCAATATTCTCTTTTTTATCTGAGAGCTCCGAGCAGCGCCCGGGAAACGGAGCGGCTAGTATCTGGCGTCCGCAGCCGCGCGGGCCGCTCCTCCCGGAGCCGGAGCTCGAGCCCCGGCAGCCTCTGCACAAGCCCCTTCCCGGCTCCGACGGGCCCTTTAAGGGAGACGGAAGCAGGCAGCTCCCCCGGGAGGGACCGGGCTCGGGCTGGACCCCGGGGCGGGCGGCAGCACCGCCCCCCGCGCCCCGGCGGAGCCCCAGGGCGGCGGGTCCCCGGCCGGTGTCCGCGGAGGGCGCGGCGGGCGGCGGGCGGCGGGGCCCGGGCGGGGCGCCGGGGCGGGGGGCGCGGGCGGGGCGCGAGGGGCCGGGGGGCCGGGGGGCCGAGGGCAGAGGGGGCGCGCCCGCGGCGGAGCGCCCGGGCCCCGCCGACCCCCGCCGACCCCCGCCGACCCCCGCCGGGCCGCCCCCTCCACGCGCCCCGCGGCCCCGCACCACCGCCCTGGCGGCCCGAGCACGGGGGACCGCGGATCCGCCTTGGGTTTCGGGTGGTCTTGGAGTCCGGCTGGTTTGTTCCTAAAAAGATCGTAAAAAGTCACGTCCGAACCTGGGGGAGGGGACGGAAGGGCGGGAGCGGCGGGGGCCTGGGGGCGGCGGGCGCGGGGCCCTGGGGCCGGAGCGCGCCCGGCGGGCGGCGGGCGGCGGGCGGCGGGCGGCGGGCGGCGGGGGGCGGGGGGCGGGGGGCGCGGGCGCGGGCGGGGGCGCGGGCGCGGGCGCGGGCGGGGGCGGGAAGGCAGCGGCCCGGTTTTCTAGCGACCCGGGTTTTCGCGATCAACTCCGCGCGCTAAACTCGCCCCCCCCCCCCCCCCGGGTAGGACAGCGCGGAGATCCTGGACTCTCTCGCCCGCCCACGGCCAGCGTCCACCCACCGCACAAACAGCCGAAAGTTTCCAAACCGAAACGGGGCGGGGGGCGGGGGGCGGGGTGCGGGGTGCGGGGAGGAGAGCGGTCCGGGACCCGGAGACCCGGAGACCCGCAGACCCGCAGACCCGGCGGGTGCCCCCGACCTCCCGCACCCCGCCCGGGGCCGAGGCTGGCTGGCGCAGGAGCGCTCCGGGGACCTGCGGCGTCGCAGCCCGGCGCACCGCGAAATCAACGCAACACTTTTCAAGAAAACAAAATATTCGCTGGGAAACTTACTTTGCATTTAGTCTCTATTCTTTTGGGGGGATGCGGTTTAAGTCGGCTCGTAAAGGAAAGCTCGTTTTGTCCAGGTTGGATATTGTCTACTTTATGGATCAGCCCTTGGGTGAGGGTTTATTTTAATTTATGGCTTATGCATTCTTTTAAGGTCGATTTACATGACCTCCGGCTACAACTAAGACAGCCGAGGAGGGCACTCCAGTCGTCAGGCGGCCAAACCCACAATTAAAACAGCCCTCCCCCTAGTCCTGCCGGGACTGGGCTCTCCCGGGTCGGCTGGTCGCCGGCTTTGCTTTTTCTCTTTCTCTCCCTCTCTTCTTCCTCCGCTTCTCTCTCTCTCTCTCTCTTTTTTTTCTCCCTCCCTTCCTCCTTTCTTTCTTTATGTCTTTCTTTCTTGTCCTTGCTTCTCTTTCTTTCTTTCTTTGTTTTAATACCGCGCAATAAGATGTGGTATCAGTTTGAAAGTTTCGGTGTAACTTTCTCTAAACCCAAGCCTGCGGCGATCACGAGAAACGCGGCGCTCACAAAGCCCTCAAGGATGCTGCCCCCTTGTGGGCACAGAGGGCATGGCCACCCGGCGGTCCCGTCTGAACCCTCGCGGAGCACACACGCATTTGCTCACCCAGAAAGAGAGAGAGAGCGCGAGGGCGAGAGAGGAGGGAGGGAGAGAGAACTACACACGCAGCCACACAAGCTTCCTCTATCACACAGTTGCGCAAACTTCAATGAAATACCTACCTCGAACTTCACGGAGACTTACAAGTGCATTCTCTAAGCCACCTGACTTCTTTTTCGTATCATTCCCAGCTACATAGATTAGAGTATCTCTACGGGGAGGCGGAGGAGGAGGAATGAGGTGGGCCGAGAGGGCGGACAGATTTCCGGACGAATACTTAGGATGGCGATAACAGCTTTCTGTTGTCAAAGGTTGCGTTGTCTGTCTCTCTCCCCTGCCCTTTTTGCCTTAGTGTCCTACGCACGGTTATCTACAGCTACAACATGTGTTTTCTCGGAGTGGATTTTGGGGGCTGGGGCGGGGGGGTGGGGTGGGGAGGCGGCAAGTAAAGCAGAAGCCCGCCACGCAGATCTGTCACCGCCTCCGGAACCAGGCACAACTCTCCGCGAGGGGGACGCATCCTGGGGACCGGCGCGGCCGCCAGCGAGCGGCAGGCGCTCGGGCCGCTTTCTCAGCCTCCGCTCCCCTCCGCCTCGGCCCCGCGAGCGCCCTCCTCCCGCGCCCGCCCCTCCTCCCCTCTCCCCTCTCCCCTCTCCCCTCTCCCCTCTCCCCTCTCCCCTCCCCAGCCCAGGACGGAAACCCGCCCGGGCCGGCCGGCCGCCGCTCCGGCAACCCGCGCCCTCGCCGGGCTCCGCGCGCTCGGCTCCCGTCCCTCCGCCGGCCCGACCCCAGCCCCTCGGTCCCAGCCCAGGGGAGCTAAGCCCGAGGCGGCCCGGAAGGGCAGAGGCGGAAGGCGCCGGGGCCGGCGGCCCAGCCCGGGGCGCCGGCCCCTGCCGCCTCCGACTCCCCAACAGGTAGCTCACGAGCGGGCCGCGCGCTCTCGCTCTGCCTCCCTCGCTCTCTAGATCGCTCGCTCCGTCCCGGTTACCTGGGCGGGCTCCAGGATGGTACCGCACGGGAGGGCTCCTTGTGCGCTGCGCCGCGGGAGCAAATGGCATTAAAGAAAAAGGGAAAGACACAAATAAAATGAAATAAAATAAAATAAAATAAAAAAATTAAGGAAGGGGAGCCGATGCTGGGTCAGTTAGCGCCGCCCGGGGAGCAAGGGCGCAGAGCCCCCCAGCGCCGCGGCCGGCGCAGCCCGTTAACTCAAGCCTGCGGGGGTGTCCCGCCCCGGGCGGGGGGAGCGCTGACCGGCAGAAGTTTGCCGCCGGGGTGCCCGGAGGTGCGCGCAGAGCGGGGTGACTAGGGGCTTCCCCCCTTGAAACAAGTGAAGGCGATGGTTAGTGCTGTCAATCTTGGCAATCAGTGTGAGCGGCCATGTCGTAAGTATTCAAAGCATTTCCCGTCGTGCAACATCAGAAAGTGAGTGGCCAGGGCATTGATCTGAGCGAGGGAGAGGAGGCAGGGCTCCCCTCCCAGACAACACAGGCAAGATGAGACAAGAGGCGAGGGAGGCAGCGAGCCAGGCAGGGAAGCTGGGAGGGAGGGGGAGGGCCGGAGGAAGAAGAAGGAGGGAAGAGCGGGAGGCAGAGGCAAGAGAGAACCGGAGACAGAGGGCAGAGATCGGCGAGAGCGGAGGTTGGAACTGGGAGCAAGCGCCTGGGAGGAAAGAGTGAAGCAACTACTGGGAGAGAACTGGGAAGGGACAAAGAAGAGAGTTGGGGTCAGAGGGGAATGGGGGCAAGTATTAGGTGGGAGAGAGACTGGGTGAGGAGTAAAGGACGACCTAAGGAACACTATTAGGGCTGGGGCTGCTGGGAGGAGGAGTCAAGAGGAAGGCGAACTGCACTGGGGCAAAGGTAGACAACTGCAGAGAAAGAAAGCAAACTGGGGAAGAGGAGGAAGGCAAGCGGGAGAGGAAAATATAGGGGTGGTAATCTGTGTTCTAAAAAAGTTAAGTGACAGCAGAGGAGCCGGCTGAATGTTAACAAGTACTGAGATACAGAAGTGGACCACAAAAGTGAGTCACGGGAGATACAGAGAAAGGGAAGGACCAGGGCTGAAACAGACCAGGGAGAGGGAAAGATGGGTGAATATCAGGATGAATAATAAGAAGGATGAAAGAAAATGAAAAAGGAACTGGTCAAAAGAGAGTTTTTAAAAGAGATGCTGGAACCAGAAATCATGAAAACACACCAGTTAGTAGGATCTCAGTAAATGGAGGAAGAGAAATTTATTTTCAAAGGAGGAGGAGGAGTTGAAAGAAAAGAAAAAGCAATTGACATAGGAGATCCTTAATATATGTAGGTGGCAATGTTCTGCAGACCATGTGATTATGGAGTTTATGGGTTAAAATAATTAGAAATAACAAGACATGTCCAAACTACCGAAGAAAAAAATACCTTTACAGCAATAAATAAGATAATTCCATATTTATTATATGGATAAGTTTGTGCTATGTGGAATTGGGTGGGTGATCTATGTGTTATTACCTCAACTTTGTAGAGGAAAGGATTTGGAGGTACAATTTCCAAGAGGGGTAGCTTGGAAGTTTTAGAAGAGGGAATGAGTTTCTGTCACCCTGAACAGTATGTAAAAATGCATGTCAGGTGTAGGAAATTATATTAATAAAAGGCACCCCCAAAAATCCACATAAATTAAAGATTCTCTTTGATTCATGTGTAGGGTAGATAAAAGATTTGCAAGGGAACAGAATGGTCTAAAGGAGCAGAGACCGGGAACTTTGTCTTAGTGCACGCAAGCTGAGGGACCGAGTAGGGAGGGGATAATCTTGGTGTCAGGTATTAGAGATGCAGAGTAAAAGAAATAGATGAAAAAAAAGCACTGACAGCAGCAGACACAGAGCTAACTCGAGGCGGTGTGCACCAAGTCAGGTTGGCCTGCCTTAACCCAGGCCCAAAAAGATAGACTAGATTCCAGAAACTCTAAGATCAGTGGAGAGTCAAAATTACATCAAAATTAAAAGCTGGAAGAGAATTTCTGACATACCTATGTAACTACTGCAGAGATTTGTGGAGGAAAAATCCTTACTAAGTAGAAACTGATCCGAGATGGCCACTTTGGGACACTTTACAAACAAGGACTTTGTGAAAGAAGATATGGACAGGAATCTTGACCCAAGAAAGTCAGAAAATTCACAGCAGTCTAAGGTTGCCAAGATTTTGAACAAGACTGCCCACAGATTAATTGATAAAAGTGATAAAATGTAGAAAGCCTCACCTTTGTTACATTAACTTAGAAAAAAAATGGAGTCAGCAAGCACAGAAGATGGAGCAAGCTGAGATGTCAGTCATATGTTGGCTTCTTAAAGTAGATTTTTATGTTTGGTTTCATACGAACTCCAGACAAGAGAGGATAAAGAAACAAGGGTGAGAGTGAGCATCTCGGATTAGTGGGGCAGAAGGAATAGCCAGATGCTTCTACCCCAATAGGAAATAAGATATTCAAGGATTGGAAGTTTAAGGACTTTAAGTTCAAAATGACTTGATAACTATGGGCTGAGAAGACAGCTAGTCCCCAAGAAGAAATATTGTGTCCCCATAGCCCACAGTGACTTTCAGGACTAAAATGACCGCCCCCCCAAGAAGCCAGAGCCTAGAGGCCATTAAAGAGAAAGCCTGGCACCTTGCAGCCAGTTCCTCCCACTCCAGCATTCCCAGAACTACCAGGCATGCCCCTTGACCTCCAAGGCCCAAGGGACAAACCCAGACCAGCATTTCTAGCCTAGACGTGGGCCAAATCTTTTCTGGGGTTTGTTCTAGGTTTTGGCTTTGTAAATAAGAGAAGCCAGGCCCAGCGCTGGGTTCCAGAGTCTCACACTCTCCAGCCACCTGCCCTGGAACTCAACCCGTGGGGCAAAAAAAAAAAAAAAAAAAAATCTCCCCAAAGCCTGATGAGGTCAAAATCGAATGACCTGTCCTAAGTGGGTGCGGAGTTGGGGCAGAGAGATGAGGGGGTAGTTTCCATCCCAAAGCCTGACTCCTCATGGAAGAGTTACACCGAGGGAGGTGAAACATCCTGGACGGAAATGCTGGGATGCGACTGGGTTCCTCGGAGTTGCTGCGACAAGTCTGGCTTTTCAAGCACCAGCGCATCCATCTCTTTAAATCACACAGCATTTGGGGATCTGGGGGGTAAGACTGACCCCGCCAACTAGATGCAGGCCGCTGGCGGGAGGCAAAAAGGGGGGAAAGGCAACATTATCAAGATCTCTGGAGTCCAAGGCCCCAATACTGGGCCGCCGGGTGGACCTTCCGGTTAGAAGCGGCAGGAACTCTTTAGAATTTATCTAATAAACTGATCCCAAAGTAGATTGATAATGCGGAACCCGAGGCTGGTCACAACATTGATCCCTAAAGTTAAAAAACTAAAGTTTGGGGTCTCGGCGCTGCACTTCAGGCTGTGCATGGGGTGACACGTGGCCCTGGGGGCGGGGGTGCGCCCTAAGGGTTTCCTTTCCAGCCTCGGGCTCGACTGTACAACGCAGGGGGCGAGGCGGAGAGCGCTCTAGCGAGTTGAAGTGCCGGGCTCCCCACCTGGTCCGCACTGGCCTGCGGGCTCGGAGAAGTTCCACAGGCAGCGTAGGACACCCAAGCACCTTATCGCCAGATCCAGGCGCACTGGAGCTCACTTGCCCTGGGGGTCGGAGTACCGCGCGGTGCTCGAGAACCCTGGGCGCCGAGCTAGGGGAACTAGGAGGGAAGGAGGGGCGAACGCGTGGGGGGCTAACTTACCTGCCGCAGCTACCGCTGCCTCGGTGCAGTCGCGGTGTCCCTGTGCACAGCAACCAGCAAAGGCAACTCGGCTTTGCTAAGTTTGGCCTCGCACCTCCAGAGAAGAGGCGCGAACCCGCAAAGGAAAGGCGCGCGCAGTTCCTGGAGAAAGGTCCGCCTGAACTTGGGAAGGGCAACGCAATGAATTCTGCTAAAGAATTTAATATTTAAAGCACCCACGCAAAAATCATAACGACTGTTAAAACCTCAAATTCTCGCTGTGAAAGTCTCCTTACAACCAGCGGGTGAACAATTCAGATCTACATCTTAAGGTCGCTAACTTATTTCAGGAAGGGCTTTAGAGCTACTGTATAAATAGGACCAATATAAATGTCTTTACTTCCAAAACACGGGGAATGAGAACTTTACTGAAACGAAGAATAAGTTAAAGAGTATAAAAAGCCAAAAAGGAAGAAGTTGAAAACTTTAATTACAGCACGGAGAAAAGTTTTAGCAATTGGTTTCCTTAAACAGGGATAACAAACATAACAGCACTTCAGTAGCCCACTGCACTTCATTTAAGTTTGGTGTAACCAAATAACCCAAACTCCCAAATAACAGTGCCCTTGGGACTCTACCTCAAAGAGGTCGGAACTCGTGTTTCAACAACAAAAGCAAAAAACAAACTGTGAATGATGCTCTGTGTTCTTTAAGACGTCATTTTGCAAAAGGACAAGGCATTGTCCCTGGACTTTAAGTGGCTAGACAATAACGTTAAATTTCATTTGAATCTGCGCATCATCCTGTTGGGAAGACCACAGCGGTGGCGACAGTAGCAGCAGCACCGCCACAAAGGAGGTGGGGAAAAGTGGTAAAAATGCATGAACTTTTTTCAAAGAAAAATAAAGATAAATCAAAAATAAGTTTTACAGACATGTCTTTCCTGGCTTAGGAAAGTTAATTTTTAAATGTGCTTCTGCTGTCTAAGGTGCAAAGCCGAGCGAGGGGAGTGCGTGGCTGGAATCTGCATGCTGATAAGAGAAGGCTGATGTACTTACAGTGACAGAGGGCAGGCTGCGGGAGAAAAGCTGTTTGTGTTAGCCTGCGAGTTACCCAGGGCTGCAGTGAGAGCAGAAGGGAGGAGTGGGAGTGCCAGTCTGCGTACACCTTCACCGCGTCTCATTACATCTGCCAGCCTCTCTCTCCCTCTCTCTTTCATTTCCACATTCCCTTTGTTCCTGAAAAAAAAATCTACACGTCACATCAGAGTCCCCAGATGCAGTCTACACCAAAGAAAAAAAAATGAATAATTCAATCAAACTGTGCATAGTCTCTAAGGCAATAAATCTATTGCACTTAAAGAAACGAAGGGTAATTACCACCATGGAATTAGAATAAGGCCAAAGACCCGAGATGTCGTTGAGTCTCTGGGTAAACTCCCCGGTCAAATAAAGTTTCATTTATTTAATCCTTTTGACATCTCAAATGGAAAGTCAAAGAAAGATTTTTAACTTATTTGAGAAGGATATTCACTTCTTTTTAAACACATTTTAAAAGGAGGGGTGGGGGAGGGAGAAAAAGCCTAGGGCATACTACCCTACTCAAAAGGCTCCAGAGGCAGCAGCATAGACCAGGCACAGACACAAACCAAGACAATGTGTCCGTGGAGCCTGTCCAGGGTCCATTCCTCCCCCCTCCCACACATACACTCCACCCTCCTCCGCTCCCCACTAATCAGACGAGGATCGCCCTCCACTCTCACCCACCACCGCAGCTCAGCACGAGGGCAGCTGGAATCTGGGAACCTTACCTGCAGCACCAAGACCTAAGAGAAATCGCGCTTCCCTGCCACCAACACCCCATGCCAGCCCCATGCACCCCTCCAAAGTCCCGTAACCATCTACTTCTTCCATCTGCCTGGGAGAAACTGTAAACGGGATTTTCCCCCCACGATTGAATGGAAGCTCTGTACTGTACCGACTTCTGGATTTGCCCTGGGTTGAGTTTAGGGAATGTCTGGAAAGGAAAAAGAGAGAGAGAGAGAGAGAGAGAGGGAAAAAGGAGGGGGGCAGCTAAGCCTTGTCCAAGTTAGTCAGAAGGCTGTGTTAGGCAGGAAAGAGGCTACGGGAGAGAAACAGCTGGGATGCAGACTGGCTATGGATATCTCAGTTCTAGGAACCGTGTCCTTTCGTCCCGGAGGTAAGACTGTGTGACTGTCGCACGTTTATTCTTTCGCTGTCTGTGCCTCTCTTCCCCACCCCCAAGGACCCCTCCCACTCGGGTCAGCGGGCGTGCACCCCGGAGAAGGGCACAGCACGACGAAGGGCTTTATTTTCCAGATCTCTCTACTCATAGATTGTGGGTGTCACTGAGACGAAATTAGCAAATCTTCTACCGCTGGCTGCAGCGACCAAACCCGCCGTCCCTCTGCGGGTTGCTCACGGACCGCGGCATCTCGGGCTGCAGGGCGCTCCCGCAGCCCCGGCCCCGGCCCCCGCCCGCGCCCCCGCCCGCGCAGGTGCTGCCGGGGAGACTCGCGGCGTCCCTAACCGGGGCGGCCCAGGGTTTCTATCAGGTCACCAGCTCCCGCCGCCTCTGCGCGCCCGGACGCGCGCACACACCGACGCACAGAGAGATACACACACGTTCTGACAATCGGCCCGAACTCCTCGTCTAAACTCAAGTCCCTTTCACCGTCAATTCAGCCCGCTGGAGAGCAGCGGGAAAACTGGGATGCTACGTGGATGAACCGCGAGGGTGCCAACCTCTCCGGCTGGCCGAGCTCTGTTTGTGTGCCTAAGTCGCCACCTTCAGGTCGCGCGGAAGACTGCGCCCGGCTCTCGGCTGGCGGAGACCAACCCCGCGGACACTGGCCCTTGCCGCCTGCGCGACAGCCGGGACCGCTAGAAAGGGAAGCGAAGGGGGGCCCACAAGCAGGCCCCCTGAGCAAAGCAAGTCCTGCTTGCTCTCAGATACCTGGGCTGACAAGAGGGCTGAGACTGCACGATAGCTAAAACCAACAGCCCAGAGCCCGGGATGGCGCACTCTCCCTGCAAAGTACAAAGCTCCGGGCCAAGGACCCTGCAGCTCCAAGGCGGGCGCTGCTGCCTCGAAACTTCTAGCACTAACTGCCAGGCCAGTGGCGAGGGGTGCAGGCAGTTTCGGAGGGGTGAAGCATCCGTTCCAGTCCTGGCCGAGGACCGAGCTCTCTCTTTTAAGTGACCTCGGATCAACTTGGACTCCGCACTCCCTGGGGCGCCACTCCCGCTCGCTCTGTGCCCTGGGGCAGAAGACAAAGGGACTCCGGGAGCTGCCAGATAGACCCAAGGTCACTAGCGGCGGGCTCCCGGACGAGAATTGCACCAGCCCGAGAAGGACGCTCAGGCAGCCCAGTCGCCTGCTGCGAGAGCTGAACGCTTAGCTCCATAGTCGCCCATTTCTCAGAAAATCAGTTTTTCTGATTGTCTAACAATGGATTCGGTAAAAATGATACTTATTTCAGCGATTTTCGACTTTCCCACCCCTGAAACCCTTTACACACATTGTCTTCCTGTACTCACACACCTTGCGTTATAAGGACACCAGGCTTAGGAATCTCCTACCTACTCCTGAAATAACTGTGGTTGTTTTGTTATGCCTGGACGCTGCCTTCAAGACTTGGGGACCTCTGCAAAACTACTCTAAGTCCATCCTCCTCAGTGAAATGTGCAGCCAGGGTGCCTCCGTCTTCCCTACCACTTGAGTACATAGACATTCTTTAAATGCAATGCTTTATCAAAGGAGAGGAAGAATAATTTTACTTATCTCAAGAAAAAGGACACTCAGGAGCTATCTTGTGTTATAGGAGGCCATAAATCACCCCTTATGGGCCCTAACAGGGGCCTTCACTATTTTGGTCAGCATTGTAATAATAATAATTAATGAAATATATTAAATTTTAAAAAGAGAACCACAGCAACCCAGTGCTAATAATGGACAAGAAATATGTTTTCAAAGAGAGAGGCAACAGGCCCCCAAGCCAGACCCCCATTCCCTGGTTTCTCCACAGCCTAGCAAATTAACATTAGATCTTCCTCCACTCATGTAGAAAGCTAAGTATTGTTGAATACAGTACTGAATTTTCCCAGGGAATCCCAATTATAGAAACACCTGTGCTAAGTAATACTATTCTAATCCACTATGAAAACCTTAAATATGTAATAGCCCTCAAATTATCTCATTTCTTAGTCACGTTGGGGTGGGCCAGCCTCATGGAAGAACATTAGACTTGTACAGTGCCCCCAGAGCTTTATCTTAGAGGGGCCTTGGTTTCACCATACATAATCCTGGCAGTTCATCTTCTTTTAAGTGAAAGGGATATACACAGGAAGCCTAATGTAACTGCCAGAAACTAAGCCTGGGTAGAAACCTCATTTAAAGAAAAACCAAAGACCAGTGACTATAAAACTGCAACACAAGGCACATGGGCAGTCAGGCACCAATTCCATGATCTTTAAATCAAAATTCTAACAACATGGAAGAACTTGTCACTATTTGGCATATATGCCTCACTGTACTATAAGTAGAATATCAATGGCAAAAATATATTGAAATAAAACCACCATTAGAAGGAATGTGGTAGAAACCAGAAAATATAAACCTCTACCAATGCCCCCTCAAAAATACATATCAGACCTAATACTTTTAAATGCCAGACCTAATGTTTTTTAAAATGCTATGTGAAAGAAAATTATTTATTAAAGTACTGATTGTTTTATAGCTTAGGGCTGCCAAAACTGCCACTAAAAGATCCAGATGAAAAGTGAAATTTCTATCCAAATGTTTGTCTTACAATGAAACATAGAATTATTTTTCTAAAAGTAATCTAAATAATTACATACGTTAAGCATGAATATCACAAAAACCACAGAAAGCAAAAATATGATAAAGACTGATAGGATAATTCAACCACAGAAATAACATTTATTCACTAAAATTCAAAGTACTTGTCCAAATAGCATTCTTCTGGGATATCATGTAACCTTTCCATCATTAAGTACTATGGGTAAAGCACATGCATTCCTTCATATGTGCCTCCCTTCCTAACACTTACCTCTTCCCAAATCTCAGGTTTACAACCTCTAAGATGACTATCACTTCATTCAGTGTACACCTTAACCACACTAGAAACATTTGATAAATCCTACAGTTCCATTCCAGTGTCTAATAAAAGACAAGCAAGGGACACAAACAATATCAAACAATAAAACAATATCAAACAATAAAACAATAATTTGCTAATATTACTAGTCTTTAAAGATTTGATAATTTACCTCAGCAATTGTAGGCTTTCTGTATTATTGTGTTAGCATTGTTTTTTAAAAAACTCAATTTAACTAAATTCTCTAATTTTATTATTTGTTACTTAAAAATCTTTCCTCCAAATCCCAGATTGCTACTTTCAAATTTTCTAAATAGAGGATTTCTTTTGTGTGTGTTTTTAAATATCACAATTATGTTGAAGACTTTTTCTTGTTTTCCACATTTTTATTCACATTTAAATATTTATTGACTGCAATATATGTGCAAAGCAAATAATTAAAAGTGTGTTACTTAAGGATCTTTTGCACTTTTATGATTTAATAAATATTAATTAAATTTGCACAATGCTGAAATTTACTTAATATACTGAAAATTATTTTTACCAAATATACCAGCAGAAGTATTCTGTTGTAGAAGTATATTTGATAATTACATATGATATTAATTCATTTTACTTGACATATACTGTTTAAATTACTTCAGATATTTTTACTAACCAACCACAGACATTTCTAAAAGTTCTTCTGACTTACCAAAGTGTGTATCTAAAAAAAAGCTTTATTTGAAAACAATCTATAGTCACTATCCAATTCCAAATAACATATTTTATGTATTTTACTTTCAAACCTGTTCTAAGGGAAACTTCAAACCATACCTTCAAATCAGTCTTTAATATAAGTGCTGTGCAAAATTACTCTGTAACTTTCTGGTTTGATGTCTCTAATATGTATCACAATCATACATATCAGATAAAGATATTATCTACCTAAAGTCAAACAAATGAAAGCTAAAATATAAGTCAGTGTTCACAGTGTCTAAATGTTTGCAATTATTTAAATAACTCATTGGATTTCATTGAATTTTTAAGTTTTCATCAGGATGTTTTGCATTAGGTTTGAATATTTTATCTTTTTAATAGGGGGAGAGGAAAGACAGCAATATAGAGAATCTGCAACAACGATCATCCTCATGCTAATTCATGTCTGTTTAAGACAATAAGAAATGAAAAGCTTCACTTATTCACATTTAAAGTTCTAGAATAGTAGGTTTCTGGAGAAAATATTTAAACTCAAGAGCTCAATACCAAAACCCCTTTTAATCGTATACAATATGTTATCAACCTACTTTCCAAGTTGATGAAGTTTAGTACTAAACTGAATATTAAGCAAATAAGTGTTAACTATGTTCACTAGAATTAGCATATTTCAGATTATAGTTTATAAATTTTTAAGAGCATCAGCATCATGATATGGTTGCCATAGAAACTGCAACAATATGTCATTTCAATTAATTTTATATGCAGTGATAAGGCCTAGTTCTACATCACTTCAATACAAGTTTGAAAAGCAAAGACTGAAAAAGCGATATAAATAGTGAATAGTGAGTTTCTAATTTATACCAGTTTAGAAACTAATAAAGTACAAGCCTTTTAAAAAGAAAAATGCACAATGCATTCTAATTGCATGAAAAGATAGCAATTTAATAAAGGTCATAAAATGTTTTAAAATAAACATAATTCTGAAAAAAAGTTTTCATTAACAATCAACTACTTCTCTTAGTATTTTATACTTTTGTTAGTTTTAAGTTTATTTTTAGATAACAAAAATTATTGGTTATTACATATTACTTAATTATTAAATTATGGATGCTCTCTCTGTTCTCTAGAGATAGGTGCATTTGCTTTTACATTATAAATTCAAAACAACTGGTGCAGAATTTTAATATTTTTTAAGTAATTATTGCAACAGATCCTTTTCACTTAGAAGGAAGACACAATGTATTATTGCAAAAGCTCTCTTAGTATGTCACTGCCAAAAAGATTCCATTGACATTAATGGTTCAATTATTGGAACATAAAAAGCTTATGAAAAGAGAGCATATATTTCCTAAAGAATAAATATGGCAAATGATTTGGAGCTCTTAATTAATCTGTTCTTTGGTTGACAAATACCTTTTCCTTATATTTTCTCTCATTCCACATTTTGAAATGGACTATGCCCAAGAAAACTCTGAAAATGATTTGAAAAGGCAAATTATATTTAAGCCCATATTTATCATGCATCTTTTTTAGGTACAATGTAGCCTATGTTGTTAATAATTCCAATTAATTACTACAAAGCAATATCCTCAAAATATCTATAAAAGTATTATAATACTGACAGTAATTTTTAGAAAAATAAAGACATTATGTGTGTATTTTTTTAATGGTAAAGAAACAATCTAAAGAAAAGATAAACATACATAACTTATTCTTCTTGATAGGATTAAGAGGATTCCAAAGAAGCATTTAAATCCCCAGTTTTCCTGACAATTAACAATGAAAAACAGATGTTTACAAAGCTGTTTCATATGCTGTCTTAAAAGACGATAAAAGATGGTTTGTGGATAGTAAGAAGGAAGAGCCAGATAACTGCTCGCCGAGTGTATATTTAAAAAGCATTTTCATTGGCTCAGTTATTGTTAATAGTGAAAGAAAACACTTTGTGCTGCACATACTGTATGACTGTGACTATAGAAAACTGCCATCATAAAGTCCTCAAAAACTCTTAAGATGTAATTTACAAAGATAATAATAACACAGAATTATTTCACTTCTCTGAATGCTACACATTTGCATACCAGGACTGTGTACAATATACTCATAATGCACATTCATAATAACAAGGACTTCTTAACACTATAACTACAGCGTAAGATCTGTGCATTAGATAATCTATCCTACCAAGTTTTACTTATTGGTATAAAAGTGTTAGTCCAAGTAAGCCAGGTGTCCACTGTCTACACAACTGAAGACCAACCAATTAACTACTATACCACCATCATGAAAAAAATACAATGATAAAATTGAAAATCATGTGACCCTGCAAGGCAGTAACAATCTAGCTTTACATTGTAAAATGTCAAATGAATATTTTAAAAGTTGGCTGTCAAAATCATGGACCTATATTACACACACACAAAAAAAAACCCTTAAAATACGACTGTTGTTTTTGATATTATTTCTTGAACCAAGCATCATGCAAGTCACCTTAAAAATGTTTAATTTCTTAAGTATTTGGACATTTCTATTTTCTGAAAATAAATCTTAATAATGAATCTTCTTCATGAAGCATTTATCTCTTGCCTATATCACAGTAATAGTGTTTTCAGTATCTACTACAGATAATAGATCAATTCTAATTTTGGTTATTGTCCATGTTGCCTCTTGTTCTTATTCAGCAGAGAATAAATAACAAAAATAGGGTATTTCTATTGCTCAGATGGGTTATTTACTAAATTTACTCCTGACATTTTCAAATTTACTTCTGTCAAAATGGAAAAGATATTTTTAAAACAAAAAGAGGAGGTAGGTACAATACTGCCATTCATACAATATATAACAATACTTGGATTGGCACAAACTGAGCAAAAATACTTAATTATGAAAAATTCCTGAATATATTAAAACACATTTTTAACTAAAATTTTGTTTAATATGAAAAATGACACAGGATAATTACTTGTCCTTAAAATTGTATTAAATATTCAATAACCCATAAGCATTTATTTATATGAATATTAGTATTGAAATTGAATATATTTTACTGTGAAATTTCAATTATCTCCTAGATTATAATAAGTTATGAAATACATTCATGTATTTGACTTCATTCAATTAAAAAAGTTTTTAAATGTAAGCTAATTATTTACATGAGCATTACAATTATATTAGTGGCACGACATTTAAACATAGGGAACAAAGAAACTACCTTGGACCAGCAACACTTTGGTCTTGATATTATGTTAGTTAAAAGACTGTTAAAATCACCAGTAGACTCCTAATTTAATATACTTTACAATATAGTATAAAATGTTAACTTTCTCATTCTACATTTTCTGTGTGCTTATATTTGAAAAAAGCTTGCAACCTAAATTTTTTTATGAACAATATGTCATCCTGGAAACTTAAATAAGATGTGTTCTACAATTAACAAACTTGGTTTTGGTCTGTTTGTAAT
The DNA here is from genome assembly GCF_018345385.1 of Vulpes lagopus. NCBI lineage: Eukaryota > Metazoa > Chordata > Mammalia > Carnivora > Canidae > Vulpes > Vulpes lagopus. Next base: position 10,549,226 of record NC_054838.1, on the reverse strand, counting down.
TAGTATTTCGCCAAGTGATTAATACAACAGCTAATATTCTGCTGCTCTATAGTTATACAAGGAATGCTCACGTACTACTTACAATTATTTTGTGGTATCCTTGAGTAAACTAAAAATCCTAAAATGAGAGAACTAAGAACAGTTTATCCAAGGTACATCCAAATGTGCAAGGCATGGGTGCGAGATTAAGAAAAGCCATACACGGGCAGCCTGAGTGGCTCAGCGGTTTAGCGCCACTTTCAGCCCAGGGAGTGATCCTGGAGACCCGGGGGATAGAGTCCCTTGTGGGGCTCCCTGCATGGAGCCTGCTTCTCCCTCTGCCTGTGTCTCTGCCCCTCTCTCTCTCTCTCTCTCTCTCTCTCTCTCTCTGTGTGTCTCTCATGAATAAATAAATAAAATCTTTTAAAAAAAGAAAAAAAAAAAAAAAAGAAAAGCCATACACTATACACCAGATACAGCAACTGGTTTCCATAAACATGTAGTTCACAATCATCACAAACCATTCCAACAGATGCATTTAAAGATGTGTCAGATACACTGAAATCAATGGTCATTCAAATGTCACAAAAGGCAAATACAACATAGAAGTAGTGGAAGTAATAACTCAGTTTTCCAGAAAGTATTTGCACAAAGATGATGTAGGGTACCAGATAGTTTTAATATTACAGTTTTGTACTCATTGACTATATGTATTTAGACACTACCCTAAGCAAGAAACCAGCACACAACTGAATAATTCAGCTTCTAAGATAATTTATACATTCAACTGCAATTTTTTTTCAGATTGCCAAGTTTTTTTCAGATGTGCCCTTTGACACATCTGTTAATGATCCTATATCCTAAGTCATTTCTACTTCCTAAGTACTACTTCTACATTCACTAGTCATTATCTACTGTCTTCTTGTTTTAGCAAGTAAATGTTGCTTGTATATCATCTCTATCATCTTCCCAATATTACATTATCTTTGCATTATCACACAAAGTAAATTCTTTTCATGCCTGAGCCAAGTAGTATACTATAAATACATGTCATTTCTTTTATAACTTCTTTGTTTTTATTTATTGAAAGGCTCACTTATAATAATTTAACTTTTCATGGCCTATCATCATCATTTTTTCCACATGTTTTTGCCCATCAGTATTATTTTCCAAATTGTCAAATAAATCACCTTTCAGCTCAAATTCAAACTGACTGCTTTCCATGCCATAGCACAATGGTCATCCTGGTATTTGCCTTTATGATTTCTTGTGTTTGGCCCCACATCTTCCCTTTTCTTGGTTTACTCACCTCACTTTATTGGAGCACATTTTCTAGTAACTTCTTCAACAAAAAGAATATATATGAAGTAAGTTTCAATTGTTACATATCTGAAAAGTTATCTATCTCTCATGACATTCAGTTGATAGTTTGATTTAGGTATAGAATTCTAGGTTGAAATCATTTTCTCTCAAAAAGTTATGAGCATTCCTCCATTGTACTCTAAACTTCAGTGTTGACATAGAGATGTCTGCTTCCTAATTTGACATGACCTACTTTTGTTTGTCTCTCTGGAAGTTTTTGGAATCTCTATCCCTATTGTTTTAAAAGTTTACAATAATGCCTTAGGTGTGGATCTTTTTTCATTCATTGTCCTGGACACCTGGATCCTCTTTCAGTTAAATTCATGTCTTTCATTTCTGGACAGTTTCTTGTATTTTTTCTTTTTCTACCCTATTTCATTTCCTATTTTCCTTTTCTGGAATGCTGAACTTCTAAAATGCTTACTTTTTCTTTACTTTCAATCTCTTTAATTTTATATGATTTTCTGGATGCTTCTGAGAAAGTTCTCTTGCCTTGATAAAAGAACAGAGATTCCTGAAGGAAAGATCTTTTGTCAATGCACCTCTCAGCTTTCTATTTCTTAATATGACTATCATGTCTAGAGTGGAAAGAACTGTCTTACAATCATGAGATAATACACATCAAGATGAAAAGATGATTGAAAATTCAAAAATAACTAGAACTGTTCTTGGCATATAGCAAGTACTCCATAAATATTTGTAAAATGAGTAAATGTTCAATGAATAATGAGAGTAGTAGGGCAAAAGTATAAAAAGAGTCTAAGACTTTAACAACATCACTACGCTGTTCTGACAGCCCTAAAATTTCAAACTCTAGACTTCTTATCAGATGAAATAAATGTTTTCATTGCTTAAGACACTGCAAGCCAAAAGAAAAGAAAAGAAAAGAAAAGAAAAGAAAAGAAAAGAAAAGAAAAGAAAAGAAAAGAAGAGAAAAGAAAAAAGACACTGCAAGCCCAAAACATTCCTATTATGAACCTACAATAAGTATTCAGTTGGTAGTCAATTAGTCTTATTCTAAATGTCATATTCTTATTTAGGTATACTATTAGACTCATTCTTTATGTCTAATAATTAAAATTTTTATAATACTTGCAGCTTTATTTTTTTTAATTTGCAGCTCTCTTCTCTGAGTTTTCCATATCCCTCTAAAGTTGTAGAGATTCAAACTGGATACTATTTCTACAAAAAAAATTAATCTGTACTTTCACAAAATGTCACAATGGGAAGATATGGTCACTAATTTGTTCATATAATATTCTTACTTATGCTTAATCACACCTCTTTGTTTTAACAACTAAATCACTTATTTTGCTTACCATATTTAATCCCTGTATTATTTTCCTTTGCAAGTTGATTTTATTAATTTTTTAAAAAGCATTATGATATTCATTATAACTAGTGGAATAATACTGAGATTATTAGGAAAAAGTTAATAACACAAAAATTCCCATTACCACCTCCCTGAGATAAGCAAAGTTAATAGTTTCCATATATCTTTTATATCTTTCTTCACATTTATTCAAACACATATACATATGTATATTGAATATATATACACATATATTCTATGATATTTGTTTGAAACATGAGATAATGCTTTTTACATCCCTTTGCAATTTGCTTTCAAAACACTGCATGGACATTCCTTCAAAATAGATCAGATGCATTCTGTTAGTAGCTGTATATATTACAGATGGATATACTACAATTACTTATAACACTATCTCTATTAATGAGCAAACAAATTATCTGCAATTTTTATCACCATAAAAATGCTGTAATAATAACCTTCATTATTGTTGCATTTGTTGCTCTAAATTTGATTTCCAAAAATGAATTTTTAGGTTAAAAGAAAGTGTATATTTTAATTTAATAGAAACTATCTGTTAACTTTGAAAAAGTTGTAGCCATTTACTCTCCCATTGGCAACATGTAAGATTTCCCCTCACCCTTTTCAGCACTGGAAATTATCACTCTTTTCTACTTCTGTCAATCTGATGACAAATAGATTATTACTGATATTTAATTTCATTTCCCTGACTATCTTTTCATAAGCTTATTGGCTATTTATATTTTCTTTTATTTTCTTTTTTAAAAAAATATTTTCTTTTCTATAAATTGACTATTTGTATCCTATGGCAGACATTATCAACTGCCTACTAATCAGCCACCCCTCCCTTGCATAAACAAAAAAATTTTTCAATGTTTGGAACCCATGTGATTTTTTTCAAGGATTTTATTTATTTATTCATGAGAAATACAGAGAGAGAGGCAGAGACACAGGCAGAGGGAGAAGCAGGCTCCCTGCATGGAGCCCACTGTGGGACTTGATCCACAGAGTCTAGGATCACAACCTGAGCCAAAGGCAGATGCTCAACTGCTGAGCCACCCAGGCGTCTGAGAACCCATGTGATTTAGATGCACATTCTCAGCCCCAGTGGATGAATACTCATTAGTCTTAAGATAAATCACTAATTCCTTAATTCACTTATTCATTCAATAAATATTTACTGAGCATTTACTGCATGTCACAATGAGCAAACTCCCTCCCTGCCTTCATAGAGTTTATACTCTAGAATGGAAAGCTACACAGACCAACAAATAAATATATAACATTTCAGGAGATGGTAAGAGCTACATAAAGAAAAAGAGCAGGGAAAGGGGAAAAGGCCAGGGATAAGAATGAGGGTGGTTACTATTTTATACAGTGTAGTTAAGAAAGCCCTTTCTGATGAGAAAAACATTAGAGCACTTCACAGGTAGTACAGGTACCTTATAACAGAGTACTCCGAATTTCTCCCTGCTGCTCTAAAACAATGCTGTCACTCATTTCACCCATCCATAGGCTATAATCACCCAACATATTGTTGCTATTATTATTTTAAATGACCAGTGATCTGTAAGATCAACCAATTCTTTAAAAAGTAAAAAAAAAAAAATGTTAAAAGTTCTATACTAAACTTTATTTGTTCCTTCTCTAACAGTCTTTCTTTCTTTGTGAAAGTCAAAGTTTCTAACCATATTCTCGTCATTTTCCTTCTTTCTGAAGAACTTTTAACATATCTTGCAAGGTTAGGTCTACTGACAACAAATTCCCTCAATTTTTGTTTATATGCGAAAGTCTTTGTTTCTTCTTCACTTTTGATAAATAACTGCTAGATACAGAATTCTATATTGATGAAAGGTTTGCTTTCATCACTTTAAATATTTCACTCTACTGTCTCCTTTGTGTTTTTTTTTTTTTTTGTGTGTGTGTGTGGTATTGAAAAGAAGCCCAACATTACTCCTATTGTTTCTCTAGGGGTAACATGGTCTGGATTTTTCAAGATTTCTTCTTTGTCTTTGGTTTTCTGCAGTTAATTCCCTCACTAACATAGACACAAAAATCCTTAATAAAATATTAACAAAGCAAATCCAACAATATATAAAAAGGATAATCAATAATGACAAAGTAGTAAGTCAAAATTAGTGTAAGATTCAAATATCAAGTACATTCACCATATTAACAGAATAAAAGAGAAAAATATTTTAATAGATGTAAAAAAAGCTGTGGACAAAATGCAAGAGAAATTCATTATTTAAAAAATTCTTAAAACTAGAAATAGGGCAGCCCAGGTGGTTCAGTGGTTTAGCAGCCGCCTTCAGCCCAGGGCCTGAACCTGGAGACCCGGGATCGAGTCCCACATTGGGCTTCCTGTATGGAGCCTGCTTCTCCCTCTGCCTGTGTCTCTCTGTGTCTGTCATGAATTAATAAATAAAATCTTAAAAAAAACTAGAAATAGAAGAAAACTCCTTCAATTTTATAAATAGCATCTCTGGGGGTTGAGGATGGGTGGGAGAGAGCTACAATTAACATCATACTTAATAGTAAAATACTGAATGAAGACTGAGAACAAGGCAGTGATGCTCGGACTCACCACTTCTATTCAACATTGCACTGAAGGTCTTAGCTTTGCAATATGACAAAAATAAAAATAATAAAAATCATAAAGATTGGAAAATAAAATGTAAAACTCTCTTTAGAGATGTTATAACTATGTATTTTTACAAGCTTAAGTAATCTATCAATCATGAGAACTAACAAGTAAATTAAACAAAGGTTAACATTTTAAAATTATTGCATGCGTATATATCAGGAGCAAACAAGTGGAAAATGAGGTTAATATCAATTATGCTTGTTAAATTTCCTCCAGTTACAGCTTCATAATTTCTGACTCTTTTTGCTATGCTTTCTTTCTCTGTGGACATCATATATATTCTCACTTTAAAGCCTTTATCAGACTCTTACAAACTCAATTTAATGTAACATTTCTATTTCAATTATCAGTTTTTGTTAATTTCAGATGCCTGCCTTAACTTGCTTTTTCATGTGTTTTAGATTTTAGTTTGTAATTTTATTTTACATAGAAATTTTAATTTTGTGTAATGCTCTCTCTCTATTCTCCCTCTCATTTAATGTATATATAATTACATCCATCTAAACTCTCAGGCCCCAGTTCAGATCCAGACCATGCAACAGTGGCTTGGGGTCCTTTCCAGATGTGTTACTAGAGGAGATACCACAGTTCAGCTACTGAAATCAATTTCAAGGAAGAAAGACTTGATTTACTTCTTGATTAAGCTATGACTTATATAGACTCTTGTCATTAGTAACACATCCTGCTAATCAGCTCTTGTGGAATTTCAGAGTTCTTTACATATTATTTATATATTTTTAATATTAATGTTTATCAGTTTCACATGTGGAAAATAATCTTTTCCCAATTTATTTGTTTCCTTATTATTGAGCTTTGAGGGTTCCTTATGTATTCTGGACACAAGTCCTGTAACATCACATAGTTTTGGATTTCAGCCAAACTATGGCTTGAGTTTCCTTTCTCTCAGCAGTGTCTTTTGAAGAGCTAAAGTATTAGGGGTTTTTTGCTTCTTTTAAATATTTATTCATTTATTCATCACCCAGTCCCCTCATGAGTGACATGGAGAAAGGAAGAGACACAGGCAGAGGGAGAAGCAGGCTCCCTACGGGGATTCTGATGTGGGACTTGATCCCAGAACCCCGAGATCACTCCCTGAGCCAAAGGCAGATGCTCAACCGCTGAACCACCCAGGTGCCCAAGAGCTAAAGTTTTTAATTGGTAGAAGTCAAATTTATTTTATGGACTGTGCAATTGTGTCATATCTATTTTTTGTATATTTTTTATTGGAGTTCAATTTGCCAACATATAGCACAACACCATTGTGTTCAGCCCATCAAGTGCTCCCCTCAGTGCCCATCACCCAGTCATCCCATTCCCCCGCCCATCTCCCCTTCCACTACTCCTTGTTTTTTTCCCAGAGTTAGGAGTCTCTCATGTTCTGTCACCCTCACTGATATTTCCCACTCATTTTACCTCCTTTCCCCTTTAATCCCTTTCATTATTTTTTATATTCCCTGAATGAATGAAACCATATAATGTTTGTCCTTCTCTTATTGACTTACTTCACTCAGCATAATACCCTCCAGTTCTATCCATGTTGAAGCAAATGATGGGTATTCCTCATTTCTAGTGGCTGAGGAATATTCCATGGTATACATAGACCACATCTTCTTTATCCATTCATCTTTCAGTGGACACCAAGGCTCCTTCCATAGTTTGGCTATTGTGGGCATTGCTGCTATAAACCTTGGGGTGCAGGTGTCCCGGAGTTTCAATGCATCTGTACCTTTGGGATAAATGCCCAGCAGTGCAATTGCTGGGTTGTAGGCTAGCTCTATTTTTAACTCTTTGAGGAACCTCTACACAGTTTTCCAGAGTTTTCCAATTCACATTCCCACCAACAGTGCAAGAGGGTTCCCCTTTCTCCACATCCTCTCCAACATTTGTTGTTTCCTGTCTTGTTAATTTTCACCATTCTCACTGGTGTGAGGTGGTGTCTTGGTGGTTTTGATTTGCATTTCCCTGATGGCAAGTGATGTGGAGCATTTTCTCATGTGCTTGTTGGCCATGTCTATGTCTTCTTTAGTGAAATTTCTGTTCATGTCTTTTGCCCATTTCATGATTGGATTGTTTGTTTCTTGGATGTTGAGTTTAATTGGTTCTTTATAGATCTTGGATACTAGCCCTTTATCTGCCAAGTCATTTCCAAATATCTTCTCCAATTCTGTAGGTTGTCTTTTAGTTTTGTTGACTGTTTCTTTTGCTGTGCAGAAGCTTTTTTTTTTTAATTTTTATTTATTTATGATAGTCACAGAGAGAGAGAGAGAGAGAGAGAGAGAGAGATTGAGGCAGAGACACAGGCAGAGGGAGAAGCAGGCTCCATGCACCGGGAGCCCGACGTGGGATTCGATCCCGTGTCTGCAGGATCGCGCCCTGGGCCAAAGGGAGGCGCCAAACCGCTGCGCCACCCAGGGATCCCTGTGCAGAAGCTTTTTATCTTGATTAAGTCCCAGTAATTCATTTTTGCCTTTGTTTCCCTTGCCTTCATAGATGTATCTTGCAAGAAGTTGCTGTGGCCAAGTTCAAAAAGGTGTTGCCTGTGTTCTCCTCTAGGATTTTGATGGATTCTTGTCTCACATTTAGATCTTTTATCCATTTTGAGTTTATCTCTATGTATGGTGTAAGAGAATGGTCTAGTTTCATTCTTCTGCATGTGGCTATCCAATTTTCCCAGCACCATTTATTAGAGACTATCCTAATTGTGTCATATCTAAAAAATATTTGGCTAGATTAAGCTCATAAAAATTTTCCCATTTTCTTGTAGAAATACAATAGTTTTAGATTTTACACTTAGGTCTCATAATCCATTTGGAGTTAATTTTTGTATATGAAGGGACACCTGGGTGGCTCAGCAGTTGAGCGTTTGCCTTTGGCTCAGGGCCTGATGGCAGTTCAGGGATCGAGTCCCACATCAGGATCCCTGTAAGGAGCCTGCTTCTCCCTCTGCCAATGTCTCTCATGTGTCTCTCATGAATAAATAAATAAAATCTCTCTGTGTCTTTCATGAATAAATAAATAAAATCTTTTTAAAAAATTTTATATGAAGTATTGTTCAAGGTTATTTTTTTGTTGTTTTATCTCTTTTATTCCCCATGCCCCCACTGCCAACACCTGCATATTCAATTGCTCCGGTGACATTTTTAAAAAGATTTTATTTATTTATTTATTTATTTGAGAGAGAGAGAAAACATGAGCAGTGGGGAAGAGGGGAAAAGAGAGGGGCAGGGGAGAGGGGGAGGGGCATAGGGAGAGAGAGAAGCAAGTTCCCTGCTGAGCAAGGAGCCTGAATTGGGTCTGAGCAGAAGGCAGACCTTAACCCACTGAGTCAATCACCCAGGTGCCTCGGCTCCAGCACAATTTTTTAAAGGACTTTTTCCATTGAATTGCCTCTACTCCTTATTGAAAATTAATTACCATATATGTTTAGGTCCATTTCCAGACTATTCTATTCTATTGATGTATGTACCTATTCTGCCAATATCATAATGTATTGAGTACTATAGCTTTAGTGTAAATCCTTCATGCAGGATTGTTCCTCTTTTCAAAAAATTTTGGCCATTCTAGAATCTTCTCTTTCCATATAAATGTTAGAATCAGCTTGTCAATTTTTACAAAAAATACTGCAGAATTTTGTTTGGAATTGCATACTCATAGGCGTTACTAGCTCTAGCCTTAGCAACTTCTGCATGATCCTGCATGTCTGTTTATTATAGCAACCTTGGAAGCTACATGTTAAATATGGCAGGGCCAAAATAAGGGAAGGAACCTAAGCACCAACTGTACTCAATGGAAAGCCACCCACTAATCCAAAACACCTGTTCTAGATTACCCTCAGAAAGAAACATCTACTGTGGTAAATGACTGGCAAGTGGAGTTTATCTGTTAAACCAGCATGACTCTAACTAATACATTATTCCATAAAGTTTTATTATATTATCCTCAAAGATTCTTGTAATTTTCTGTTAGATGTATTCTTAGGTACTTATTTTTTTACTACTATAGTTGGTCTTTTATTGCATTTTCTTTTTTTTTTTATTTTTCAAAGATTTTATTTATTTATTCATGAGAGACACAGAGAGAGAGAGAAAGAAAGAGAGGCAGAGACACAGACAGAGGGAGAAGTAGGCTCCATGCAGGGAGCCCAATGTGGGACTCGATCCTGGGACTCCAGGATCACGCCCTGGGCCGAAGGCAGGTGCCCAACCGCTGAGCTATCCAGGAATCCCCTTTTATTGCATTTTCTAATACTTTGCTTCTAATGCTATAAATATACAATTATTTTCTAATTATATCCAGAAATACTAATAAATTCTCTTATTAATTCCAATAATATTAATTTTATTAATTTTATTAGATTAATTTTGCTTTTCAAAGAAGACAATCGCATAATCCACAATGATCCTTTTACACTTTAGTTCTTTGCCTGTCTATACCACACAAACTAGACTCTACAATGTAGAGTAGGCTACAATTACAATGTAGTATGAAAAAGGAAATAGACAACAGCCATATCTTATTTGTGATTATAAAATGAAAGCTTTTACTGTTGCAAAATTAAATGTGATCTATAAAGTGAGGTTTTCATAGTATCCTATTCTTGTATTAGGGAAATCCTCTCTAGTCCAAATTTGCTAAGAGTTCTTTGTATCATACATAGATTTAGAATTTTATCATGCAGTTTTTGTCTTTTATTGAGATGCTCATGAGATCTTGCTTCTCCAATCATTTTTTTTTGTATTGAAATATTGGACTACAAACTGCTAATTGTCATCCTGTATCCATTCTTCCCTTTTTCCTTTAGGTAATAGGACAACCTTCAGTTTTAGCAAGGCACTTTATTGTTTAACTAGGCCAAAAAAGTGAGATTCTCTTTTTTTTTTTTTTAAGATTTTATTTATTTATTCATAGACACAGAGAGAGAGAGAGGCAAAGACACAGGCAGAGGGAGAAGCAGGCTCCATGCAGGGAGCCCAATGTGGGACTTGATCCAGAGTCTCCAGGATGACACCCCAGGCCACAGGCGGCACCAAACCGCTGCACCACCAGGGCTGCCCAAGATTCTCTTGATTTAAAAAATTCAAGTCCCTTAAGCTCAAGATTCCTCATCACCCTGTCCTGCATCATATCATCCTGTTGGAATTTGGGCTTGGGATGCCAACACACAAAAATGGTGACAATTCAGCCTCTGCTCTTGCTGAGAGTAATTAACTCTCCTTTTCTCTGATCTAGGTGTTTCATATATCCTGCCAGTATCCATAAAACTGATAGGCTAGTTTGTTCACTTATAAACAGAGTTAAATACCAGACTCTTCATAGTTCCTCTAAGAGATTTCATTATTAGACACTCATGCATTATTTAGATGTTTATAAATTTCCAAATGTATTATTTTTTTCTAGTTATATTTTCTAGTTATATTCTAGTTTATTTCTAGTTATATTTATAATTTCCAAATGTATTTTTTCTAGTTTATAAATTTCCAAATGTATGATTTTTTCTATTTATATTCTTATTGTTTTCTAACTTAATTACATTGGCAGAAAATGAAATATTACTTTGAAATTCGTTAAAATTGTTTTCCAGCCCAACAAATGCTCAATTTTGAAATATATTCCATTTGCACTTGAAAAGAATAAATATTATCTGATTATTGGGTATAACAAGGATTCATTGGATTGTACTTATTGTGTTCCTCAAATTTTTTTCTCTATCTTTGAAGTGTTTTTAAATCTTTTGTAAATTTCTTGTTTAAATGCTGTGTATTTTGCATTGATATATATTGAAGCCATGCTACTAGATGGGTAGAGGTTAAGATTTTTATTCTGTGTTTTATTACACAGTTTCTCTCTTTATCTCTAATCACTTTTATTGCTTCAACTATTAATACATTTCTATTAGTTTCTTCTGATAGTATTTATCTGGCATATTTTTTAAATTCTCTATTTTCTTCAACCTGTGTCCTTGTGGGTTTTTTTATTTCATTTTATTATTACGTGTTTTTTTAATTCCAATATAGTTAATATATGGTGTTTGATTAGTTTCAATTGCACAATATAGTGATTCACTATTCTATACATTACTCAGTGCTCATCATGGTACATGTACTCGTTAAACCTCATCACTTATTTCACCCATCCCCCCTTCTCCCTTCCAGTAATCATCATTTTGTTCTCTATAGTTGAGACTATATGAAATGCATATTTCTTGGTGTGTTTTGCCTTTTTTCCCCGTTGTTCATTCATTTTGTTTCTTGAATTCCACATATGAGTGAAATCATACGTTATTTGTCTTTTCCTGGCTGATTTATTTCACTTAGTATTATACTCTCTAACTCCATCCATGTCTTTGCAAATGGCAAGATTTTATGCTTTTTATGGCTGAATAATATTCCATGGTGTGTGTGTATGTATGTGTATATATACATATATATGTATATACAGCAATGTGTGTATATATATATATATATATATATATACACATATATATATCACCTCTTATTTATCCATTCATCAATTGATGGGCACTTGGGCTGCTTCCATAATTTGGCTATTGTAAATAATGCTTCAATAAACACAGATATGCATGCATCCCTCTGAATTAGTGTTTTGTAATTATCTGGATAAATACCCAGTAGTATGATTACTGGATCTTAGGACAGTTCATTTTTAATTTATCCATAGTGTCTTCCACATTGTTTGCAACAGTTTGCATTCCCACTAAGAAAGAGTGCACAACTGTTCCTTTTTCTCCACATCCTCGCCAATAACTGTTGTTTCTCATGCTGATTTTAGCCATTCTGACAGGTGTGAGTGTAGTTCTGATTTGCATTTCCCTGATGATGAGTGATATTGAACATCTTGTCATGTATCTGTTGGCTGTCTGTATATCTTTTTTGGAAAAATATCAGTTCATGTCTTCTACTTGTTTTTAATTGGATTATTTTTTGGATGTTGAGTTGTATACTTCTTTATATATCTTGGATAGTAAATCTTTATTAGATATGTCATATGCAAATATCTTCTCCCATTAAGTAGGTTGCCTTTAGTTTTGTTGATTGTTTCCTTTGCTGTGCAGAAGCTTTTTATTTTGATGCAGTCCCAATAGTTTATTCTTGCTTTTATTTCCCCTGCCTCAGAAGACATATCTAGAAAAAAAGTTGCTATGGCCGGTGTCAGATAAATTACTTCCTGTGCCCTCTTTTAGGATTTTTATGGTTTCAGGTCTCACATTTAGGTCCTTAATATTTTTTTAGTTTATTTTTGCATATGGTGTCAGAAAGTGGTCCTGTTTCACTCTTTTGCACATAGCTGTCCAGTTTTTGCAATACCATTTGCTGAAGAGACTTTTTCCCATTGCATATTTTTCCTGCCTTGTTGAAGATTAATTGACTATATAGTTGTAGGTTTATTTCCAGGTTTTCTTGTCCTATTCTATTGATATATGCGTCTATTTTTAAGCCAGTACTATACTGCTTTATTACTGCTTCGTAATATAACTTGAAATCTAGAATTATGCTAGCTCCAGTTTTGTTTTTCTTTTTCAAGATTTGGTTTGGCTATTCAAGGTCTTTTCTGGTTCCACAAAAACTTTAGAACTGTTTATTCTTGTTCTGTGAAAGTGGTTGTTGGTATTTTGATAGGGATTGCATTAAATCTATAGGTTACTTCGGGTAGTATAGACTTTTTAATAATATTTGTTCTTCCAATCCATGAGCATGGAATTTCCATTTCTTTCTGTCATCTTCAATTTCTTTCATTGGTGTTCAAAGTTTTCAGAATAGAGGTCTTTCACCTCTTTTGGTTAGATTTATTCCTAGGTATCTTATTATTTTTGGTACAGTTGTAAACGGGATTGCTTTTTTAATTTCTCCTTCTACTGCTTCATTGTTGGTGTATAGAAATGCAACAGATTTCAGTATGTTGATTTTGTATCCTATGACTACTGAATTTATTTATCAGTTCTAGTAGTTTTTTTAGGAGTCTTTAGGATTTTCTATACATAGTATAATGTAATCTTTAAATAGTGACAGTTTTACTTCTTACTGATTTGAATGCCTTTTATTTCTTTTTGTTGTTGGATTGTTGTGACTAGGACTTCCAGTACTATATTACATAAAAGTGGTGAGAGTGGACATCCTTGTCTTGTTCCTGACCTTAGGAGAAAAGCTCTCAGTTTTTCACCATTAAGGATGATATTAGGGATGCCTGGGTGGCTCAGTGGTTGAGCGTCTGCCTTTGGCTTGGGGTGTGATCCTGGGGTCCTGGGATCAAGTCCCACATTGGGGTCCTTGCATGGAGCCTGCTTCTCCTCTATGTCTCTGGCTCTCTCTGTGTGTCTCTCATGAATAAATAAATAAAATCTTTTAAAAAAAGGATGATGTTAGCTATGGGTTTTTCATAAATGGACTTTATCATGTAGAGAGGCATGTTCCCTCTAAACCTACTTTGTTGAGGGTTTTTATGAATGGATTTTGTTCTTTATCAAATGCTTATTTTGTACCTATTGAAATGATCATATGCTTTTTATCTTTTCTCTTGTTGTTATGATGTATCATATTGAATTATTTGTGAATATTGAACCAACCTTGCAACCCAGAAATAAATCCCACTTGAGCATGATAAATTTTTTTAATGTATTACTGGATTTGGTTTGCTAGTATTTTGTCAAGGATTTTTGCATCTATGTTCATCAGAGATATTGGATTATAGTTCTTTTTTTATGGTGGTGTCATTTTTTTTTTATGGTGGTGTCTTTTATGGTGGTTTTGGTATGAGAGTAATACTGTCCTCATACAATGAACTTGGAAGTTTCCCTCCCTTGTGTCTTTGTGTTTTGTGAATATTTTCATAAGTACAACATAAATAGCTGAGATTTTCTTTTTAATCTAGTAGAATAATATTTGCTTTTAAGTGATGAGTTTAATACATTTATATTTAATGTGATTGCTAATAGGTACATTTATTTAAATGTATTTACAATCATTATTTTTTGTTTTCTATTTGTCTGCTTTTTTCCCTCTCATTCTTTTCTTTCCTATTTTAGATTCATTGAGTTACTGTATGTTTTTTCTCATCCCATTCTCTCTCTTCTACCACTTTGGAAGTTTGTATCAACTAGGATCAGAAATAGCTGCTGATAAGCTTTCTAATATAAAACAGCAACAAGAAATACAAATAACAGGGCTAAAACAATATAGAAATGTATTTCTCTTTTATTTGAGAGATGTCCAAAGCTAGGATAGGGATAGTATAGATACTCTAATATCATCAAGAACCCACATTCCTTCTATCTTTCTACACAATAATCCTAGGCCATGCTTAAAACCACCCTCTTGGCCCAAGATTGCCTAAGATGGTTGCTGAAGATGCAGCTATCACATCCATAATGCATTCAGCAGAAGAGAAAAGGAGGAGGACACAAAGGCCCATCTCCTACCTACGAAAATGCCTCTTGGGGCACATAGATGGTTAAGTCAGTTAATCGACTGACTCTTGATTTCAGCTCAGGTAATGATCTCGTGGTCAGGAGATCAAGCTCTGCCCATTGTGGAGCCTGCTTAAGATTCTCTCTCTCCCTCTCCCTCTGGCCCTTGACCCCCTATGCTCGCTCTCTCTCTCTCTCTCTTAAAAAAAATGACTTTTGAGGAATCTTTGTAGAAATTCCACACTACACTTCTGCTTAAATATCTGAACATAATCACATAACATGGGAACCCAAAAAATGTCTTCTGACTGTAAACACCAACAACCTAAATGAAACTTAGGTTCTGTAACTAAGGCACAATGCACATTTACCTTTCCCATAAAGTCATACATTCTATTCTATACATTATGTGATTAACTATAAAAGTCTAAAAAATTAATATATTTTATTCTTTTCCCAAACAATACATGGGCATTAAACACTTTAACTCTGATAATTCCTTCATACCTTTAAGCTATTTGTCCCATATTCTAATTCTATATAATTTTTTATTCCTATAAATATTTTTGTTGTTTACACTTAGTATTTAATTACGTTGATTCACACTTTAACCAATATATTGCTGTATATTATATATAATATGTTTTATTTACTACTCTTTCTTGCATTGCTGACCTTTCATTTTGCATCACTTTTTCTCTGCATGAAGTGAATTCCTTAAAATTTCTTTTAGCATGGGTCTGCTAGCTATAAACTTGCTCATTTTATTTGTTTGAAAAAATATTTTCTTTTTGTCCTTGCTAAAGAGCATTTCATTGGATGCACAAATTTATATCTATAATCATTGTTGAACATGTTCTATCTTTGGTCTTCCTCTGTTCCTGATGATAAAACAGCTGTTAGCCTAACAGTTGTTCTCAAAAGGCAATCTTTCTCTATATCATCCTTAAGAACTTTTTGTCTTCTGTCCTCTGAACTTTCACTACAATATGTCCAATTGTGGATATATTTTTAATCATTTCCATTAGGATTTGATTAATTTTCTGAGTCTATATACTGGTAACTTTCACTAATTCTGGAAGATCCTCTTCAAATATTGTCTCTGCTCAGTTCCTTCTCGTCTGAATCCATAATTGGATTTACATTAGATTTTCATATTCTGTTCTCTATATCTCTCAACCTCTCTTTCATGTTTTCCAATCCTTTCTCTCTCTGGCCTATAGGCTAGGAAACTTCTTTAGCTTTACCATCCTGCTGTATCTAATTGACTTTAAAATTTTAAGTATTATAATTTTGTTTCCATAATCTCTCTTTTATTCTTTTTCATATCACTAAATCATCTTTTACTATCTTTTAATCTTTATTCATTTTTAAATATACTTTTATTTTGTTAAACAGATAAAATATACCTATTTTATATTCCATGTCTAAAACATCCAATATCTAAAGTATTGTCAGATTTGAAATCTTTATATCATTTCTGCTACATCTTGCTCATACTAAACACAAAAAATGCTCAACATAATTAGTCATTATAGAAATGTAAATCAAGACCACAAAGGGAACCCACTTCATACATGCCATGATAGCTACAAGGATAGACAATATTTTGTGTTGGTAAATATGTGGAGAAATTAGAACCTTCAGACATTCTGGTGAAAGCTTAATGCAGAAAAGTTTGAGAATTAAAAAACTTAAAGGGAACCCAGCATGGAAGGTCCCCACATTTTTGTTTTACTTCCAGGAGTTCGACCAGGTTCACAGTAAATAACAGAAAAAAATTCTCTAATGTTTCAGGCAGGGAGAGGAAAAAAAAGGAATATTTTGCAGTATGTCAGAGGAGCCTTTTCCTTTTAAAAAGTTCTTCAGTCAGAGGAAATTAGTTAACCACAGCCTAACCTCCTGGTGTATTATCAGAGCCTAACTGATCTAAGAGAAATAAAACACCTAATTCTAGTGAACTCTATCCTATCACGTGGGAGAAAAGAAATACCAAACTCTAGCCCACTCTAGCCACCTTTTCCCACTTAATAGAGAAGAAAAAAAACAGAGACACTTGTGAAGTTCACAGTCCAGAGGCATAGTACCCCTAAAGAAACTTAGACCTAATCATAGAACATAGAATGGTTTCCTTCCCCCATACCTTACTATCACAAAGGCCTATTTACAGTAGTAATTTTTTTACCTAGTATAACATATCTGACTATCAAGAAAAAATTAGAAAGCATACTAAAAGGAAAAAAAAACACACATAGTTAGAAAATACAGAGCAAGAATCAGAACCAGACATGTCAGGAATATGGGAATTATAAGACATAGAATTCACATCTATCTTTAATATGCTAAGGGATCTAATGAATAAAGTAGACAGCATATACAAAACAAAATAAAGATAAAGAAAAATCCAGAAAGGAGCCAGAGGGGGAAAAAACACCTTACCTATAGAGGAAGAAAGATATGAACTACACCTAACATCCTCAGAAACCATGTAAGCAAGAAGAGAATGGAATGAAGTATTTTGAAGTGTTGAAAGAAAAAACAACCAATCCTGAATTCTGTATTTTGAGAACATTTCCTTTAAAATGAAGGAGAAATAAAGACTTTCTCAGACAAACAAATATTGATGAAATTTATTGCCGGTAGACCCTCCTTGACAGATATGGAAAAAGAAGTTCTTTAAAGAGAAGGAAAATAGGGTAGGTCAGAAGTTTGGATTTAAATAGAGAAAGGAAGAGCATCTAAGAAGGAATAAGGGAAAATACAATTAAAAATGTTATTTTTCTTTTTCTTAATCTAACAAATAACAATGCCTTTAAAATAACAGCAACAACATATTTGTTTGATTATGCATGCTTATGTATACATTGTACACATATATGCTTACATATGCATCCTATATATACATATACAAATGAAATGACAGCAATGACATAAGGAATGGTAGAGAAGAATTATGATTATTTTGTTATCACAAGACACACTGCCTAAGAAGTGGTATAGTGTTATTTGAATGTGGACTTGGATTAATTGTAGATGTATATTGCAAAATCTAGAGCAACCACTAAAAAATGTTTACAAAAAGGAAGTATAACTGATATACTACAAAAAGAGAGAAAATAGAATCATGTAAAATGCTCAGTTAAAACCATAAGTTATAAAAAGAGTGAAAAGCAAAAATAGGAACAAGGATGAGCTACAAATAGAAAACAGTAACAAATGTAGATATACAACTAAATCAATAATCACTTTGAATATTAATAGTCTTAATACACCAATTAAAAGATGGAAATTGTCAGAATGGATCAAAAAACAAGACCCAACTATGTGTTGTCTACAAGAAACCCATTTTAATATATAAAGACACATGTAGAATAAAGGTAATGAGAAAAAAATGCTATACTAACACAAATAAAAGAAAGCAGAAGTAGCTATATTAATTTCCAACAGTGCAGACTTTAAAGAAATTTATCAGGGATAAATAAGCACCATATAATAATAAAGGAGTCAATTCTCCAAGATGACATAACAATCCTTACAGTATATGCACCTAACAACACAGCATCAAACTATGTGAAGCAAAAACTGATAGAAATGCAAGGAGAAATACATGAGCTCACTATCATAGTTGGAGACTTCAACATTCCTTTGTCAGAAATTGACAGAACCAGCAGGCAAAAATCAGTAAGGACAAAATTGAACTCAACAATACCATCAATCAGCCAAGATAGACCATATTCTGGGCCATAAAACATAACTTAACAAATTTAAAAGAATAGAAATCATATAATATCTGCAGTTACCAAAAGGAATTAAACTAGAAATCAGTAACAGAAAGATATGGAGGATCCTAAAATATGTGAAGATTAAACAAAGCACTTTTTAAAAATTTCTTATTTAAATTCAATTTAGTTATCATATAGTGTATTATTAGTTTCAGGGGTAGAATATGTGATTTATCAGTTGCATATAACACCCAGTGCTCCTTACATCAAGTCCCTTAATGCCCATCACCCAATAATCCTATCTCCCACCCACCTCCGCTCCAACAACCTTCAGTTTGTTTCTGATAGTTAAAAGTCTTTTATGGTTTGCTTCCCTCTCAGTTTTTATCTTATTTTATTTTTCCTTCCCATCCCTTATGTTCATCTGTATTGTTTCTTAAATTCCAGATATGAGTGAAATCATATGGTTGTCTTTCTCTGACTTACTTCGCTTAGTTCCATCCATGTTGTTGCAAATGGCAAGATTTCATTCTTTCTGATGGCTTAATAATAGATATAGATACAGATACAGAGACAGATATAGATAACCTCTTCTTCATTCATCTGTTGACAGACATCTAGGCTCTTCCCATATTTTGTCTACTGTGGACATTACTGCTATGAACTTTGGGGTGAATGTACACCTTCAAATTTTTGTATCCTTTGGATAAATACTGACTGGTGCAATTGCTGGGTCATAAGGCAGTTCTGTTAACTTTTGGAGGAATCTCCATACTGTTTTCCAGAGTGGCTACATCAGTTTGCATTCCCACCAACAGTAGAAGAGGGTTCCTCTTTCTCTACATCCTTGCCAATATCTTTGTTTCCTGAGTTTTTAAGTTTAGCCCTTCTGATTGGTGTAAGGTGGCATCTCATGGTGTTTTTTATTTGTATTTCCCTAATGTCAAGTGATGTTGATCATTTTTTTCATGCATCTGTTAGGCATTTGTATGTCTTCTTTGGGGAAATGTCTGTTCATATCTTCTACCCATTTCTTGACTGGATTATTTGTTTTTGAGGTGTTCATTTTGATCAGTTTTTATTATTTTATTTAAATTTCTTTTTTTATTTTTTTTTAAATTTTTATTTATTTATGATAGTCACAGAGAGAGAGAGAGAGAGAGAGAGAGGCAGAGACATAGGCAGAGGCAGAAGCAGGCTCCATACACCGGGAGCCCGACGTGGGATTCGATCCTGGGTCTCCAGGATCGCGCCCTGGGCCAAAGGCAGGTGCCAAATCGCTGCGCCACCCAGGGATCCCCTATTTTATTTAAATTTCATTTGCCAACATAAAGTATAGCACCCAGTGCTCACCTCAGCATGTCCCTCCTTAATGTTCTTTATAGATTTTAGATACTAGCCCTTTATCTGATATGTCATGTGTGAATGTCTTCTCATATTCCATAGGTTGCCTTTTAGTTTTGTTGATGGTTTCCCTTGCTGTGCAAAAGCTTTTTATCCTGATGAAGTCTCAATGGTTCATTTTTGCTTTTGTCTACCTTGCCTTTGGAGATGTATCTAGCAAGAAGTTGCTGCAGCCAAGGTGAAAGAGGTTGCTGCCTGTGTTCTCCTCTAGGATTTTGATGGATTCCTTCCCACATTTAGGTCTTCCACTTATTTTGAGTTTATTTTTGTGTATGGTGTAAGAAAATGATCAGTTTCATTTTTCTGTTTGTAGCTGTCAAATTTTCCCAGCACCATTATTGAAAAGACTGTCTTTTATCCATTGGATATTCTTTCCTGCTTTGTCAAAGATTGGTTAGCCATAGAGTTAAGTGTCCATTTTTTGGTTCTCTATTCTGTTCCATGGATCCCTGTGTCTGTTTTTGTGCCAGTACCATACTGTCTCGATGATTACAGCCTTGTAATAGAGCTTAAAGTCCAGAATTGTGAGGCCTCGAGCTTTGGTTTTCTTCTTCACTGTTACTTGGCTTTGCAGGGTCTTTTCTGGTTCCATACAAATTTTAGGATTGTTTGTTCCAGCTCTGTGAAAAATGCTGATGATATTCTGATAAGGATTGCATTCAATGTGTAGCTTGCTTTTGGTAGCATAGACATTTTAACACTGTTTGTTCTTCCAATCCATGAGCATGGGATTTTTTCCATTTCTTTGTGTTTTCCTTAATTTCTTTCATGAGTGTTCTATAGTTTTCAGAGTATAGATATTTTACCCCTTTAGTTAGATTTATTCCTAGGTATCTCATGGTTTTTAGTCCAATGTAAATGGGATTGACTCCTGATTTCTCTTCCTGCTGCTTCATTGTTAGCGTACACAAATGCAACAGACTTATGTGTGTTGATTTTGTATCATGCAACTTTTCTGAATTCCTGTATTGGTTCTAGCAATTTTTTGGTAAAGTCTTTTGGATTTAAAAAAAAAAAAAAAAAGTCTTTTGGATTTTCTACACAGAGTGTCATGTCATCTGTGAAGAGTGAAAGTTTGACTACTTCTTTGCTGATTTGGATGCCTTTTATTTCTTTTTGTTGTGTGATTGCTGAGGCTAAACAACATACTTCCAAATAACACATAAGTCAAAGAAGGAATCTCAAGAAAAAAAATAAAATATTTTAAACTAAATGAAGATGGAAATACATCTTATCAAAATGTATGGGATGGAATGAAAACTTGGAGAAAATTTTGTAGCATTAGTTATATGTATTAGAAGAAGAAAAACCTAAAATCAATAATTTTCCATCTCAGGAAATAAGGAAAACAAGAGTAAATAAAGTCAAAACTAAGAGAAATAAAATAAATAATAAAAATTAGAGTTGAAATCAAAGAAATTGAGAACAAGAAATAGAGAAAATCATTAATTCCCAAAGCTGTTTCTTTTAAAAGACCACTAATATTGAAAAACCTGATGTCAGGCTACCTAAGAAATACAGAGAGAGGATATAAATTACTAATATCATAAATGAAAGGAAGACACCACTACAGAACCCTTGGAAATTAAATGGATAATAAAAGGATACTATGAACAACATTATGCCCACATATTTGATAACCTAGAGGAAATGGATCAAGTCCTTGAGAGAAATAATGTGCCAAAATTCATATAAAATGCAAAAGACCATCTGAATACAACCATACCTACTTAAGAAATTGAATCGGGAAGCCCAAGTGGCTCAGCAGATTAGCACCATCTTCAGCCCAGGTCGTGATCCTGGAGACCTGGGGTCAAGTCCCATGTCGGGCTCCCTGCATGGAGCCTGCTTCTCCCCCTGCCTGATTCTCCCTCTGCCTGTAATTCTGCTTCCCTCTCTCTGTGTCTCATGAATAAATAAACAAAATCTTAGAAAGAAAGAAAGAAAGAAAGAAAGAAAGAAAGAAAGAAAGAAAGAAAGAAAGAAAGAAAGAAAGAAAGAAAGAAGGAAAACGAATCAATGATTAATCAATAACCTTCCAAAACAGAAAGCACCAGCCCCAGACAGGTTCACTGGTGAACTCTACCAAAAAATTCAGGAAGAAATTATACCAGCTCTCTATAATATCTTGAGGATAGAAGTAGAGGGACTAACTCCTAACTAATTTTATAAAGCCACCATTATCTTAATATCAAAACCAAATAAATACAAGAAGACTACTGACCAGGATATCTCATGAACATAGATACAAAAATCCTCAACAAATATTAGCACAATGAATCCAACCATATGTAAGGAATTATACACCATGACCAGGTAGGATTTATCCCAGGCATGTAAAGATGTTTGAACACTCAGAAATCAATTAATGTAATCCATCACATCAACAGGAAAAAGAAAAACTACGTGATCACATAAATAGAAAAGAGCATTTAACAAAATCCAACACCTATTCATGACTTACAAAGAATTCTCAGTAAACTAGAAATACAAGGGAATTTCCTCAACTTGATAAGGAATATCTGCCAAAATTTTTTTTAAAAAACAGATAACATCATACTGCATGGTGATAAACTAGAAGTTTTCCCAGTAAGATCAAGAACATGGAAAGGATATGTCTTTTAATCACCTCTTTTCAGCATCATATTGGAAGTCGTAGGTAATGCAATAAAACAAGAAAGAAGAAAAAATACAGACTGAAAAGGAAGAAATAAAACTGTCTTCTCAGATGACCTGATCGTGAAAGGAAATCTGGAAAAAAAAAAAATGGGGAAAAAAAACCTCCTGGAACTAATAAGCAATTATAGCAAGGTTTTGGGATATATGAAAATCAATCACTTCCCTATTTATTAGCAATGAACAAGTAGAATTTAAAATATAATACCACTTACATTAGCATGCCAAAAATGAAATACTTAGTTATAAGTTAAACAAAATATCAAAAAAATATAAATCAAATGAACTGATTTTAAGGTTTATAGGGAAAGGCAAAAGACCCAGAGGAGCTAACACAATATTGAAGGAGAAGAATAAATTTAGAGAATTGACACTACTCAACTTCAAGATTTACTATAAAGCTATAGTAATCAAGACAGTGCATTATTGAGGGGGAAAAAAAAAGACAATAGATCAAGGGAACAGACTAGAGCGCCCAGAAATAAAACACATAAATATAGTCAGTTGACCTTGACAAAAGACAAAAGTCAATACAATGGAACAAAATAGTCTTATCAACATATGATGTTGAAATACCCGGACATTTGCATGCAAAAAAACTGAATCTAGGCACAGATATTTCACCTTCACAAAAGATTAACTCCAAATGGATTACATACCTAAATGCAAAACTATAAAAATCTTGAGATAATTTAGCAGAAAACCTAGATGAGCTTATCATGGTGATGACTTTTTAGTTTAGTTTAGATGACATTCAGTTTTTACGGACAATTCCAAGGTTGTGGTCCATAAAAGAAATAGTTGATAAGCTGGATTCATTAAAATTGAAAACTTCTGCTTTGTGATAGACAATGTCAAGAAATGAGAAGACAAGCCAAAAATCAAAGAAAATAATTGTAAAAGACACATCTGACAAAAGACTGTTATCCAAAATATACAAAAAAACTCAAACTCACCAGCAAGAAAACAAAACATACATAGAACATTCTCCAGGAGAGATCACATGGTAAGCCACAAGGCAAATCTCAATAAATTGCAAAGATTGAAATCATATCAAGCATCTTTTCCAACTACAACGGTTTGAAACTAGAAATCAATTACAAGGGGAAAAAACTGGAAAAAATGCAAACACATGGAGGCTAATCAACATGCTACTAAACAACAAACGAGTCAATAAAGAAGTCAAACAGGAAATAAAAACATACCATGAGACATATGAAAATTGAAACACAAGGGTTCAAAATCCTTGGGATGCAGCAAAAGAGGGAAGTTTTTGGCAATATAGGTCAAACTCAAGTAACAAGAAAAATCTCCAATAGATAACCTAAACTTACAGTAAATGAAAGAAAAAGAACAAACAAAGCCCAAAGTTAGTAGAAGGAAAGAAGTAATAAAGAACGAAGTGGAAATAAATGAAATAAAGGCTACCAAAAAATAGAAAAGATTAATAAAACTAAAAGCTTGTTCTTTGAAAAGATAAACAAAATTGATAAATCTTTAGCCATACTTACTAAGGAAAGAAGAGAGAAGACTCAAATAAATAAAATAGAAATGAAAGAGGAGAAACTACAACCAAGACCACAGAAATACAAAGGATTATAAGAGTCAGTTATAAAAAAAAAATTATATGCCAACAATTGGACAACCTAAAAGAAATCAATAAATTCCTAGAAACATACTGTTAGAAGGTAGAAGAGGGAGAGTAAAGTATCCTCCAAAGTGAGAAGGTGCTTTGAAACTGAAAAACAACCCAAGCCACTCCATAACATATACACAGAGTTTTATTCAGTGTAAATTACTGACAGGAGGGATCAGGCAGGCAATGATCCAGGCAGCTACAAAGGTATCCCCACTCTATTCTCTGCCATGTCCAGACCTCTACCTACAGTTGTTATAGACTGAGGGGCATTGTGGTGAGGTCAAAGGGTAGTTTCTAAAGTGGCACCAATTGTACATATACCTGAGGATCCCTACCAGTTAGCAAAAGCGGGGCTTTCTATGCACCTGTCATCTCTACTAGTTATTAAAAAGGGGTCTTCTGTGAGCCAGTCATCTCTACTAATTACCTAAAATTGCCACATTAAGGAAGATAAGAACAAACCTTCCTGCATTCTGGTTAGGGCATACATTAACCTCTAAGGGGCCTAGAACACATAGCCTCAGGTCATTGTTCAGGCATGAACAAGATGGAAAGATGGAGGCCAAAGACGGAGTACAGTATTGTCAGCACTCCTATACGTGCAATCTCCCAAAACTGAATCAAGAAGAAAAAGAAAATCTGAACATAACAATTAGTAGTAATAAAATTGAATCAGTAATCAAAAAATTCTCTACAAACAAAAGTCCAGGACCAGATGGCTTCACTGGTGAATTCTACCAAATATTTAAAAAGCTAATACATATCCTTCTCAAACTATTCCAAAAAATATAACAGGAAGGAATGCTTCCAAATTCATTTTAAAGGTGAGCATTACCCTACCAAAACCAAAGACACAACAAAAAAAAGACTAATATCCCCGATGAATATAGATGCAAAAATCCTCAACAAAATATTAGCCAACTAAATCCAACAATATATTAAAAAATCATTCACCATGAACAAGAGGGATTTATTTCAGGGATATAAGAATATGCAGTTTAGTATCCACAAATTAATCAATATGATACCACATTAACAAAATAAAGAAAAAAATCATACGCTTATCTCAATAGATATAGAAAAATCATGCGACAAAATTCAACATCCATTAATGACAAAAAAACTCTCAACAAAATGGGTTTACAGGAAACATACATTAACATACTAAAAGCCATATATGACAGACCCACAACTAACATACTCAGTGGTGAAAAGCTGAAAGCTTTTTCTCTAAGATCAAGGATGCCCACTCTCACCACTTTTATTCAACATAGTATTGGAAGTCCTAGGCGCAACAATCAGACAATTAAATGAAATAAAAATATCTAAATTGGTAAGGAAGAAGTAAAACTGCCACTATTTGCAGAATGCAAATACTTTATATAGAAATATTATTATAGAAATAATATTCTTTATTATTTAGTATTTCTAATACTTTATATAGAAAGCCCTAAGGACTCTACCAAAAAACCATTAAAATAAATGAATTCAGTAAACTAACAGGATACAAAATATACACTATACACTAATAATGGACTAGTAGAAAAAGAAATTAATGAAATGATCCCATTTGCAATTGCATCAAAAAAGAATAAAATACCTAAAAATACATTTAACCAAGGAGGCGAAAGACCTATACTCTGAAAACTATAAGATATTGATAAAAGAAATTGAAGATTAAATAAATGAATGAAAAGATATTCCATGCTCATGGATTGGAATAATTAATATTGTTAAAATGTCCATACCACCCAAAGCAATCTACAGATTCAATGCAATATCTATCAATTAAATAGTATTTTTCATAGACTAGAACAAAGAATTCTAAAATTCTTTACTAACTTTGATACACAAACACTAAGGTCATTTCTTTCTTTTTTTTTTTAATTTTTTATTTATTTATGATAGTCACACAGAGAGAGAGAGAGGCAGAGTCATAGGCAGAGGGAGAAGCAGGCTCCATGCACTGGGAGCCCGATGTGGGACTCCATCCCGGGTCTCCAGGATCGCGCCCTGGGCCAAAGGCAGGCGCCAAACCACTGCGCCACCCAGGGATCCCCCAGGTCATTCATTTCTTAATTGAACTTTTATAGTTTGAATTTTTTTTAAAAATGTTTCCCACTTTTTCTAAACTGTCAAATCTATAGGCATAAAATTGTTTATGAAATTCCTATATTATCCTTGTAATATATTCAGAATATTTGTTGATGTCATTTGGGTTTTTTTTCTTTTATTCCTTATCACTTTAAGTAAATATCAATTTTATTAATCTTCTCAAAGTACCAACGTTGGTTTCATTATTTTTCCTTATTGTTTCTTCTGGTTTCTACTTCCTTGATTTTTTGCTCTGATCTTTATTATTTCCTTTTTTATGCTTACTTTTGATTCATTTTACTCTTTTTTTTTTTCTATCTCTTAAGGTGAAAGCTGAAGCCATTTATTTTAGACCTTTCTTGTTTTGTTAGAAAAACTTTTAGTCCTATAAATTCCCCCCTAAGTACTAAATGAGCAGCATCCCACAAATTTTGATATGTTGCATTTTAATTTTTATTCCACACAAAATATTCAAATCGCCCTCTGCCTTCTTTTTGACCTTCGTGTTTTTTAGAAGTGTGTTACTTAGCTTTTAAATATATGAGATCTTGGGCAGCCCTGGTGGCGCAGCGGCTGAGCGCCACCTGCAGCCCGGGGTGTGATCCTGGAGACCCAGGGTCGAGTCCCACGTTGGGCTCCCTACATGGAGCCTGCTTCTCCCTCTGCCTGTGTCTCTGCCTCTCTCTGTGTGTGTGTCTCTATGAATAAGTAAATAAAATCTTAAAAAAAAATAAATATATGAGATTTTATGTCTTTTCTGTTACTAGTTTCTAAGTTAATTCCATAGTAAGCAAAGAATATATATGCATTATTTGAATCATTTTAAATTTGAGAATTATTTTTCTGGTCAAGAATATGGCTATCTTGGTAAATATCCCCTGTGCACTTGAAAACAATGTGTTTATCTTGCTGTTGTTGAGTATAGTTGTCTATAAATGTCAATTAGGTCAAGTTGGTTGATAGAATTGTTAAAACTTTTATATCATTCCTGATTTCCTACATACTTGTTTTATCAATTATTGAGAGAACACTTGTTGAAATCTCCAACTCTAACTTGTGGATTTTCATAGCTACTTTCATTTTATTTATGTATTTGAAGCTATTGCCAGATGTATAAACAGAATTGTTAAGTCTTTTTGATGAATTGACAGTCTTTATTCCTAAAATATTCTTTGCTCTGAAACCTACTTTGCCTGATATTAAAATAGCAATTCTAACTTTCTTTTGACTCATGTGAGCATAGTTTATTTTTCCCAACCTTTTACTTTTAACCTATTAAAGTGGGTTTGGTTTCTGGTAGGCAATATATAGTGTGTCTTGCTTTTTTAGCCAATCTGAAAATCTCTTCTTTCTAATTGCAATGCTTGTGCCATTTACATGTAATGAGATTATTGATATGATCAGGTTTAAATTTACCATTTTGCTATTTTTGTCTCCTTTATTCTTTGTTCCCCTTTCCTATTTCGTCACTTATTCTGAATAGAATTTTTTATGAATCCATTTTATCTTCAATGTTGGCTTATTAACTAAAAATTATTATATTCTTTTGCTCATTATTTTAAAGTTATAGTGTACATTTTAACTTATCATGAGACTACTTCCAAGTACTATCCCATTCACCTGTACCATCCCACCTTCATGTTATACTTTACTTCTACATGTTATAAATCTCACAATGCATTGTTCTTATTTTTGCTTTTACCTTTGAAAGAGATTTCAATAATAAAAATAAAGGATTTTATACTAACTCATACAGTAACTATTTCTCGTTATATTCAGATTTCCATCTGTTATCATTTTCCTTCTGCCTAAAGAAAATTCCTTCAACATTTCTTGTAGTACATGCCTGCTAGTAATGAGTTTTCAGCTTCTTTTTTTTTTTTTAATTTTTTTTTTAATTTTATTTTATTTATTTATGATAGGCACACAGTGAGAGAGAGAGAGAGGCAGAGACACAGCCAGAGGGAGAAGCAGGCTCCATGCACCGGGAGCCTGACGTGGGATTCGATCCCGAGTCTCCAGGATCGTGCCCTGGGCCAAAGGCAGGCGCCAAACCGCTGCGCCACCCAGGGATCCCTCAGCTTCTATGTATATGAAAAAGTCTCTTACAGCTTTGTTTTTGAAGGATATTTTTGCTGAGAATATAATTTTCGGTTGACAGCATTATTATTACACTACTTTAAAATTTTTGCTCCATCATGTTGTCATGTGCATCATCCCCAATTTGAAGTCTGGTTTCATTTTAATCTTTGTATCTCTATATAGAATGTCTTTTTTTCCCTGGCTTTCTTTTCTCTATCACTGGTTTTAATAAATTTTGATTATAAGTGTTTCTTGTGCTTGGGGCATATAGTTTTCAACAAATTTGAAAAAATATTGGCCATTATTCATTTAAATATTTTTCTTTCCCTTCTCCACTTCTCTTTCAGGGACTCCAATTATACATATACTAGATTACTTGAAGTTGTTCCACAGCTAAATGGTTCTCCATTTTTTCCCCCATCTTTTTTCTCTATTTCATTTTGGAATGTTTCTAACACTGTCATCAAGTTCATTAATCTTTTCTTCAGCAATGACTACTATACTGTAGTCACACCCTGTGTATTTTTTTAAAATTTCAGATGTCATAGTTAATCACACCCTGTGTGTTTTTTTTTAAATCTCAGACATCATGGTTTATATCTCTACTAGTTGGATTTGCGTCTTTTTCAAAATATTTTCCATGCCTCTGTTCAATCTTTCCTCTAACTTCTTGAAACATATGGAATACCATATTAACTTTTTAATGTTCTTTTCTACTAATTCATTCATTGGTGTCATTTTTTAGTCAACTTCAATTGATTTATTTTTCTCCTCTTCTTGGGTTGTATTTTCCTGCTGTTTTCCATCCCTGTTAAATTTTTAATGAATGTCAGATATTGTAAAGTTTCCCTTGACAACTATTGGATATTTCTGTATTCCTATAAATATCCCTGAGCTTTGTTATAATAGTTAAATCATTTGAAAATAGTTTGATCTTTTGGTCTTGCTTTTAAGCTTTGCAAGGTAGAACTAAAGCAGTATATTGTCTAAGACTAAGTTTGCTCTGCTACTGAGGCAAACATTTTCTGAGTTTCCTGTGAATTATGAGATTTTTCATGCTGGCTAGGGAAAATTGGAACTATACCCATCCCTATTTGATCACTGGATATTATTCCTTCTAACCCTTTAGGGTTGTTCTTGTCTCCATAAGTGTTTTTTATCTTTTTGTGCTTAGAAAATGCACCATTCCTCAGTCTGTGGCTTATGGTATAAACTCAAAGCTCTGAATCTCCAGGGCTCTTAGCCTGGTAGGGCTTGAAATCCTGTTCTCCAGGTTTTTATCTCTTTTATCAGCTTTATAGCGCTTGTTTTGAAATTCAAAGCAAAGAATTTGGCTCTTCATTCTTGCTGGGGTCTTTTCTGGCTTCCCTTCACTGAGGCAAAAAAAACTCAGTCTTGGAGTCTAGTTTTTATAGCATAAGGGCTGCAAGATAAAAAAGAACTGCCAAGAAGGGAAGTTTTCTATAATATTTCAAAATACTATCCTATTACATGTTTGGGTAATAATTCTTTCTCCTCCCCTTCCCCTCTCTCTTCTCCTCTTCTTCTTTCCCTTCTTTTTCTTCCTCTTCTCCATCCTTTTCCCCCCATCTTCCTCCTGGTCCTCTTCTCCTCCTCTTCCTGCTTCTTCTCATTACATGGCTTAATTCCGTGGCTTTTCATGCAATACAGGGAAACACTGTCATTGGAGTGTAAAAGTATTGTCATTGCTGGCCACTTCCAAGATTGGTTACCTGGGAAAAGTTACTGAAAACTCTCCATTACCTCATTTGTAAAATGAGAATAACAGTAATTTTCATAATCCTATGAGGATTAAATGAGTTATTATGTGCAAAGTGCCTGCCATTATACAGGATATGTAATAGCACCTTAAAAAGTGTTAGCCTTCAATAAGGAAATATTTTTGCAGTGTCAAATAAAGTCTTTAAATGAAAGTGGCTTAAATATAGGCTTAAGGTTTTGGGGTGCTTGGGTGGGCTTAGTTGGTTACGCTTCTTGATTTTGGCTCAGGTCTTGATCTCAGGGTCATGAGTGTTAGGTTTTTCCCAAATGAACGACGGAGAAATCAAAAAAACGGCAGAGCCAGGCAGTAGGTCCGAGAGTGCTTTAATGGGGAGCGCTCCCGGGCGAGGTTCCGTGACTTGGAGAGGTGGCCCGAGTCAGGGAAGTCGCCCCTGGGTTGGGGAGTGTAGAGGCTTTTAAGCCTTATTGGTTCCAGTCTGGATCTGGGTGGGTCCCTGGTCAAATTAGGCAAGGGAACACCGTGTCCCTAAGTGATTGGCTGGGGGTGGAGGTAGTACAGATGAGGGGGGGTGGTCCCTGGCTGGAAAGTCCCGGATGGAAAGTTTTGTTTTCCTGTCTAGGTTTCGATTTACTAGAGATGAGTGGCGGTCACGGCTGCCTTAGCGGGAAGATCAGCCATTCTGACCCAATTTGAGATGTCCACCATTTTGGGTGCCCCTCTCAGCCAGCCCAACCATGAGTTCAAGCCCCATATTGGGCTCCACACTGGGCATGGGGCTTACTTAATACAAACAAACAAATAAATAATTTATATAATATATAAATTATTTATAAATATACACACTATATGTATAAACAAATTATTTTTATCTGTGATATATATTTATATATGATACATGATATGATACATGATACTTCTACATGTTTTTATATATATATTATATATATATATATATATATATATATATAGAGAGAGAGAGAGAGAGAGAGAGAGAGAGAGAGAGAGAAAAGGTTTTATTTTGTTTTATTTGGCTGCTGTACATCACGTAACACCTGAAGATCAACTGAATCCTTCAGGGTCAAAATTTTTACAGGATATGGGAAAGTATGGGTCCTTGCAGTTTTGGCTTAGGAAACAGGGTTTTTTTTGTTTGTTTGCTTGTTTTTATTTTAACTAAAACTCAAGACTGAGGGTCATTCCTGTTTTCATGCTCCTGTTTGGAATTAGTTGGTGCAATCCTAACAGCCATCAGAATACCATCACAGAACTGGTTTTGCAAGCTATGTCAAGTTCATTGGGCAGGGGAGATAGGTAGCAAAAAGAAAGAAAAAGAGGTTAAGATAGAAAGCAAGGGAGAAACTAAAAATGTGTGGTCATGTGTGTCTTAGGACTTTTAAAAAAGGAAGTGGGGACATTAGAGAGAGAAATTTCCTGTTGTGTTAATGAGAATTCACTTATAGTCAAGATAGAGGCAACTAAAGTAAAACATGAAGAAAACAGACCACTTTATTCTTGATCTGAGCTTTATATATATATATATATAACTTATATATATATATAACTTTATAACTTTATAATTCTTGATCTGAGCTTTATATATATATATATAACTTTATAGTTACAAAAGTAATAAATTTAAGAAATAAAACAGAGGAGGGGTGCCTGAGTATCTTAGTTGGTTAAGTGTCTGCCTTCTGCTCAGGTCATCATCCCAGGGTTCTGGATCAAGCCCACAGGAGGCTCCCTGCTCAGTGGGGAGCCTGCTTCTTCCTCTCCCTCTGCTCCTCCCCCTGCTAGTATTCTCTTGTGCTGTCAAATAAATAAATAAAATCTTTTTAAAAATAAAAACAAGTAAATAAAACATGTA
The DNA here is from genome assembly GCF_018345385.1 of Vulpes lagopus. Taxonomy (NCBI): domain Eukaryota; kingdom Metazoa; phylum Chordata; class Mammalia; order Carnivora; family Canidae; genus Vulpes; species Vulpes lagopus. Next base: position 10,517,256 of record NC_054838.1, on the reverse strand, counting down.
TAAATAGGTGATAGGGAGTGCACTTATGATGAGGTGTTATATGGAAGTGGTAAGTCACTACATGGTACACCTGAAACTAATATTACATTGTACGCTAACTAACTGAAATTTAAATAAAAACTTTAAAAACAAAACATGAAACAGAAGAAGAAAAAAACAAAACAAAATACCATCACCCAAGATAACCATTATTAATGTTTTAGATTACACCTCTCTAGTTTTTTTATGCCATTTGTAAGCCAGATACATCTACTCCCTTATTAGCTGGCTCCAAAATCCTAGAGACTATTTCCCCCATTTATTTCTCTCTGTAAATTCTCTCTCTCTCAAAATAAAAAAAGGCGGGGGGGGGGGGGGAGGATAGAAAGGAGTAAAGAAAAAAGGCTTTAGTAAGCAATTAGACTTCACTGAAGATTTTTTAGTGGGCTGTCTCCACAGCCAACAAATTTAGAATCTGCCTTAGATATTTTTATTCTCCTAAACTCCTGCTCAATGCAGCCTGCCCCAACCTGCTAAGTTAGCTCCCCCTTCCTAGCTATGTTACCACTCTCTCCTCCCTGTAGAGCTCTTCTCTAGCATTTACATTCAAACTCACATACATAAATTTATCATGGAGATCAATAAAATAGAGGACAATTTACCAACTTCTGAAATTGAATATCCAGCTTGGAGTCTTAAACCTTACTTCAAGTAGTTTATTAAGGTATCCTCTCTAAATAAGTACAAATCCCCAAAAGGCATTTGGTAAATAATATTTTCTCCATATTATTAGATATATACATACTTATACTTGCATTCCTTCTTCTTTTACAAAATTAACACTATCCTGTTTACAAAGTTTTGTATTCTACTTTACAGTCTACTTGATACAGTGAACATTTTCCACTTTATTACAGTCTTTATAAACTCTATTATATAACTACATAAAATAAACCATTGTATCATATAAAATTAATGTTTTTCTATGTCAATAATTGTGAAATATTAGCATTTTCCTCTGGTTCATTCTTGTAACTAATCCCTTACCATTGGACATTTAGAATATTTTTCTCTTTTCCTATAATAATAATGCTATTATGAGCATTATTATACACAAATCTTTGATGTTACCTCTGGCTAGGATTTTAAGTTCCTTTCCTAGAAGTGAGATCATACTAGGTCAAATTGTATAAATAATAATAATAAAGTAATCTCTCTCCATAAAGGTGGTATCAATTCTGATTCCCACTAATAGTTCAAGAGTATCTCCATCTTACCATACCCAGGACAGCATTACTGCTACTAAAAAACAGAGACTCAACAAATAGTGTTTCATTACTGTTTATCTTTGCAGCAATTTAATTGCTGGTGAGAATGATCAGTTTTTCATTTTCATTTACCATATATAGTATTAGTTGTGTGTATAATCCTTCAAATTCATCTTTACCCAGATTAGTATTATTTTCAAAATAAGGATCCTAACCCTTCATTTATCATATCTGTTGCAAATATTTCATAGCAATTTAATATTTAACTATTATAAGAGCTTCAGAAAGAGACAGGAAATATTAGGACACCATTATTGCCCAAAGGCAAGAGATAAACTTAGCTCTTCAAGTAGCTTATGGCTCTACTGCTCTAAGCCCACAAGTGATATCTGTATTCTATTCGGGAAACAGTGTAGTCTCTGAGGTAATATTTAGAAAGAAAATAGAATCCAACAACAGCTACACAGTAATTTAGTTTTACTTACTAGTTTTCTGTTTGTTGTTTTAATATTTAAGAAACATTTGGGGGGGCCCAGGATGGCTCAGTTGGTTGATCTCCGCCAACTCTTGATCTCAGCTCAGGTCTTGATCTCAGGGTCATGAGTTTGAGCCCCGTGTTGGGCTCCATGCTGGGCGTGGAGCCTACTTTTTTTAAAAAAAGAAACATTCGGAAGGCATCATTGATTATGAACAGAAACATATGTCAGTCTACCTATTTACAATCTAAATGTAACTCCAACCATAAATACTAGACAAATAGTAATGATCAGATCTTTTCTTTCATCCTTTAGTTCTGATCTCAGTTCTGCCACTAATTAGATCATTAGATATGTAACCTTGAATGAGTCATCTAAACTGTGTAAGCTTTGGATTTCCCAATATATAACATGAGGATATTGGATTAAATGATTTTAAATGACCTTCTAGCTATAAATGTGATAATCTTATAACTATACTCCATTCACTTGTCAAACATTCACTAAACATCAATTATGTTCTAGGCATCAGGCTAAATGCTGATTATTAAAACCAATTCTACCACTTATTGAACACTTATATGACAGGCACTGTGGTAAATTTTTACAAATACCTTCTCATTTATTTTGATCTCCATAATAGTCTTAGGAAGTAGGTGCTATCATAGCCTATATTATAGCCAAAAACTGAGATCTAGAGAATTTAAATAATAGCTAGTTAGTATAAGAGCCAAGACTCAAACCCAGGAGTCTCTGACTCCCAAGCCCATGTTTAACCAGAATATCATGCTGCCACCAAAGAGCTTATGGTCCAGTATTTCTCAAAATGTAGTCCTCGAATCACCTGCATCATAATTAATTGGGTTACTTATTTAGAATGCAGATATTCAGACTTTACTTAAGTTCTACTGAAACAAGTATCTATGGAGTGGAGTCTATTATTTTATTTTTTCCTTTTTTAAAATTGAAGTATAATTAACATGCAGTGTTATATTAGTTTCAGGTATAGAATGCAAATTGGTACAGTCACTGTGGAAAACAGTATGGAGGTTCCTCAAAAGATTAAAAATATAATTACCATAAGATCTAGTAATTCCACTACTGGGTATTTACCCAAAGAAAATAAAAACACAAATTTAAAAAGATATATGTATCTCTGTTTATCACAGCATTATTTACAATAGCCAAGATCTAGAGGCAACCCTAGAGCCCACCAATAGATGAGTGGAGTCTATATTTTAAGTAAGTGATTCTGCTCAGATGATTCTTATGCACACTAATTCTCAAGCCTACTATATGGTTCATAATTTGTCTACATTCACTAATTAAATAGTTAATGAATGACCACTATGTACAAGTAACACCATACTAGGTGCTGTGTTAAGTACATTTTTGTATGAGACATTTTTGTTAGACTACAAGCAAGGGACATGATAATAAGACACATACAAATACCTCCAGGGCAGAACATTTGTGGAATCTTTGAGATCTTGCCTTAACTGCTATAATTGCTGCTCTGTATTTGCTGTTATATTGTTATACTTATGCACGTATTATCTTCATCGAATAGAATGTGAATCCTTTGGAGGCTTCTATTCATCTTTTATTTATATTTGTTCTTGAAAATATTAAGTACCTACTTAGTGCCAAACATTGTGGACACTGGAACTATGCTGGTATGCAAAATTCAGACTCAGTTCCTTCAGGGAGCTTTTGATCTAGCATGAAGAAATCCATTAATGAAAAAATCAGAAAAATGTAAACACAATCAGATAAATGTAGTAAATGTGAATTGCTACTATAATGCACAATATAAAGAAAAATTATACTCCACTAAAAAAGCTTACAAAAAAAGAAATTTTATCGGGTCAGAGAAGTCTGACTTCCCCAAGGAAGTAACTTTTGAATTAAGAACTGAGAGATATGTAAACACTAATTAGGTGAAAGGGGAGGAAAGAGAAGGAAGTATCTAAGAAAAGGGTACAGCATGTGAACAGGCATTTGTAGAAGATGAATACATGGCAAGAACAAAGGATTGATATACAAAGAAAATTAGAGTGGATAGAATGAAAAAATGCTTAAGAAGTCACCAGAGATGGGGATCCCTGGGTGGCTCAGTGGTTTGGCACCTGCCTTCGGCCCAGGGCATGGTCCTGGAGTCCTGGGATGGAGTCCCACATCGGGCTTCCTGTGTGGAGCCTGCTTCTCCCTCTGCCTGTGTCTCTCTGCCCCTCTCTCTCTCTCTCTCTCATGAATAAATAAAATCTTAAAAAAACAAAAAACAAAAAAACGAAGTCACCAGAGGTCAAGCAATATTAAGGCATTATAGGCCATGTGAAGAATTTTGTCTTTATCTTGAAACAAGAGGAAAGCAATGAAGGGATATACTGCTTATTCTCCATTTGCCCTGCCCCACTACCAGACTCCTCCACGTAGAGCCCTGAATAGCTTAAACCTCAGATTACATCACCTAGGCTCATTATCAGATGGCTTCAGTTTGTATTTAGCCAAGGGGAAGCACCTGCAGAAGAGTGGCCAGGAAGAAAGAAAAGAGTATTTCTTCTCTACTCTCAGCCTCTTTTGGGGTCTTAGAGCTAGTAGCAGTTGCATAATGAACAATGGCTCCTGTCCAGTAGGCCCTCCTCCAGGGCTGCCAACCCCATCCTTTTGTCCCCTCAGGCCTGAGGGTGGTAATGGCTTCCTCCTTCTTGTTGGTTTTCTTAACTCTGCCCACATCTTTGAAGGTAGTCCTTTATTTAAAGCCTTTTCCTCTGAATGGAATGGTTTCCTGCCAGTATGTAACAAGTGAGGTGTTCAGAGGCCAAGTAAAAAGTTCCATACAAAGTGACTTACAATAAATATCTGGTGACCAAAAGACCAGACTAACTTAACTCCAGTCCCAGGACACTCCATGGAATTTTCTTTGCCTCTTATTTCCACTGATTATTTTTAATAGCTGGTCTTCTTAATTACTAAAAGATTCTTGAAGGACTAAAAAACCATTATCATTCATACACACAGGTTCCAGCCATCCAAAGGAATTCAGGTGAACAAGGTCTATGTAATGTAGTCATAAAAAACATGAACTTGAATCAGAGAAACCTGGATTTAGTTCTTTGCTCTGCCACCTAATAGTCATATGCCCTTAGGCATGTTTTACTCTCTAAATCCCTGTTTCCTATGTAAAATGGGAATGTTAATACTTACCTTTCAGGATTCTTGTGAATATTAAATAAAATAAAGTGAAGAGCTGGTAGAAAGAAGGCACTTAATAAGTGGTAGCTATTATTACTATTACATCTATTTAATCTAGGATGAAAAGGAAAAGACACATTCTTAAACTTAACATATATTCATGATTTTTAAAAATAATAGAGAAAAATATAAACTATAAAAAGAAAAGCCCCATTTCTTTCTTTCACCTCCCAATTCTACCTCTGAGTTCTGCTGTTAAAAGTTGGCTATATATCTTTACAGACATTTTCTACACATATACACTGCACTTGAAGAATGAAGATGGAATCACACATGTTGGGAAGGGGAAGAATCAGCACTCCTCTCCTTTCTGATTGAGATATTCAGAGGTGTGTGTGCATCACAGCAATCCCACAAAATTCAGATACCACCCTAAAATCAATGCCATACACAAAAAAGTACACTTTTGAAAACAGAGTGAGCAGATTGTTATTTCTATTTCTCTGGCTAGGGAATCACTTGGGCTAATTTAGGACAGGATAGGAAATACTTCTGACTCTTGATACCAGCATTTCAGGGAACGGAAAGAAGTGGAGACAAAGCTGAATGTTCCAAAAGTACTGAGACAATAAGGAAAACACACTGTTAAGAATGGTTCCGATCATTCTACTCAGAACCTAAAGACGCAAGAAGTATCTTTTATCAGCCTATAAGAGTAAGCAAGGGCAGCCCTGGTGGCTCAGCTGTTTAGCGCCGACTTCAGCCCAGGGTGTGGTCCTGGAGACCCATAATCGAGTCCCACATCGGGCTCCCTGTATGGAGCCTGCTTCTCCCTCTCCCTGTGTCTCTGCCTCTGTGTGTGTGTGTGTGTGTGTGTGTGTGTGTGTGTGTTTCTCATGAATGAATAAATAAAAAATCTTAAAAAAAAATAAGAGTAAGTAATTTCCAAACATTCACTATAAAAAAAGTAAAGCATCACTTACCATGAGCCAATATCTTTAAGGCAATGTTTTTCAAAGTGTAGTCTGTAGACCACCTGCTTCATAATCATTCAGCTTGCTTATAAAAAAACACACCGCTAAATCAGAATCTCTGGAAGGCCCAGAATCTCCCCCCTTTAACATATGCTCTAGGAGATTCTTAAGCACTCTAAAAGACTGAAAATGAATTCTTTAAGGTAAATCAGAAATAATAAGGCAAATTCCACATACACATAAACTCCTTTGAATATTTAGAGCAGAAAGAAAATTTCTCTCCCTTCTCCCCACCATTATAATTCCTCCCTCTTCATAGGACCCAAACTAATCATTATATTTTATAGTTTCTTTCTAGTGGGTTATAAATCAATGTTTTCATTTCCACTCCTACTGCCTTAGGCCAAGACCCTGTCATCTCAAACCTGGATTACGATTTCCCTTAAAAATCTTTCTTCTTCCAACGCATTCTGTATACTGGACTAATGCTTATAAAATGCCATTTTCACCTTCTCTTTCTTTTGTACAAAAAGACCCAAATGATTACAAAATAAAGTTCATAATGCTTAGACTATCAGTCAAAATTTCCCACAATATGACCCTATGCTAAATTTCCAATCTTATTTCTCATTGCTTTCCCATACTAACCTTCCGTATTATTAGCTAAACCAGATTTATTGGCTCCCTGTGTGTGGCTAAGGCTGCTAGATGATCACCAAATATCTTCTCCTTCCTGAGCACAGTTAGAATACACTTCCTAGTCTCCTTCATTGTTTGGAATATGTAACTGAATCCTAGCCAATGGAATGTAAGCAGAAGTGGTAAATATAAGACTTTAATTACACACTCTCCTGCCTGATTTAAGAGACTGTTGAGCCACAAAAGAGCCTGCACTCCTGAATCACTATATGAAAAAGAGCCACTCACTGACCACGACCAACCAACCAGGACTTAGACTGTTACATGAGAAATAAGTGTGCTTGAGACATAAGAAATTTTTAGAAATAAAGGCAATGATTCGTAACCCCCTAGAAAGAAAGATTCTATAGAATACACTGATTAATTAGCTAAGGGTAGTAAGGAAAAGGGAGGATTCAAAGGTGGTCGAGAGAAAAGGAGGCAAAAGAGGCAGAACCCTTTCGCTCTAGACTTCACAGGAATGTATGACTGTGTGTGCTATTTGTTACCACAGACTAATCTAAGCTCAATGTAGTATCTAACATACCTTGCTGATTCTTACATATGATCTGTGGCTCTTTTCTGCTGAAAGTTCTTCCTAACATACTCAATCTCAATTCAAGTCTCTTTCTTTCTTAACTTCTTCAATCACTCAAGCTCACAGAGCTCTCCTTCTATAGTAAATATGGTGCTATACCATTTATTACACATTTAACCCAGCTTATCCAGCATTTTTAAACTTTTCATGTAAAAATATTTTTCCCCTTTCCTATTACAAACTCCTTAATGGCAGGAATTGTTCTTCAAAGATCTGAATATTTCCTAGAGTTTTTCTATCTAGCTGGGCACTGGTGTTTAATAAATATATTTTGAATAGATCTGAATGAGTAACTTTGGGGGAAAATAGAAAAATTTTCCAAGGAGAAATTGTCCTAAACCATTATTAGAAGGTAGAAGTATGCATAAACTTAAAAATATAATAAAATACATACATGAATATATTTATTACATATTTGCTTCTCAAACGGAAGTCTAATTTGATCTGAATTTCTCAGTTCTATTCCACAGCCTTCCTTAGCCTAGGAGAAAGAAAGGGATTTCCCCCAGACTAATAAATATTGGAGGTTCTCTAGACAAGCAGCATTAGCCCCAAGTCCAAAACCAATCCATCTGGCCCAAGTAGGTATCAACCTATGTGCCTATGATAGCATGGTACCTGGTAAGTATCTGAAATATAGGTTATACCTATAATGCTCCTGTGACTACTACAGAAATCAAGATCATTTGACTGAGCACCTAGGTCAGTGCTATACAATAGAACTTTCTGCCTTGATGGAAATGTTCTTGGTCAGGTCACTAGCTTTTGAAAATTTAAAACATGGCTAAGTAAAACTAAAAAACTAAATGTTGATTTTTGTTTAATGTTTACTAATTTAAATCTAAATTTAAATAGTCACATGTGTTCAGTGGCAAGCATATCAGGTAGCACATACCTAGATGTTTCACTTTCCTTGAAATATACTTTGATTATTTGATAAACTTGCTTGTGAGCTTTCTAATTCTGCATACTATGATTTACTTTCAATTATATACTTAATATGCTATAGGCTTTAGTGTTGAAGTTTACTTTAAAAACATAGCTTTTAAAACGATAAAACAAAGCAAGTTCACTTTAAAAACATTAATCATTGTTAATGATTAATCAAAAAAAAAAAAAAAACCAACTAACACGGAGACCTGGTGAGTTGCTTCCCCTAATGCAGATCAAGGACTAAAACCTAGGTCTCCTATTATTAATTCCAGTGTACTTTAAACTATGTCACACTCTGTATCACTTCCATTATAAACAGAGAATAACCTTTTCAAATGTGATATGCACTTGTTTCCCCTATTATTGACTTTTACTCTGATTTTAACAAGGATTTTATGGCTTCTGAAAACCTCAGAAATCTGGCTCAGGAAAACAAAGTAACGCATTAACATTCAATAACATGAGCATGACATTCTACCTAACCTAAGATCAAATACTGTGTGGGAAAAGAAAGATATTGGTTGAAAGTTTTTTTTTTTTAAGATTTGTATTTATTCATTCATGACAGACACAGAGAGAGAGAGAGGCAGAGACACAGGCAGAGGGAGAAGCAGGCTCCCTGCTTGTGGAGCCCAACCTGGGACTCCATCCGTGGACCCTAGAATCACGCTGCAGGCCGAAGGTAGACGCTTAACCGCTGAGCCACTCAGGTGTCTCAGTGGAAAGCTTTCTAAACACAATTCATTATCTGGTTTCTGGAGTTAGTCTAAATGTAAATATTTAAATAACGTTATTTAATTGCTTTAAAGTATTTTTGAAACTTTAAAGTATTTTGAAAATAATTTTTATTAATAATTTGAGATAATTCAAAAATGATTTACAAACTAACAAAAGCCTAAACTGGTGGATTATCTCATTTATACACACTATTAATTATATACACCATATCAATTATATACACTAATATTCATGCAATTTTGCTAGCCGCTGTATATACTCAAACTCCTGAACCCTTCTCATCTAAGACTTTATAGTCTATAGGAAAGTCTCTGTGTATTTTTTTAAATGCTACTCTGGTCTTTATTAGAAGAGGTAACTTCTCTGAATTGTTTTAACCCTTCTATGAAATAAAAGCATGTGTCTGTGTGCCCGCAAGTAATAAAGACACTGCTTGGGGAAAACGCAATGACTACATAAATTGTTAAATTAGTTTACTACATATGATTTCCTGAGTCAGACCACTGGAAGGCACTTTTACAAACATCAGAACCTTCCTCTTACAGACCTTTTTCCCATCCAAGGACACTGGCTAGCTCTGAAGTTCAGTCACTTTTTTTTCCATTAGTATCCTTTATTCCCCCTGGGCATGGAGAATTTGGAAGGTTCCCTATTCCAAACCCACTGGCCAGCCTTCTTGTTTTCCTGAGTCCCAATCTTCTAAAGGTGTTTGATGTCCCAGACACCTTCAGAAAGCCTGTGTTGTACTGTAATATTTTATGAACAAGGAAAAAAATCCTGAATATTGTATTTTACATCTCAACTGAAATAGTCCATGTCAAAGAAACTACCTATGCAATAAACATATATATAAAATTCTTCTCCATGCACCTCTTTAAGGGATAGTTTTCCCTTGAACATTTAGCAAATAATAAATAAAACAATTATTATAAGGTCATAAGTGGCATCAGATTTGAATCCACTTTCCTGCAGCATTAAAAATGTACATTATATGTTTGAACTTTAATAAGTTACATAATATGTGCATTGAATGGGTTTTACTACATGATAAAATCACACTAATCAGTGTGATACAATACATGGAAAATATACAGTTCACAAATATGGATTAATGACCATGAGGGTATCACAAAATATTTCATATGCTAATGGTAAATGATCAAATTACACTTGTAAATTGGTTAATGTAAAATTCTCAGAACACCTGGTAATGAAAACATTTTATTATTTTTATGAATGTATAATGTCTCATGACTGCCAGAAGCATTCTTTTAAATTTTCATTTGATTAAAAAATGGCTGGTGAATATTTTTTATGAAAAAGACTATTCAAGATAAAAAGAGACCTCAGTGCCAAGTTCTAGTCCAGAGGAATTTTTAATTACAAAGACTTATTTAAATTACAAAGACCTTTGTCACTTTTGAGTTTCTCAAAGTGTTTCATAATAATATAAACTAGAAATATAATCTGGAAAGTAGAGGGGAATGCTAATGGAAAGCTTGAGTGCTATAAAACAAATGATTTATCTTTGGCTTTTATTTCCCTCCCCATCAAAAACAAACTAACTTAAAAAATTTATTTTGTGTTTATTTATTTCATCTGTTTTACAACATGCTTAAACTGATACCTTATGTTTTAAAAGTTTACCCACGGAACATCACTTGTGAGTTACAACACAGAAAATTTTTATTTCTCTCAACAGTATCACTGTAAATACACCTTGCAGATCGCTTTAATACACGTATATTTCTTCTATTTTTCTCTTACCAGCAAGTATTCAATAAATACTTGTCAAATAAATGAATAAAGCTCAATGAAATGACCTAACTTTTCTTACCAATTATACAATCTCCAACTTGATCTCTCACCTTTGAACAGTTCCTATTGTCAAACTATCAAATCTAATCTGCTATTGAAGGCACTGTCAGTTGCAAATGCACTCAGAATCAGTTACATAAACATCAAATTCCTCTCGGAATTGAACGTGAGATAAAAGTTTGTATTATTTAAGAAATAAGTATACTTCCTTTTTATTGGCTAACAGTACTATGATTTTCATTTATTCTGGATTGCCAAGAAGCCTGAACCCAAATGTTGTAGTCAATTTGGTTAAAATTATCTTCTCTACCTCTTTAGTTGAAAATAATTTACTTTGCTTCAGGAATTATAATGGGTTTTCTTTCTGGAAGTATGTGGAAATCTACTATTTGCAAAGTACTATAATAAATAAGACATGGTCCCTACTCTCCCATTTATATTTCTTTGTTAATTGTAAGGCAAATAAATATAAAAGACCAAATGCGTAGTAGAGTGATAAGCTAAGCAAGCAATAGCAACCTTGAAAAAAAAAAGTAACCATTTATTAAACATCATTGTATCAAGCACTTTGGTAGATTTTACATAACCACCACAATAATCCTGCAAAACAGGTATTATTAGGCTTGTATTAAAGTGAAGAAACTGAGACTCTTAGCACAGGACAAGGCATACAGTAGGTATTCAATAAATAATTTGTTGAATGAATAAAAGTCTAGTGAAGTTCCTTAGCTACACAGCTAAGAATTGGGTAGAACATTTACCTTGAGTTTCCTACAAAATACCCGAATTCTCACTTCCCATTAATCTAGGTTGGGTTCTCCCAAATTTAAAAGTGGACTTTATATAACATAGTTCAGGACTCAATTCTTCTGGATAATTAAACTAGGGTGCAAAATCATAGGGAATTTTTTGGAAGGTAAAGATTTAAAGAATTTTCCGGTGAGAATATTCAAATACTCTCTTGGCAACTTTTATTTATTTATTTATTTATTTATTTATTTATTTATTTATTTATTTATTTATTAGATTTTATTTATTTATTCATGATAGACACACACAGAAAGAGAGAGAGAGAGAGAGGCAGAGACACAGGCAGAGGGAGAAGCAGGCTCCATGCAGGGAGCCCAACGAGGGACTCCATCCCAGGTCCCCAGGATCACACCCTGGGCTGAAGGCAGGCGCTCAACTGCTAAGCCACCCAGGGAACTCGCTCTTAGCAACTTTTAAAAACATTGAAACATTACTTAATAGCAAAAAAAAAATCTCTTTGACATGAAGCATTATGAAAGACACTAGAGATCATCCAGATTTCCATCACTTCTGCTCATATTCGTAAATAGGCATTTGTTTATATTGTATGATAAAAACATTCCCTTCTACGTCTTTGAGGAAAAAGTCAAGCTTTCTAATCAGATGTCTAAATTCCATCATTAATATCTTTGTGTTAAACACTGCCTTCTCCTTATAATCCTCTTTAAAAAATAAAAGATCTTGAAAGTAGGAATAGCCTGACATCCTTACCTCTTAAGAGTAAGTGAGTTGATCAGATTTCAGAATAACCAATAGGAAAGGACTGGGTATCTGAAAGGATAGGGTTGCTGATAGAAGAAAAAGAACCAGAAAAGAGACCATCATGAGTGCCTGAACAACTGAAAACAAATGAATAGGTCGTTAACATCACTTTCTCTTCCCACTTACCTCTTCCATTCCTGTCGTTCTCTTCTAGCTAAATTCTCTTACACTTATTTTTCTTTTTCCCTCACCTCCTGTACTATGACACATGCATTTTTCTATTTGTGCTCTAGTTTTTAGCTCTCACACCCCCTTTCTCTTTCATTCACCCACACAGAGGACTATCTCCAAAGTGAAATTTCTCTATACATTTTTCACTCTTCCTTTAAGCACTTGATGTCTTCTTATTGCCAGTCCTAATAATTTATCTCTCCCATTCTCAGAAATTTCCTATTCAAAAGTAAGAAAGGAAAATACTGCTTAAGCACCCCTAAATTGTCCCACTTACCTGCCACCTCATAACCCATGGTTTCTTCATTTACATCTTCCCTCATCTCAAAATCTCCTCTAATCCCCCCTTCTTCACTCCTTCTGCCCATAGCTTTCCAGAACTCTCATTGAATTCTTTGAAAACATTCATGTAACAGTTTTACAGATATAATTCACACATCACACAATTCACCCATTTAAAATGCTAAAGTCAGTGTTTAGTATATTCAGAGATATACAGCCATCCCCAGAATCAGTTTTAAAACAGATTTATCACCCCTTAAAAAAAACCCATACCTATTAGCAATCACTCCCCATTTGCTCCTACTTGCCCCATGCTCTAAGCAACCACTGATCTAATTTCAGTCTCTACAGATTCGCCTATTCTGGACATTCATATAAATGGAATTATACAATATGTAGTCTTTTGTGACTAGCTTGAACTCTCAAGAATTTTGCTTATATTTTTCTTTTGCCTCTTATTTTTTCTTCCTTATTACTAATGTATGTTTTTATCCTTCTCCTAGACTTAAGCTCTCTGAAGGCAAAGTATGCTGGGAATACCCTCAGTGCCTAATGCTGTTCCTTACACAGAGTAGGTGCCTGATAAAAATGTAATCAAAATAAATGAATAGATGGGGTTATTTTTTCACTGTAGCTTCTCTTTTAGTTTTTCCTTTCTGACTTGTTGATCTTACTCTTCTCAAATGACTTCTTATTGTGAGTCACTTTCTACATGAAAAGTCAATGAATTTTGAATATTTGCTCTTCAATAACTGGGTTTAATTTTCTTTTCTCCATTTGGATTCTCTCTTGTCTTATCCTGGTTTTCTTTGACTTTCTCATTCCCCTCAAGATCGAACTCCACTTACCTTAGCCATCCTGTACTCATAGTAAAAAGAATGAAAGTAAACAAGAGTGTCCACTACACTGGCTCCCTTCATTTATTCATTCTATAAATACTTATTAGGCACATGCTGTGCACCAGGAACATCTATCTGGGCAGTGGGAATATATTATTAATAACATAAACAAGATCTTGCTACATGGAGCTTTTACTGGGAAGATAACAATAAGCAAAGTACACAATAAAATAATTATAGACAGTAATTAGTAATTGGAAGGAAATAAACAGGTTGTAATATTAGAGAAGTAGGGGAAGGGAAGATCTCAGAATCCCAAATAACTTACAATCTATATATATATATATATCCTTATATTCCTCCCATTAGAAAAGTATAAGAAACAATAAGAGAAGTCTTATTGCTTGAGTAATAAGGAATTCATTAAAGGTCTGACTTTAACCCAACTAATATCCACAATTTCACACTGATTGAAAAAGGGGATAACATCTAGATAACATTACATTGTTTAAAAGTACAACCCTATGAGCCAAACCAATCACATAACTAATTAAATTAAATTTCAGTCCCTGATTTCTATGATAAAGTTCAGGAATTGTATGTACTTTGATTTTCTAAAATTATAAAAATTAAATCATTTTAAATTAAACCAGTAAGATATAACATTTTTATCCTTGTTGATAAGTTATTTTGCTGTTTTAAAATACTTTTTATGTCAATTTATAACATATCATTAGAAAGACTTTTTTTCCTATCACATCTACGTGACATTGTAAATTATTCGAGGCAAAAATATTCCTATCTGTACATTGACCCTTTGTTAAGTTCATTGCCATTCCTTTCTCCATGTTACTGGTATACTTTTGCTTTTGGGCTTTTTTACTTTCAGAAGGACAAAACACACACTGGTGAACAAACATTTCTTTCCATAATACTATTATCACTTTAAATAAGCAAAATAGTTTAATAGAAGGTAGTTCTTTAGGTCAGTAGTCTACTTCCTGTTTATATCCCAGGTCTTTACTGTTTCCCAATACTCCAAAATAAATGCCGAATGAAATCCTTTATACGGAACTTATGCTTAAATACCCACAAATTAAGCAAAGTCAGTGTTTCATTTAAAATAAGTCACTTTTTCCATTTTTTTGCTTCAGCCCTAAGAAATGAGATATAGTTCATTTTAAATGTAAAACTTTGTACTATGCAAATCATGTCTGTGTGTCTAAGAAAAATAACAAACTTAATGAGGAATGTTACAAAAAAATCAGAACCCATTAGTTTAAAGATACATAGGAGCAGCCAAAGATGACAAACATGCATAAAATTCAAAACATAGTGGGAGAGGGAATAGGCACTGAAACACATAAATCAGTGTTTTGAATTCTTTTTCTCTGTGGGTATAATTGTACCTTAGTTTCTTATAATGATTTATTGAGGTAAATATTCTGTATGGTTTAACAGCTACAGCTTCAAAGTGTCAGGCACAGGCTCTCCTTTATTCATGAGGCAGCTGAGTATTGGGATGTGAATTCACTTCTGTATTCGGGGACTTGGCAAAGTTTGTTTTTAAGGTCCTTATAAAGAATTCATGTTGATGCAGTCTATTCAAATGTGAAAAACACTGTGCTGTAATGAGTGAAATAGAAAACCTTTACAGTAATTCTGGAGAAAAAAGTAAATAAATTGAAATAAGCCATACAGAATTACTTTCAGAAAAATAAAGAATGCCCCTGAGTTCATCTCAGCCATTTTTTCAGGTTGAGGGATGCCTACAAACCTCATCATTGGATGGGCTACTAGAGTGGATACTGAATCTAATATCAGTACAAAAGGAAGATGATCAGAGAGAAATAAAATTAAGTTTCAGTTTGCAATAATCACTCAAGGAAATCTTTCGGGTTGATTTTCAATCTGCACATGCTATTGCTCTGGGACCAAGATATATACAACACCAACTAGTAACAACAGTTGTACAGTATATTATTAAAACTACCATATAGCAACTTTAGTGGGGGAAATGAGTGACTTACCAATTATATTTCCTTTAAAAGCATCATGCCAATAGAAGATACACAGGGATACTTAGGGCAAAAACCCTATCTTGGAACTCACTGATCTTATGTTTATCTATGCCAAGACTTTCAGCAGGAAATTCAGATTTTTGCCAAGAAATACATGTGCCCTAGATGTATAAGCTCGGCATGAAATGGAAATCCAACCTGCCTGGACAGTGGTTCTCTGGTGCATCCATACTCCTACCCATCTGCCAGAGGGGCTTTATGATTCCCCACAAGATGGTTTGCCAGTTTGGGGGTATAGGTGCCAATTTGAAAAATATATTTTTTAAAATACATAGTTTAAAAGTGTAACTACATTTTTATAATCATATTTTCTTATTTCCAGTTAACATAAATTAGGTTTTCATATTTTACTCAATTGAGAGAGTATTTCACATTATTAAAGATGCAATTAATAAATGGCTTTTGCCTTTTCAATATTTTTTCCTTTAAAATTAAAAATCACCTAAAATTCTGCTTGCTAAAAGCTACTCATTAAATTGTAAATGTATTACCTATTTCCAAAGAGCCTAACATAGTCATGCATGGAGTAGATGATCAGTAAATAAAAACTTACCTTAGATAGCAAGTTATTAGTTTAAAATGGCTATGAAAAGTTTTATCACTTTCAGATGACATCTTTTTTTCCAAAATATTTTTTTTACCCAAAAACACACTAAATAAATACACTATATGATATCTTGATGTTACACTTCCAGGCAAAAATAGTCATCAGTTTATGCAACAACATAACAACTCCTTGTCAGAGAATATCATGTGGGAAAATTTGCATTGTATACCATGTTTAGATGACTCAAAAGTTCTGCATTGCTAGTAAAGAATGAAAAGGTAGCATCTTGTACGACTTTTTTTTTTTTATATTTATTTATTTATTTATTCGTGATAGACATAGAGAGAGAGAGAGAGGCAGAGACACAGGCAGAGGGAGAAGCAGGCCCCATGCAGGGAGCCCGACATGGGACTCGATCCTGGGACTACAGGATCGCGCCCTGGGCCAAAGGCAGGCGCTAAACTGCTGAGCCACCCTTGTACGACTTTTAAAATGTGCTGTAATTTCATATTAAGTTAATGTGAAGGCAAGATAATCAGGAACCCCTAAAAGGCTAAAAACATTGATGGGGAAAGTGGTGCAGAAAGAATAACATATTTTCCAAGAAATGAATACCTTATACTCCTCCTCCACCAACCATTGTCAATTCTTCTTTTCTTCCTTTGGCCAGCACAGTAAACCTTTATTACTTAATAAATTATGTATAATCTATTTACTTCTAAATGTCATCTATTATTTATATAAATTTTTTTCATTGTTCCTTAAATGATACATTTTTCTATCTGGGAAAATATTTGGGTATTTTGCATTAAGATGAAATATACATAATTTTTACCACTAAATTAATGACAATATTTTTTATTTTATAGATTTTCACTAAGCAACAGAATTTTCAGAAACAAATTAACATCTTTAGGCATGGGATAGGTGTACTTTATTCAAAGTTTCAAAAGGTATCACAGACCTAGAGAAGAAAGGAATTAATTAATATCAACTGAGCATCCCAAATTTATCAGGTACTGTTCCTGGTAAACATACGTTAGTTAGTTCATCAATCCTTTCAATAACCATATGATACAAGTATTGTTATTCTCTTTTCTGAAGATGAGGAAAACTGAGAATGTAAAATGAAGTGTTCAAAATTCACACTAGTAAGTAGCAGAGTCAGAATTAAAATCAAATGTTACAAAACCCAATGGTCATTTCTTTGTGTTCATCTTAATTTCATTTCTCATAAGCACTGAACAAAATCAACAACTCTCTCCTTGAAACACTGATCTCTCTTAGCTTCCAAAAACTATACTCTCCTGGTTTATTCAATTCTCACTACTACTACTACCTTTTAGCCTCCACTCTTTAATCTACTTCTACCCGACTTGTAAGTTCTAGATTTCCTCAGAACTCAAGCCAGACCTTTGAAATTTGTCTCTTTTCTTGGATCATTTCATTCATTCCCTTGAATTTAAATACTATCCTTATGTTCATGACTCCCAAGCATGTACCTCTATCCCTGACATACATGAATTTCAGGTTTAAATACCTAATTGTCTAATTTCTTTAAATCACCACCTGAACAAGTCAAAGACATTATAAACTTAATGTGTCCAAAGAAGAATCCAAAAAAGAAATCATGATACCTACCCACCCAAATCTGTCCATCTTTCCCCACCAAGTAAATAGAAATTCTGTCCAAAGTTGTTCAAGCCAGAAACCTAAGAGCCATCTTTTATTCCTTCCTTTCCATCATCCTCAATATCCAATCCATCAGCAAATCCAGTTGTTTCCTCTCATAAAATATATCTTAAATTACTCCACATCTCTCCATCTCCATCACTACCACTTTAACCTAAGTCTTCATTATTTCTCACCTAGACTATGCAACAGGTTTACTTCTAATCTTAAACCTCCTCTAATCACTTCCCCAGACTGTAATAAAAGGGGGCTTCTTAAAACATTAAATCAATCACCATTGCATTTCAGATAAAATCAAAAGTCCATTACCATGATCTATAAAACTCTGCCTATCTTTCCAATCTCATCTTATGCTACTCTCTTCTCTTTCACTACAATCTAATTCACACTGGTCTCCCTTCAGCATCCAGAACACACCAAGGTTTTTCCAGCTTCAAGCCCTTTTCATATGCTGTTCCCTTTACCTGAAACACGTTCCCATTAGTTACCTAGCCAGCAATTTCTCATCCTTGAGTCACTAACTCAAAGAGATAATCCCAAGCTACACTGTCAAGAGTCCCTTGTTTCCTTATGGCACTTATTATATTTTGTAATTGTTTTATGCATTCTATCTTTTGTTGTCATCTACCAAAATAGAACATAAGTTCCATAAAGGTTGAGACCAATTAACTTATTTATGTTGTTAATTAATATTTTCAGTGCCTGGCACAAAATAGCTCTCAATAAATATTTGCTACATGAACAAAAACCAGGTGTGTCTAATTCCAAACCTCTCATTTGACAAATATCAAAACTGAGATACAGAAAGAGAAGTGATTTGCCCAAGGACACACAACAATAAGTGACACACCCACAATGTCTCCAGGTTTTCTGATTTGTGATTCAGGCTTTTTCTTACATATTACATTGTCTTATGCTGATAGCCTTAATCAAAAATTCACCTAACAACTTTCCCACAAAGTGACCAAAATACCAGTACAAACTTTTGCAACCATATACAAAACAAAGCCTTTGGTTGTCGAAATCTTTTACATAATTATTACTATTTATAAATAAAATATTTGAAAATATAGATAAATTGTTTTCTGTTTGACATTACATAAACCATTTACAATATAAACAAAAAAATTATTTAATATGGATAACACATTTAGAATAAACTTTCTTAGGGAAATCAACTTTGTTCCTAAAAATTCACTGCTTTCTCAATAGCCAATAATTCTCTAAGATTCACATAAAATATGAAATTCATAATTTTGAAACAAGCAAAATATCCATAATTAATAATTACCACTGATGAAAGAAGAAACAATCAAACCCAGGAATCCTAGGCTGCCTACTTCCAGAATCTAATCACTGGTCAGCAAAGAACTTGCCATGTATCTATTTACTCAGTCATGAATCAGTGCATTCTCCAGCTCCTTTTGTTCCTTCAGAACTCAAATCTGATAAACTACAAAACCATCTCAAGCTGCTCTTGTCAACACCTGGTGACTGATAGAGGAAACTTTGATCCAACTTTTCTTTACCAACTTTTTACTTCTCTATTAAGCACAAGGTATCCACACTCACTATTCCATCTACTTGTGTATATGTTTTTAATTTTCATAATAAAAGGTTAGGGAAAAAAAGCTCTGTCATTAACCATTTAGTCCTTAAAAATAGCTGTGTTTCCATCCATCTCATCATCTAAAAAATTCTACCTAATTTTTCAAAAGTATTAGGAATAATAAAATATTTTAATTTTCTTTTTTTACTTTCAGTTTTAGAATAGTAATTACTGCAAAGGACAAATATTTCAGGTATATTGTAGTTCAAATAGGTTTATATGGACTCTCCTAGTGAATGAGACATTATACAGCATTGTTCTATTGAAAAAAAAAGAGTCTACTTCCTTGGAACTTTTTGCTTGACTTCCAACTTCCCTAAAGTTACTCTGCTAAACTTTTCATTTAAAAAAAAAAAAAGATGTATTTATTCATGAGAGACACAGAGAGAAAGAGGCAGAGACACAGGCAGGGGGAGAAGCAGGCTCCATGCAGAGAGCCCAATGCAGGACTTGATCCTGGGATTCCAGGATCACACACTGAGCCAAAGGCAGGCACTAAACCGCTGACCCACCCAGGGATCCCTCTGCTAAACTTTCAAAGTTTGTCTTAGTTCGTTCAGACTGCTCTAACAAAAATACCATAGACTGGGTGGTTTAAACAACATTATTTTTCAAAATAATAATGTTTCAAAAACATAATTTTTCAGTTCTGGAGACTAAGAAATCCAAGATCAAGGCCCTGGTAGATTCAGTGTCTAGTGAGAACCACTCATTTCCTACTTCATAGATGGCTGTCTTTTTGCTGTATCTTCAATGGTGGAAAGGGGAAAGGGAACTCTTCTGTTCTCTTTTAAAAGCACAATTAATCATTTCACAAAGTCCCCACTTCCAAATACTATCATGTTAGAGATTAAGTTTCAACATATGAATTTCAGGGACATAAACATTCAGTCTATAGCAAAGTCCTTTTCATATAATCAATCATGCTCATTGTGTTTCCCTCATAAAAAATTTACAGTTAACATATTTCCTTTTTTATTCACCTACCAGTTGTTCCGAATGTTGTATCATTTAATTTTCATCCATCAGTTATATCTCTTGCTGCTGTTCATTAATAGGCAATTTACCTCAGAATATACTGGACTTCTATGGGCTTCAAGGCTCTATGTTTTATCATTTAGAATCTAGCAAAATAGTCCTGTTGGAAAAATTTCAGAAAATGAATTTCAGTAACAGAGTTCAGGGCTCTTTCTTCCTTTAGAAACTTGAAATCCTACTATATCTCAAACATAGACTAACAACTCACTATTAGTATGCATTACAGTGAAATACCGCTAAAAGCATGAGTGAATCATATCCACTTGGTACAGCATGGAGCACCCGCCCATTCTATCATGGAAAGCCCCAAATCTGTGTTGTCCAGTATGGTAGCCAATAGCAATCTGTGGTTTATTGGGCACTGGAAATGTGATCACCCCCAAGTGAGATGTGCTAGAATATAAACACTGGATTTTTGTACACTTGGTAAAAATAAAGTAAAATATCTCAATATTTTTTATCTTGGTTACATATTGAAATGATACTATTTTGATATACTGTAAAAATACATTATTTTTTTTTAAAAATACATTATTAACATTAATTTCATCTGTTTCTTTTTTCTTTCTTTTTTAGCATGACTATTAAAAAATCTTAAGTTACATACATGACTCAGATTTGTAGCTCACAGTATATTTCTATAGGATAGCACTGATCCCATTGCAATTATTAGAGTTCTATTATATCTAGACTATTTATTTCTCCTCCTCTTACAAAGGACTAAATTCTTCTCATGACGATAACGATGATGATGTCAACACCTTAAATTTTACCAAGTACTCTCAAATATATGACCTCGTTTGATCCTCTTGATCTACTTTGATTTAGTATCTCTCTCTACATCAACTCAAACCATCATCAATCTAGAATCACTGAATTTTTGTGATATTTTGATTAGGGAAAATCTATTTTCCAGAATTGAATTAAAAATAGAACAAAAATATCATGATACTAGAAGGTAAAGCCTTTGAGGACATCTAGGTTTCTACAGTGAACTTAGTTTTTGGTGTTTGTCTTTCCCAAAAGAAATAGCTTTTGATTAATGTGTTGTGGTGGGTGGATAGCCCACAGCAAGGTCCTTAAGTGAAAATGTATGTTTTCAATGAAAATTAGCAAAAAAAAAAGGGGGGGGGAGGAGAAACATCATAGGAATAGATAATAAATACTAATCTCTCTGCTCAAAGCAGAAAGTACTATATTATTCAAGAATGTTATGACAGCTAAAGGAGTTTATTATTAGAACACTGCTTAGTTTAGCCAAGCAAGTAAAAAAAGAAAATGAAAACAACAGCTCGATGATTTTGAAGTTTTACTTTTTCCCACCACTCTCAGTTCTCTGAAGAAACAAAAATTAGCAAAAACTCAATTGCTTTTTCCTATATCAAATAATGAGTAGTGAGAAATTCCAGAGTCCTAGTCACCAAAGAGTAGGGCTATGATATTTTCAAAATAAGCATGAATAAGCCTAATCAGTGTTTACATACCAATTTTCTCCTGGGAAAATTCAAATTCTCCATATTAGAGATCAATTCATTCTGATAATCATAAAGGAACTATTAAATTCTATGGTCTACTCTCTTTCACCATACACAAAGATAAACTCAAAATGGATGAGAGATCTAAATGTGAGACAAGATTCCATCAAAATCCTAGAGGAGAACACAGGCAACACCCTTTTTGAACTCGGCCACAGTAACTTCTTGCAAGATACATCCACAAAGGCAAAAGAAACAAAAGCAAAAATGAACTATTGGGACTTCATCAAGATAAGAAGCTTTTGCACAGCAAAGGATACAGTCAACAAAACTAAAAGACAACCTACAGAATGGGAGAAGATATTTGCAAATGACATATCAGATAAAGGGCTAGTTTCCAAAATCTATAAAGAACTTATTAAACTCAACACCAAAGAAACAAACAATCCAATCATGAAATGGGCAAAAGACATGAAGAGAAATCTCACAGAGGAAGACATGGACATGGCCAACATGCACATGAGAAAATGCTCTGCATCACTTGCCATCAGGGAAATACAAATCAAAACCACAATGAGATACCACCTCACACCAGTGAGAATGGGGAAAATTAACAAGGCAGGAAACAACAAATGTTGGAGAGGATGTGGAGAAAAGGGAACCCTCTTACACTGTTGGTGGGAATGTGAACTGGTGCAGCCACTCTGGAAAACTGTGTGGAGGTTCCTCAAAGAGTTAAAAATAGACCTGCCCTACGACCCAGCAATTGCACTGTTGGGGATTTACCCCAAAGATTCAGATGCAATGAAACGTCGGGACACCTGCACCCCGATGTTTCTATCAGCAATGGCCACAATAGCCAAACTGTGGAAGGAGCCTCGGTGTCCATCGAAAGATGAATGGATAAAGAAGATGTGGTTTATGTATACAATGGAATATTACTCAGCAATTAGAAACGACAAATACCCACCATTTGCTTCAACGTGGATGGAACTGGAGGGTATTATGCTGAGTGAAATAAGTCAATCGGAGAAGGACAGTGTATGTTCTCATTCATTTGGGGAATATGAATAATAGTGAAAGGGAATATAAAGGAAGGGAAAAGAAATGTTGGGAAATATCAGGAAGGGAGACAGAACATAAAGACTCCTAACTCGGGGAAATGAACTAGGGGTGGTGGAAGGGGAGGAGGGCGGGTGTTGGAGGGGAATGGGTGATGGGCACTGAGGTGGACACTTGACGGGATGAGCACTGGGTGTTTTTCTGTATGTTGGTAAACTGAACACCAATAAAAGTTAATTAAAAAAAAAATTCTATGGTCTGAGCAAATGGAAATATACATTTGTATACATACCTTGGAAAAGCTTTTCATATTATTTTCTACTCCTAAGCATATACCTAACAGTAATATATGCACATTTTTTTCAAAAGACTCACACAAAATCTTAAAGCACCATTATTCATAGTAGCCCCAAACTGGAAACCCACAGGCTCAACAACAGGTGAATTCATACAGTGAAATACTATACAGAAATAAAATGAACCAAGCTATTACATAATGACAGTGACGATTCTCACAAATATAATAATAATAATTTTTTTTGTGTAAAAAAAAAAACTAGATGTAAAAGAATACATACTGTCTGGTTCTATTTAAATAAAGCTCATGTTAAAAACAAGACAACAAACCCAAATGGAGTCACTGATGCTAACCCCCCACATCACTAAACCAAGACTTAATTACAGGGTTTTATAAAGATTTTACTGGGGCGCCTGGGTGGCCCAATCAGTTGAGCAACTGACCCCTGGTTTCAGCTCAGGTCATGATCTCCTGGATTATGGGATTGTCAGGCTCAGTGGGGAGTCTGCTTGATATTCTCTTGTCTGCCCATCCCCACCCCACTCCTTTCTCTCTTTAAAATGAATAAATATTTTTGATAAATGTTTTACAAAAGATCTTATTTATATGAGAGACAGAGTACTGTGGGGGGAGGGGCAGAAGAACAAACAGACTCCCTGTTAAGTGGGGAGCCTGACGCAGGGCTTGATCCCAGGACCCGGAGATCATGACCTGAGCTGAAGTCAGATGCTTAACCAACTGAGCCACCTAGGTGCCCTGAGTTAATTATAGTTTTGACTTCTCTCAGAAATGGAATCTTACACCAGCTAATCAAGAATCACCTGGTCAGCACTAGTAAGGTAATCTGTTAGACCTCTGCCATAGCCTAAAAGAAAGTGACCCTGCCACAAGCAATCCAGCTTTTGCTGATAAAACATCCTTGTTCCTGTTCCCTTCAGCCTATAGAAGAAGTCTTTCATTTTGTACAGCTTCTTGAAGCTCCATTGTATACGCTAGATTGGATGTTGCCTGATTCAAATCGACTTTTACTCAAAGTCTTACCATTTTTAATGCCTTAATTTATATTTTAACAAAATAGGGAAAATCAATGCATGTTCTTAGAAATTAAGATAGTGGGGTAGCCCAGGTGGCTCAGCGGTTTAGCGCTGCCTTTGGCCCAGGGCCTGATCCTGGAGACCCGGGATGGAGTCCTATGTCGGGCTCCCTGCATGGAGCCTGCTTCTCCCTTTGCCTGTGTCTCTGCCTCTCTCTGTGCGTCTCTCATGAATAAATAAATAAAATCTTAAAAAAAAAAAAAAGAAATTAAGATAGCTATGTTTGGGGAAAAAGAGAATGTAGTCACTGGGAGGGAAAGAATATATTAAGGGAACTAAATATATTTCATTTCTTTACCTGGGCAGTGGTTATATAGATATACTCATTTTGTGACAATGAACTATACAATTATGCTTTGTGGACTTTTCTAAATGCCCATTATATTTCAATTAAAAAGTCGATGAAGGGGGTTAATCGGTACAAACTTCCAGTTATAAATAAGTCACAGGGCTGAAATGTACCTAATAGGGAATATAGTCAATAATATTGTAATAACTGTGGTGAGCATTTTATAATATATAGGGAATTGTTGAATCACTATATTGTACACCTAAAACTAAAATGAAAAAAAAATGTCAAATGTAGAAGCAGCAGATGCTATAATATTAAAAAACAAAGAAATTAGGCTCAAGAAAAAATTCTGTGGTCAAAAAAGAATTCTGTAGTATCCTAAAACTTTATTTTACATTACTAATTAAATAAAGACATCATTTGGAATTTTAAAATATTTGTTGAGGTTACTTTTTAAAGAAAATTTTATCTTTAACATTACTTTCACATTTTTTAAATTCACAGAATTACAGAGCTTTAGAGATGGAAGAAACAGAATAAACTATTTTGGCTCTGAGAGAGGTTGAGTGATTATGCCATGACTAAATTAATAGAAGTGATGGGACTAAATTTCAGAACTTCTGTATTACATTGCAGGACTTTTAAATTTTTTCAGTAGGGTTAGACTCCAGTAGAGAGATTTGGAATCCCTCTACAATCTCTATGGTCTACAATGCTAAAAGGACAAAATCTACAAGTCACTGAATGTCAGTCATTTATTTTTCCATTTCATTTATAATAATAAATCATAAAATGAGAGGAAAGTCATAGCTACCGTTTTGGTGAAGAATTTTATAAGAATTGGCAATCCATGTCCTTTGAACATTTTTAAAAAACTTACTATTTATGAAGACAGATATAAAACATTTGTGTTCAACCAAATACTGTATTAAAAACAGAATAGTGGTGTATATTGCTTCTTTCTCTTTTCTTTTTTCTAACATGTTTGTAAATAATTGTAAGAGCAACAAAATCAAGAGGTGTTGATCCCTGCTGGAAGTGCAGCTACATTTGAGTTGCTAGCAATTCAGTTGCTAGCAATTCACAAGATTGAAGAATGTAACAACTTATTCTCTTTGTTTCCTCAGACTTTCAAACATGGCAATTCTTCTCTTTAATTTTTTTTTAAGAAGCTATATTCTTCTGGTGCAGAAATTTAAAATAGACTATACAGCAATATCCTTTTTATCTGGTCTTTTCCTGTTTAATTTCTTTTTTAAAAACTATTTTGTTTTGGAGGAGGGGAGGAAAGAGAGATCTAAGAAAAGCTTTCATAACAGGTTCAAAAGTATAAAGCCATTTCAAGCTCCAGACATTTGTAGCCTTTATTTCTTCAGTCCTTGAAAAGGCTTTTTAAATGTTAACAGCTAGGATAGGACTGCTTTCCTATACCGATATTCCAGGCTCCCTTTCCTTTGTAGTCTTGGATTCTTCCCCCCACCCTCAATTCCCCAATAACCTACATGCCAGCTTCTTCTTTTTTAAAGTAGGCTCCACGCTGGATGTGGAGCCCAACACAGGGCTTGAACTCACAACCCTGAGATCAAGACCTGAGCTGAGACTGAGTCAGATGCCTAATCCACTGAACCACCCAGGTGCCCCTATCAGCTTCTTTTTTAAAAACAAACAAAAAGAGATTTCACCATGAAGTGTATATAGGCAGACTTCCAAGATTCCAGAGTGGCTACCTTTTATAAAGTATTCACATTTTTGCTTCAATTTCTTCTACACTTGGTAATTTTGTATATCTATTTAACATGTTGTCATGTTAAAAATAATGACATGTCACCTACTAATTGCAGTTGATAGCTAACAAGAATCCCCTCCCCTTAGAAATGCTGAAATACAATCTATAAAAACGAAATGTCAAAAAGGTGCTCACTTATATACTTTTAAGTTAAAACCAAAAAGGCTTAAATCAATATATACTATTAGCCTATTTTAGAAAAAAACTTACATACATACAAAAAATAAGTCTGAAACACTGTATTCCAAGGTCTTAACGGTGATTATTTCTGGATGGTGGGACCATAAAATGCTTTTATTTATAATTTTTCTTCTTGCTTATGAATATATTTTATTATTTTTTTATTATTTTAAAGATTTTATTTATTCAGGAGAGACACAAAGAGAGAGGCAGAGACATAGTCAGAGGGAGAAGCAGGCACCCTGCAGGGAGCCCAATGTGGGACTCAGTCCTGGGACCCCAGGATCACACCCTGAGCAGAAGGCAGACAATCAACCACTGAGCCACCCAGGCATCCCCTTAGGAATATATTTTAATTCATCTTATATGTACATTCATTGTTTGTGAAAATATTATTCTTAGTCTAAAAAAATAAGTGCTGTTTTATTACTTTTCAGTATATATATGGGAACTTCTTAAAAATTTGTATGTATTTATATTTAACTCTGAGTTATATAAGTAGATAAAAATTCTAAAGCATAATTTCCAAAATGATAAAATCATGATTCTTATGTAAATATAAAAAGAACATGAATCAAAATGTTAAGTGTCAGATTTGATTTCCTTATTAATTAATTAGGAAATCAGAAAGAAGTGAAAACCAATTCATAATAGAATTTGACGTATAAAGATTTATATTTTCTCCTGGACAAAATCCATTTGTATTGCTGAGAATAGGAATCATTTGCAGTGTTATAGGTTAAAAAACGTTTGCAATGTTCTCAGTTTTCTACAATTTAACTTTTATCCCTATAGAGTTGTAAAATAGCCTTGTCAATCAAAGATGATCCAAACTGTACACTCATTTAGAACCAGATAAACCTTTCAGAGTCCCTAGACATTCAGCATTCCCTTGAAGGAAATCCATTAATCACTTTCATCCATGCCCAAGTCTGATAAATTTTCCAGATATGTTTTATGAATTAGTAAACTGATTTAAAACTGTTACAATTAAAATGTAAATTCTTTGAAGGCAGAAAAACAGTGTCTCTTTCCTACTTATGCCCTAGAAACGTTTAGTAAAGTGTTCTAAACTTAATATATATATAATCAAGGTATATCACAAAGTATTTGAGGTAGTACAAACTTTAGAAACTTCAAACTAGGGGCACCTGGGTGACTCAGTAGGTTAAGCATCTGCCTTAGCTTGGTCATAATCCCAGGGTCCTGGGATGGAGTCCCACATTGAGCTCCCTGATCATCAGGAAGCTTGCCTCCTCTCCGGCTCCCCCTGCTTATGCGCTCACTCTCTTTCTCTTTGTGTGTGTCAAATGAATAAATAAAATCTCTTATTCTTATTTGTTTTGAAGATTTTATTTATTTATTCATGAGAGACAAAGACAGAGAGGCAAGAAATAAGCAGAGGGAGAAGGAGGCTCCCTGCAGGGAGCCTGATGTGGGACTTGATCCTGGGAACCCAGGATCATGACCTGAGCCAAAGACAAGTGCTCAACCACTGAGCCACCCAGGTGCTCCTGAATAAATAAAATCTTTAAAACAAAATAAAACAGAACAAAAACTTCAGACCAGCTTAAATGATTGCACATTAGTAAATTATAAAAAAAAAATCATGAAATATTATTACAAAATAGGAAAACCTGTGCAAGAAATTATGAGTAATTTATAGGAATATAAATTAAAGAATATAAAATCAGAATTGCAACCATAAATGTCCATTTTAAAAAAACTGTCAAAAGAAAGCATGATCAACTCTGAGCTTTTCTATCAGTAACTTCCAAAGTTGAGAAAATCTCAAGGGAAAAAAATATCTTAAAACAGAAAATTCCATCTACTAAACTAAATTTCCCTCTCAGAGAACTAAGAAATGATTGTCATCATCTGAATTTTATAATTGAACTAAATCCAAATCATAGAAGCATAGTTTGATGAAGAAACTGAGGTCCAAAGAACTTCAGTGACTCTCCATCTTCACACAATTACTTATTCAACAACACTTGTTAACATAAAAATTATAGTTCACAGTAGTCCTTATGTTATATAAAACTGAATCATAAACACAAAAGTACTTTGAGAATTACTGGACACAGTAATGAATGACTGAATTAGTAGACACAAGCACATTGAGGAAGTCCTTGATTTTTTTTAGATTGCTTCTCCCTTTGCCTATGTCTCTGCCTCCCTCTCCTTTCTCTCATGAATAAATAAAATCTTAAAAAAAAAATAATTCTTTCTTGGAACTAAGCATCTCCAATTTGCAAGAAATGTATTATTGTCAAGTTTTCACTAAATAAAGATTAAAGATTATACCATGTGAGTTAACTTTATGTGTAGCACCAACACATAGAGATTAAGAGCACAAATACTACAGCCAGACCAGGTATCAGCTCCACTAATTCCAGATATGTGATCTTTCTGGACTTATATAAAGCCTTTAGTATATATAGCCATTAGTATCCTTGATAGTTTACACACTTCATCTTCTGTCACAAAACCACTCAAAAGATTTGGTTTCAAAACTGAAGGCAACTTTATATCCACTAGGATGGCAATAACCAAAAAGATAGGTAACAACTGTTGGCCAGAGTATGGAGAAATCGGCCCCTTCATACATTGCTAGTGAGAATGTAAAATGATACAGCCACTTTGGAGAACAGTCTGATGGTTCCTCAAAAAGTTAACCATAGAGTAATCATATGACCCAGCATATACCCATGAGAACTTAAAACATGTTCACACAAAAACCTAGACACAAATGTTCATAGCAGCATTATTCATAATAGACAAAATGTGGAAACAACCCAAATATCCATGAAGTGATGAATGCATAAACAAAATGTGGTATATCCATATAATAGAATCTTATTCAGCCATAAAAAGAATAAAGTACTGATATGTGCTACAACATGGACGAACCTTGAAAATAGTATAGGTGAAAGAAATCAGTCACAAAAGATCACGTGTTGTATGATATCATTTACATGAAATGGCTAGAATAAGCAAATCTATATGGACAGAAAGTAGATTAGTGGTTGTCTAGGGCTGGGGTCAATGGGAGGAAAATAGAGTGCTTATGGATACAGTGTTCCTTTTTGGGGTGATAAAAATGCTATAAAATTGATGGTAGTAATGACTGCACAACTCTGAGACTATATTAAAAAAACATTTGGGGCACCTGGCTGGCTCAGTCGGTAGAACATGTGAGTCTTCATCTCAGGGTAGTGATTTTAAGCCCCACATTGGACATGGAGCCTACTTAAAAATAAAAACACATATTTATTTGTGTATTTTAAGTAGGTGAACTATGTAGTACATGAATTATATCTCAATAAAGCTGTTATTTTAAAAGGCTGAAGGCATATGCCCAAACATTATTGTTGTTTTGTTTTCAAGATTTTATTTATTTATTCATGAGAGACACAGAGAGAGAGAGGCAAAGACATAGGCAAAGGGAGAAGCAGGCTCCATGCAGGAAGCCCAATGTGGGACTCGATCCCAGACTCTGAGATCATGCCCTAAGCCTAAGGCAGACGCTCAACAGCTGAACCACCTAGGCGTCCCCCAAACATTATTGTTGGAAAATATATGTGATATAAAAACTGATGCAATAACCATAATCTGCACCTAAACCATAAATGATACTATCCCGGAATTGAGGGAGGGAAGAATAGAACAAAAGGAGAGGAGTGAAATTCCTCCCACAGGTAGGGAGTCATGAGACATTGAGATATTGTTTTACTCTTGGTTAGGGTAAAAACTAAAACATGGCCATTAACAACATTAAAACAAAACAAAATATATATCCTCCAAATCACTAGAAAAAATAAATTAGAAGGAATTACACTTACAAGTTAACAGTGCTCACCTCAGTACTAGGACAGTATGATTTTTATTATTTCTTCTTTATACTTGCTTTTCCACATTTTTACAATGGGTTTATTTTATCTTTGTATGAGTCTGCTTACCTGTGACTCTGGATTTTTTCAAACTCAATTTAATTTACTTATGCATTCATTTATGGTTAACTTCTTAATAGGCTAGTAAGTCCAACAATTTAAAATTCAAAAGATAAAGTATGGTGAAAAGACTCCCTCTCACCGTTGTACCTCAGGTCCCCAGCCACCACCACTCCAAGCATGGAATCTATAAATATTATCAGTTTTTTGGGTATATTTGTGGAAATATTTTATGCATATATATTGACTCTTATCCATCTTTTTAATACAAATACAGTGTAATAGATACACTGTTCTGCACTTTGCTTTTTTTATTCAACAATATATGTCTCTCATCAGTACTTTAAAAATTTCCCCTTTTTTTTTTTGCTGTTTTATTTTACTTTATTTTTTTCATCATGATAAGTATACTCCTTAATCCCCATCACCTATTTCACCCATCCCCACCACCACCAACTTCTTCTTTGGTAACTATCAGTTTGTTCTCCATAGTTAGAGTCTGTTTCTCAACAAATGTGGGTAAGAATGTGGACAAAGGGGAACCCTCTTGCATTGCTGGTGGGAATGCAAGCTGGTGCAGCCACTCTGGAAAACAGTGTGGAAGCTCCTGAAGTAGTTAAAAATAGAGCTACCTTACAATCCAACAATTGCACTACTGCCTCAAAGATATAGATGTAATGAAACAATGGGACACCTGCACCCCAACGTTCACAGCAACAATGTCCACAATACCCAACTATGGAAGGAGCCTTGGTGTCTATTGACAGATGAATGGATAAAGAAGATGTTATATATATACATATATATATATACACACACACACACAATGGAATATTACTCAGCCATCACAAAGGATGAATACTTACCATTTACATCAATGTGGATGGAACTGGAGGGTATAATGCTGAGTGAAGTAAGTTCAGAGAAAAACAATTATCAAATGGTTTCACTCCTATGTGGAATATAAAAAATAGTAAAAGGGACCATAAGGGAAGGGGGAGAACTGAGTGAAGAAAAATTAGAGAGGAAGACAAACCATGAGAAATTCCTAACTCTGGAAAACAAATAAAGGGTTGGAGGAGGGGAGATGAGTCAGGGGACAGGGTAACTGGGTGACAGGCATTAAGTATGGCATGTGATATGATGAGCACTGTGTGTTATACTATATGTTGGCAAATTGAATTTAAACTTTTTTTTTTAAAGATTTTATTTATCTATTCATGAGAGACACAGAGAGAAAGAGAGGCAGAGACACAGGCAGAGGGAGAATCAGGCTCCATGCAGGGAGCCCAACGTGGGACTCGATCCCGGGTCTCCAGGATCACACCCTGGGCTGCAGGCAGCGCTGAACTGCTATGCCACCGGGGTTGCTCTTGAATTTAAATTTTAAAAAGAGTCTGTTTTTTGGATTATCTTTTTTTCTTTGCTCCTTTATTTTGTTTCTTAAAATCCATATATGAGTGACATCAAATAGTACTTGTCTTTCTCTGGCTAATTTATTTTGCTTAGCATTATACTCTCTAGATGTATTCATCTTGTCGCAAAAGGCACTATTATATATAAATATAAATATAAATACACACACACATCCCATATCTTCTTTATTCATTCATCCATCAATGGACACTTGGGTTTCTTCCATAGTTTGGCTGTTGTAAGTAATCCTGCAATAAACATAAGATGCGTGAATACCTTTGAATTATTGTTGTTGTAGTTTTGGGATTCAGTTGTGCAATTACTGGATCATAGAGTAGTTCTATTTTTAATTTTTGAGTTTCCTGTCCTAAAAAAGGCTACAGGGTGATCTATTTACCATAATTTATTTAGCCAGTCTCATACTGACAGATCATTTTTATATTTGGCAAAAACAACAAAGTAATTTTGGAGAATTAACTAAAATGTTCTCAAATTTCTCCCCTGCCCCCAAAAAAGGTATCACCATGATTTAAAGTCAGAAATTCCCTTTGACAACTATTGGAATATGGCTGCTTTTTGCATCTAAAGTCAGAAATTCCCTTTGACAACTATTGGAATATGGCTGCTTTTTGCAAATTAGAGAAACATATCAACAACTTTACTGAAGCAATTTTATAAGCAAATACATTTTCCTTTTCCTTTTTATTCTCCATTCTTTAAATTTTCTAAGTATCTGTAATCAAGTCAATATTTACATCACAGTAAATATTTACAGTAACAACATGGCAAATGTGCACATCCCATGGCCAGAATGGGAATTCATCCCTTCATCATCAACCATCATCAATCACA
Organism: Vulpes lagopus; assembly: GCF_018345385.1. Classification (NCBI taxonomy): domain Eukaryota; kingdom Metazoa; phylum Chordata; class Mammalia; order Carnivora; family Canidae; genus Vulpes; species Vulpes lagopus. Next base: position 10,484,360 of record NC_054838.1, on the reverse strand, counting down.
AATATTTTTTATACCCTGCCTTCAGGATCGTATGTTAGGCCCTTCAGTTCTCTTTATATGATGCCTTTATTTTTTAAGATTTTATTCATTCATGGGAGACACACAGAGAGAGGCAGGCTCCCCATGGGGAGCCTGATGCAGGACTCAATCCTAGGATCCCAGATCATGACCTGAGCCAAAGGCAGAAGCTCAACCACTGAGCCACCCAGGCATCCCTATATGATGCCTTTAAAATCAGGTTTAAGGGATCCCTGGGTGGCGCAGCGGTTTGGCGTCTGCCTTTGGCCCAGGGCGCGATTCTGGAGACCCGGGATTGAATCCCACGTCGGGCTCCCGGTGCATGGAGCCTGCTTCTCCCTCTGCCTGTGTCTCTGCCTCTCTCTCTCTCTCTCTCTCTGTGACTATCATAAATAAATAAAAATTTAAAAAATAAAAATAAAAAAAAGAAACAAAAAAAATAAAATCAGGTTTAAGATAAGTTTCACTCCCAATTAAACAACACATTTTTCAAATAATTTTCCTTTGGCTTCAATGATATGCAACTCACCTTGTTCTACATCAATCTTTTAATCTCAGGCTCTGCCTACCTTTAACTGTTTTCTTTTTATTCCTTTCCCAAGGACCTCTCTTCTATGTGATCACTGAGTAAGTTCAGTCACTCACATCATCTCTAGATTGGAGATTTCCAAATTTATGGCCTTTCCTAACTTTGAAGTCCTTATTTCTAACTGCCTACTAGACAGGTCTATTTGGTGACCCACTAATACCTTAAATATAATATGTCTAAAATAAAAAAAATCATTATCTTACCATGTAAACTTGCTCCTCTCTGACCATATCCATTCATATAATACAATAAAAATTTACTGAGTCATGGTTTATATACAAGTTATGATGCTAATCTTAGATTCTACTCAAAAGATTCTTTGACAGTCTAGAATACCCAGTAAGACTTGTATTTTTGTTCATACCTCTATTATAGCACATATATTTTTATTTAACTAGCAATGACAGACTAACCAAGATAAACAAAAGGTAGCACTGGAAAATAAGAACAGAGAATCAAAATATAGACCCTTAATTACAGGCTAATTATATCAACTTAATTCTGTACAAAATGGGAGCTCTGGGCAGTTTTTGAGCAGGAGTCTCTATTCCATTTTCAGATAATGAGTCTGGCTATGATATATAAAATGGATTTAAGTGGAAAACTATTAGGGATGGGGAAAGGTTACTATAAATCTATGAAAGGATTTGAACCTGAACACACATAGTTTCAAACTCATGGCTTTGATCAGCCTATAGAATATCCTATATTCTGAGATCAGTCTCAGAATATCCTTCTGTGCTTGTCGGGTTTCAGTTTCACAGGACACTAACCATTCCTGAATACATGAACTGCTTCCACAGCATTTCATCTGTAACTTTCTTGTGCCACTTAGTCATCCCTCCCCCACCAAGCTATAAATTCCTCAAGGTAAGAGATTATACATACTTATTTTTAGTTTTCTTCAAATTTAGCACACTGACGCATACTAAGCTGCCAATATAAGTGTTGAGTTATACCGGCACAGTGGAAAGTGCACAGGTTTTTGGTGTTAGACACATTTAAGGACTAAATCCCAGATTAGCCATTCACTCATTAGCTATATGATCATGAGCAAGCATTTAACTTTTCTTAAAACTTCATCATGTATAAAATAAAAATCCTTGCAAATTGTTGTGAAGCACCTAGCAACACACATGATGCATAGTGGATATTCAATAAATAGTAGTTAGAACTTTGGCTCCAGGAATTTTTTTTCAGCCTCAGATAAAGCAGTAGCAAGTTTTTTGTACAGAGCATATTTATCAGAGCTTTTATGTCTTCTTTAGGTTTGTTAACTACATTGTTATGATTCTCTTGGCTGAAGGGAAACAAACATTTATGAATGCCTATTACATGCTAAAGTACTGGGTACATAAAAAATGAAGAAGGCATGGTCAGGAAAGTATTTCCAAGTCCTATGAGAAACAGAGCCTCCTCTCATTGTCTTTACTATCTAATAAAGAAGAATATTGCTATAAAAAAATAAATAAATAAATAAATAAATAAATAAATAAATAAATAAAATAAAAAGAACATTGCTAAGTTTCTAGGATGTATAGGAGGCACCACTCTGTTACATTATATAATTTCATACTTCATTAATTGAAGTACTAAAAAAAGTTACTACTCTGTGGCACATATTGTGCTAGAAGATACAGAAACAAAAAATTCAGATGAACAGTTGTTGGAGTGCCTTGGTGGCTCAGTTGGTTAAGCAGTTAAGTGTCTCTTGATTTCAGCTCAGGTCATGATCTCAGGGTTGTGAGATCAAGCCCCCACATGGGGCTCCACACTGGGCATGGAGCCTGCTTCAGATTCTCCCACTGCCACACACACACACCATCCCCAAATGGAACAGGTGTACAGAGTATCTTCTCCTTGTTTTTACAGAACAAGGAGGAAGGGTATTACTGAGTTTCTGTGCCATTTATGAATTTATATTGCATTATAATTTCACCCTTACCTATACAGCCTTCTGTAATGAAACTGAGTAAAATTTCATAGAATGATCCAGTCTTTTTTATTTCCTATGTTACTTTTTGGCTTGTGATCTTGATTTACGCTAACTTGAAGATTTAATCATCCAGGTGCCAACAATTCTGGTAAAGAAATAAAAGGTTGCTAGCTCATTAAACTCATCTGAACATTCGTTAATTTAAGTTAGTACTATTTAGTAACTACTAACCTTATTGATAGTCCTTTTTTATTCCTGAATTTTTTCAGCAATTCAAAATTATCTATTCAGTCACCTCACTTATTTCTTAATAAAGCCAAGTTCTAAATTGTATGTTTTTATAGTCTGTCAAACCCTTTGGATGTGAACCACAGTCAATCCTAGAAGATTCTGTAACATAACTGTAACTTCACTGTAATTACATCTACAGAATCTTTGTAGAATCAATACGCAAAATATTTTAATTCATAGTAATCAGCAAGTAACCATTCCCCCAAAATACTTCTCCTCATGGATTTATTCTTCTCCTTGATTTTATTCTACCAACAGAACTAATTGATTAACGTGCCCTTGTTTGGTCATAAAATACAACTCTGAGATTTTTTTTTTTCATATGATCGTAATCAGCATTGTTATTCCTTTGCTTCCAAACTTAAGGAGAATTTGAATATATGACCGTATACATTAAATAAAGACCGGTCTTCCACTAGTCAGTTCTGTAAATGGTACAAAGATCATCTGAAATCTAGCACAGTAAAAGTATCTCTCTACACAGGCAGTCAAAACTACAGAAATTGCTACATTCAGAAGCTGATAGTGAAACAGCTTCACAGGCAGGCTGCTCTCCTCACCAAAATGTACACTAAATCCATCCTGTCCTACCATTTTCTGATTTTTGCGCAAAAAAAAAAAAAAAAAAAAAAAAAAATTTTTTTTTTGTGATCAAAGTCAGTCAGAAACTTCAGAATACATAAGGACAAGGATCCTGACAGAACGTTAGGGCTGAAGGAACACAGGTTCAGGCCTGGTTTAAAAAATCACCGATCTTGATATTGCATGAATGAATCTCTAACATCGGAGTACAACCTTTAGACACAGCCCTTTCTGAGTAGAGTAGCGGCTGCCGGGGGTGGAGTGAGGAGAATGGGGAAGGACTCCTCGATGGGTAACTGACCTTCCTCTGAGGTGACGAAAAGGTCTTGGAAATAGAGGTGATGGTTGCACAGCATTGTCAGTGTACCGGATGCCACTTAATTATACACCTTAATACCGTTCATTTTACTTTATGTGGATTTCACCTCAATTCAACAAAAACTTTTGAGGAAAATTAAAAGATACGGGGCCTTCTGGCTGAGACTGACTCCTTTTGGTGGAGGCCCCGAAAAGTACAATTGCCCATATATACCAGCAGGGAGGTCGGTTAGGGTCACTCCCACTTCACAAAAAGCTGTGTCAGCAATTTACAGATTTCCCTCAGGTGGACCCTGGTTTTAATAACAGCCAATTAACCGGAACCATATTGAACTCATTTCGGTGAGAACGAGAAAGCGGCAAAATATTCATTAATCTGCTAGAAAGCCGCATTGCCGGTCATCTAAAAACCCCTGAAGAATAACAGAAAACAGGAGGGTGGGAAACAGTAGAAGCCATTTTTTTTTTTTTTTAAGGTTTTTGTCGCGGCGGGGGGGGGAGGTACCAGGGAGGATTCAATAATCTTCAAACATTACATTTAAAACTAGGTGCTTAACTACGACAGACGCCTCTATCAGTCGCGCAGCATCTCACAGAGAAATGCCCGTTTCTGTGGCGACGAAGCCTCTAAGCCGCTTTCTGTGGCGACGAAGCTCTCTCACGAACGCTCACCGCCATAACCATCCGCGGGAAAGCTCCCTCCAGCGGCCGAAGAAGGCGGAGCTTTAGAGGGCACTCCCGCCACGCAGCGCGATCTGCGCCGCTGGGCTTCCTGGGAATTGTAGTTTCCGTCCCCCGGCTCATCCCTCTTGTGCAGATCGGTATGAGGTGAGCCCGAAAACTACAACTACACGAATGCTCCGTGAGTGGCGAGTAGCCGCGGCGGTGACGACTGTGGCGGAGAAGGCCTGGAGGGGCTCTGCGTTCTGGAGTGGCGCTGCTCGGGCCGGGGGCAGGTTGCAGGCTGCTGGCGCCGCTGCTGAAGAGAGAACGGCGAGGGGGTTCGGCGTTTCCCGCCGGGGGTCCCAGCAACGATGAGCGCTGCCAGGGAGTCCCATCCGCACGGGGTGAAGCGTTCGGCCTCCCCAGACGACGATGTAAATAACAATGGCGGAGTGGATAAGGGTTGAGGCCTACTAAAGGCTGGGGTAGGCCGGGAAGGGTGGTTTAGGAAGGAGGAAGCGTCTGGGGTGGCCCTAAGGCGGAGGGCCGAGGGGCAGGAACCTGGGAAACGTCTCCTTTCCTTGATTACGGTTGGAAGGTTTGAAGAGGTCGAGATCTATATCCTAAGAGCTAGAGACCTGCGTAGGAGGGGGAGGAGGGAGGGGAGGTTGTCGAGGAAGGACGTCCTGAGGGGGTCTGGCACCGTATGATGAAGCTTCTTTGTCGGGCTCTTCTACTTGAGATAGGGATGGCGGGATCCTTCGCGTTCGAGGTTTAAAATGCGTCCGTGACAATGTCAAGATGTTGGTACACGTCCGGACAGATTTTCCGGCCGGAATCGTTTTTTGCAGTGTCCTGTTAAAAGAGTAAGCCGATGATGGTATTGGACCGAAAAAAAAATTGCCCCAGAGGGGGTAATTTCGTACTGACGCAGGGTGGTGAGGTAGGTCTAGGATGTTGAGACCTTAGAAGCCCATTTTGATTTCAGCGCCCTTCCTCTTTTTTTCCTCCCCACCCTAAGCTTGTCTGCTTCAATAGCAAACCACTCATTCCTTAGAGTAGCCCCTTAAATATTTACTGCCATGCCAGGTGTTGGGAATCCAAGGATGAACCAAGCACGGTGCGTGCTTATTAGCCTAGGTCTGTTCTGTGTGTTTGTCCTAGCTCTTAGCGCAGCGTCATGGAGACCTGCAGTAAACGGAAAACTAGGTCCTTCATACAATGGGTAAACGCCATGGGGAACGTTGATGGAGAAATTTGGGGGACGAGGAGGTGGGGGCATGGAGAGGTCATCTTTTAAGGATGATAAAAGAACGGCATTTCGTTTTCAATTGCTGCTTAAAGCACTATTAATTGCTGGAGACGTAGAGTCATTTTTATAGTGCGGTTCAGTGCCTTTCGTAATAACCTTACTCTGTGAACCGTTAAAAGCTCACTAAAGACTACTAGTGCCTGAGTTGTAGCAAAATGAGGTGATAAGATCCACCCTTCTTTGGACGGGTGGTGGGTTTAGGACCACAATGCCAAGGCTCTTAAGTTGAACCTAACTCTGCAGAAAGACTAGTAATCAGTAAGGATCTGGGGATGCATAATTACACAGTGAGATGTATCCGTGCCCTGTGTTCTTCCCTGCTACCGGCTCTTAGGTCTTTTCTTGTTAATATGGTAATCCAGCACTTGCCAGGCGTTTATCTAAGGCATTTGAGTAACCTGGGTGCCATTTTAAAAGCTATTACATTATTTTCCTCCTAGTATTTAACTGTGACTCGATTTGTAGAACGTCAGGCACCTGTTTTGCTGGACTCAAATATCCTTTAGCTTCGCAGAAAACTCTTGATGTTAGGTAATTCAACAGAAAGTTAAAGGGATTGTCATTAACTCTACAGCTTCTGTTGGGATCAGTTTAAGATGACCTTTAAGACCTTTTCCAGTCTTATAAGCATTCTCTTTTGAAAGGTTATAGTTGCAAATCAAGATTAGGTCCTGCAACTTTAATACATTCTAAAAATGACTATGTTGCTAATTTAAAGTGCAAATAGAATAACTTGTCTTTTGATGGTGTTTTTTTTAAGTCCCTTTCTTTCGTGTGAATATTACTTTTACTAGTAATTGGGAGTTATCTTTACTTGTTTTAAAGACATGTTTAAATACTATATGCAAAACTTAAAAATATATTTTTGAAATATACATCTAAATTTTAGAAGATCAACTAATTATAATTGAAGTTGTAGTTGGTCATCAATTTCTAATGAACATTGACTGCAGGTAAAAGATAATCAGTTTTTTTGCCTACTGACTTCACATATAAAATGGAGATAAAACATTTTGAAAGATATTAAAAGTAGATATTAACACGGAGTCTAAGAGAATGCTGACAATATTAGAAGCAAATTCTAAGAGTTACTAAGTATGTATTGGGGGGTAGGTAGATTGACTACAATTCTATAGTAAAAGGTATTAGTGATAACTTATAAATTGCCTCATTGGTTTGTTTGAAGTGAAGAAATGAAAGCTCTTTTTCAGAGTGTAGGAGAGAGGTTAATTTTAGTAACCGTAGAGACCCTCTATCAGGCACCCATGTGCTTTTGAGAATGCAGCACTTGGACAGGGTGCTTGCTCTTATTCACTAAGGTCTTTGACAAGGAAGAACCAGAAGGACTTGATTGGGGGAAAAAAGAAATTAGGATTAGATATGTTAAGTGATAGGATTATTTATGTAAAGACATTGAAGATACTTGCTCTTGTAATAGAAATAGTTTGGAAAAGCTTTGGCTTTTAGACATTTTTTTTTAACTTGATTCCATAAGTTTTATAACTAGTTCAGAAACTACTTTCACATATTCTCTCATTTGGTCATGTATAGTATGATGTGGAAAGAGCAGAGAACTTAAGGCAAGAAGGTCAGAGTAAGTCACTTAAACTTTTAAGTCACTTTGTCTCTTATTTGTTCTTATTTATTAAATGGACTCTTGAGAACATAAATGAACAGTCATTTGTAAGTTGTAAAACACTATGCAATTCTTAGGTGTTATTCTTAAGACAGTCTTTTAAAGAAGCTATTCTAGGTAGATAAGGAATGAAAACGAAGTTAAATGCCAGGTCCAGGCTCACGGAACACAAGTGATTCAGTGAGAATCAGAACTTAAGTTTCACTAGTACTTTTTTTTTTTCTTAACTATGTTCAGCCAGAAATAGTTAAGAACTAACTGGCTTATAAAAAAATACGAGTTTTCAGGTGGAAAGAAGTAGATTTGGAAATTAGGTAGACAAAATCATGAAAGCATATAAGCTCCCCACCAAAAGGAATTTAGTTCAACCACAAGTGCGTGTCTGTGTTGTACAAATATTTTTTTAACTTTTATTTAAATTCAATTGATTAAGATATAGTGTATTAGTTTCAGAGGTAGAGTTCAGTGATTCATCACTTGTGTATAACACCAGTGCTCATTACATCAAGTGTCCTCTTTAATGCCTATCACCCAATTACCCCATCCCCTCACTCCCCTCCCCTACAGCAACCCTCCATTTGTTTCCTATAGTTAAGAGTCTCATGGTTTGTCTCTCTGATTTTATCTTATTTTTCCCTCTTCCCTTATGATCCTCTGTTTCTTAAATTCCACATATAAGTGAAATCATATGATAATTATCTTTCTCTGACTTATTTCACTTAGCATAATGCCCTCTAGTTCCATCCATGTCATTGCCATTGGCAAGATTTCATTTTTTTGATGGCTAATATTCCATGTACAAATACTTTAACACTCATCCCAAGAGAAATGGTCACCACTGTTTCTTTTATATTTTCTAAGTCTTCTACAAATAATTTCTGGAAGAAGAAAGATAGTGAAAAACAATTTTAATGAAAATTTTAATATGCATATAACCCTAGCAAACCCAAATTTTTATTATACATTTTCCTGATTTTCATGACCTTTACCCAGAATGGTTAGCATCCTCTGAATACAGCTAACTGCTTGTCAGTTGTGTGTAAAACTGGAACATATAATTTCAGATTTCAAATAATTTCTAATAAATTTTAGCTTTATCATTATTTGTAATTCTAGCATTTGCATCATCAAAATATAATACTTGAAGAATTTAAACCTTTGTGCTCATAATTTTCTGTTGAAAGAGGGTCATTATCTTTACTCCATAACTGCAAAACGTTTTCATTTTTAGATATAAACTCAATTAGAATGATCAATCCAATGAATGTTTTCTTTCTATATTCCTCCCAGTCACCTTTGTATACACATCTTTCTTTAGCACTTATCCAGCTTCAGATCCTATCACGTAAATTTTGGTGTAAAGATACCATAGAAGATGAAGCAGTCACACTTTTTTAAATTTTTTTTTTTTTTAAGAAAAACAGGATAGTCCGAGCTCTTAAGGTGCAGTTGAGATCAAGTCCTCCCTGTTAAAGACTCTCTAGACAAGAGTGCCATATTTTTTTTCTTATCTTTTTTTTTCTTCTTTGTCTCTTGTTGATTCCTGAGTTGGAGAAAAATCATGTAGTGTTTCATCATCCAAAAATTCACAATCTGATTTTTGCATATACAGTTAATTTTGCCATTACCATTAGTTTAGGGTACACTACCTATCATTATGCATTCACCTGATTTATCTAATAATTATGAAATGACTTCTGTCAGTTTCCAGTTTTTATCCAGTCGCCATTATGGGTAGAGAGTCCAGAAAAATTCTGGACTCTCAACTGTGTCCATGAAAACTGGAAGCATACAGTGGAGGAGTGATAATCTTCTTGAAGGATGATGCACTACCTTGGACAATAGGATGAGAAAACTCTTCCACCATTTTTCTTTTTCCTTATTTTAGTCATTTTTAGCATAGTTGGCAATAACTAATGAATCAATGAGGTAATTCCTATGTTTGTTTCAAGATGTAAGGAAAAATATCACTAGGACTCCATAGTATTTCTAAGATTTGTAAAAGGGCTCAACTGACCATGTAACTGACCAAGGTAGAAGAAGTTTTACTCTTTTTGAAAATAGTTTTCTGTTTGTTCTTTGGAAGACCTTTAAGAAAGAATAAAAATCTTAACATATTAATCTTTACAAATAACTAGAACTGCATAAAAAAGAAATTGAAAACCTAAAATTTGGTCCATTAGACTGTTGTTCCATGGTCCTTTAGAATATCACTAAAGCCAGAGTAACTTTAAATAACAATGGTTGGCAGCCTCTGGGTTATAAATCCTAGGTACTCTAGGGCCTTGCAAGGCTCTAGAGTAGGTCTCAAAATGTGGTCCCCACATCAACAATATCGTCCTACCTTTGTTAGAAATGAAATCCTTGAGCCCTATTCAAGACTCACTGGATCTGAAACTCTTGGGGTGTAGCCTAGCAGTTTGGGTTTTAACACACCCCGCAGGTGATTCTCTTAAGTGCAAACTTGAGAATTAGAGCTCTGGCTGCAAAAGAACTAAAGGATTTGGCCTTGAAGTAACAGAAAAGGAGTATATATTGAGTATGATGCATATACTTAACTACCTAAACAAAATCAGTGTGCACTGTTTATAGTTAAAAATGATGGTGGGGGAGGGGGACCTTGGGAGTTACAGACTTGAAATCTTTCAATATTACTATGCAAAAAACTAATTGGCTAATTTCTTTTGCAGCTTGGATCTAGCAATTGGGAAGCAGCAGACTTAGGTAATGAAGAAAGAAAACAGAAGTTCTTGAGACTTATGGGTGCAGGAAAGGTAAGCATCAAATAGTATGTACGTTAATCTTTCCTGTGAAAATAAAATCCTTATTTTGTTTGTTGAGTGAGCCAGACTGAATGAATGTACTTTGATCCCATCTTCCTGCTCTGCTTGGGAAATACAGGTGACCTAACCAAGCACTCTTAAAATGTATAGTAATTCTTTTTTTTTTTTTTTCTTTTTTTTCTTTTCTTTTTTTTTTTTTTTGAGATTTTATGTATTCATGAGAGAACAAAGAGAGGCAGAGACCTAGGCAAAGGGAGAAGCCGGCTTCCTGCAGGGACCCTGATGTGGGGCTCTATGTGACCTGAGCCAAAGGCAGATGCTCAACCACTAAGCCACCCAGGTGCCCCAAAGTATACTATTTCTGAACCACTTCTAAGATTCTTAGTGCTACTGGGGCAGTAAGATTTAGAGACTGAATAGAAAATAATCTTGGTTTGAGGGGACTCCTTAGGAAGAAAGGTTTATGATTTGCTATTTGTTTAGCCTAATGACTTAGTAGAAGTCATTTCTGGAAAGACCAGTTGGTAGGCCTTTCATATTTTATAGTTCCCTCTAGCCCTTGAAGTAGAAGACAAGCCTTTATCAAAAACTTAATTTTAGGGGCAGCCCGGGTGGCTCAGTGGTTTAGTGCCACCTTCAGCCCAAGCGCTAAAGGAGATCCTGGAGACCTAGAATCGAGTCCCACATCGGGCTCTCTGCATGGAGCCTGCTTCTCCCTCTGCCTGTGTCTTTGCCTCTCTCCCTCTGTCTCTGTGTCTCTCATGAATAAATAAATAAAATCTTTTTTTAAAAAACTTAATTTTTAAGATGTTCAGTACATTTTGAAATCCCCTTCAGTTTGATTAACATATTAGGATATACAAAATACAGGTGCCAGGAAAACATCACCTATTGGGGAAAAACCCTTCTTGTTCCTAGCAATAATTTTTACATGCAAATACAGTTATCTCTAGATACTTACTTTACTAAAATAAGAAAACCTTTTTTTTTCTCTCTTTTAAGCTCCTCACAATTAAATTCAGCCCTTTGTTATTCATATGAGAGTCATTCATGCATTTTACCAACAATTATTGAGTGTTTAAAACAAGCCAGGTAAAACAAGCTAGGTCCTAGGGGTCACATAAATCATTATACATGTTTGGAGCCATCGTGTAGTAGGGAAACCAGATAATTTAGAATTATAATTGCTATGAAAGAACTGTGCACCTACTGCTGTGGAATCAACAGACAGGGGTAGCTACTTCTGTGTTCTCTGTTAGTTAGCTACTAACATAGGCAGATGTTAGTGGTACAAGAAAGCGTCCCAGAAATAGAATTGGTGAAACAAAGAATTAGCCAGACTAGAACAATCGGGTTTAGGATTGGGAAAGATCATATAACTACAGTAAGACCTGTACAAGAATGCATTTTTATAATATCTTGTTAATCCAGATTTCCCAATAATTTTGTGATTTATCATAGAAAGTCTGAAGTTTGTCTTGATTCATGCAAATAAAATATTTACTAAGACTATATGAAGTAAGTAATAATTTAGGAGACATGCTCAACCTAGTAGAATGAATACTCTTTGAGTACTTAGGAAAAATACTCTAAACAAATAAAGTGTATGAAATTTAGTTACCAGTAGTCAAATACATTTCATTAAAAATGTGGAGAAGAAAGAACAGATTAAACTATTTATTTTATTTTTTTTATTTATTTATTTATTTATTTATTTATTTATTTATTTATTTATTTATTTATTTTAAAGATTCATTTATTCATTTATGATAGAGAGAGAGACAGGCAGAGACACAGGAGGAGGGAGAAGCAGGCTCCATGCCGGGAACCCGACACGGGACTCAATCCTGGGACTCCGGGATCGCGCCCTGGGCCAAAGGCAGGCGCCAAACCGCTGAGCCACCCAGGGATCCCTATTCATTTATTTATTTTTAAAAGATTTTACTTATTTATTTATGAGCGACAGAAAGAGAGAGGGGCAGAGACATAGGCAGAGAGAAAAGCAGGCTCCATGCAGGGAGCCCAACGTGGGACTCGATCCTGGGTCTCCAGGATCATGCCCTGGGCTGCAGGCGGTGCCAAACCGTTGCACCACTGGGGCTGCCCCAGATTAAACAATTTATTTATTTATTTTTTTAATTTTTATTTATTTATGATAGAGAGAGAGGCAGAGACATAGGCAGATGGAGAAGCAGGCTCCATGCACCGGGACCCCGACGTGGGATTCGATTCCGGGTCTCCAGGATCGTGCCCTGGGCCAAAGGCAGGCGCTAAACTGCTGCGCCACCCAGGGATCCCCAGATTAAACAATTTAAATTAAAATTGACTACCTATATGTTAGCTGTTTATATACGTTAAATTCTTTCTTAGCAAGGCCAGCATTGTAGCTTTGATCTTATATGTAGGCTGTTTAGATTTATTCTGTTTTGTGGCTGTGAAGTATATTCCTAGCCCTAGCCAACTACTGTGAATATTTTATTGGTTACAGGAGAACCAGCTAAGAGAAAGTGAATAGACCAGTGCACTACTATCATCATCTTCAGATAACTTAGTGCATTATACATTTTCAGATTTTAATAGTAGAATATATTCTGCAGTCTAAAGCGGCATATTGAGTCATTGATTTGCTGATAATGGCATGTGAGGCAGTTAAGTACTAATGCTTGAAGCCTTGAAGCCTTTCAGTAGTATCTTTGGGTGTGGAAAATGTGTCTGTCATCCTTTCACAATAGGAAGATTTGTTATGTACCACATCTTCACAGGTGATTAGTTAAGATTACTTTGCAAAGTCACATTTAATCTCACCTTCACTATTTTAGTGAAGAATTTCTTTACCTTATAAAACTAAGTATGAACCATAAAGAGTGGATTACAACTGATAATTGAGAGTAATTATGTACCTTGATCAATTAGTAACATTGAATCAGGATTTATTTGTTTATTTTAGAAGAATTAGATTGTTTTAAATTCTGTTCTTTTTGACAGTTTAAGATCGGGTATTGTAGTCAGATAACAGCTGGCTATTTGTTTAAAGATCTATCACTTTGTCCATTATAAGCCTATTAATTTCTTCATTTTTATCTACCTAAATAATTTTCATTTGCTTTCTTTGTATGAAATGTGCCTGAGACATCAGAAAGAGGAGGTGGGAAAATTAAAGCAACTCATTTGCCTTTTAGAAAAGAAAATGTTTATATCAACTCAATTTTTTAGTTATCTATCCCATTTAAGATTCCAGCCTGATGTCTACATTCTCTCCACTCCTGTTTTCTGCTCTATTTATGTATTTGTTTTAATGGTACTTAGAACTTTCTAACACAGTATAATTTACTTATTGATTTCAGTTCCCCTCCTTATCTCTACCTTTGCTAGAATGTAAGTTCCATAAAGACAAGGATGTCAATTTAATTGTTTTTCTTCACTGTATCCAGAAGCCTGCAATAATATTGGGCACATTAGGAGACACTCTGTAATTATTTTAAATTAGTGATCTCAAATTCTAATACATTTTCTGCTTTCTTATAGAAAGAACATACTGGCCGTCTTGTTATAGGAGACCACAAATCAACATCTCACTTCCGAACAGGTAAGAAAGTAAAACATAATTTAAGAGATGGTGTTAGATTTGGAATATGAAATATTTATATATATTTTGGGATATTCTCTGTATATATTTTTTAAGATTTTATTTATTCATGAGAGACACAGAGAGAGGCAGAGGGAGAAGCAGGCTCCATGCAGGGAGCCGAGTGTGGGACTTGATCCCAGGACTCCAGGATCACATCATGAGCCAAAGGCAAATGCTCAACTGCTGAGCCACCCAGGCATCCCTCTCTGTATAGTTGCTAATGATGAAAATCCTAGAACTAGAAATGTATATGTAAACATGTATATGTAACAATTAGCATGTACTGTAATTTTTAAAGATTAGAGAGTATATATATATATCAATTATATTCTAAGAAACTGACCTTTTTCTGTCTTCAGAACATATATTTAATTGTAGTGAGCTATATGCCTGCCTTATCTTGCCAACTGTTATGTAATATGTATTTATGTACTTTTTACATTATAAATTAACATACAGTGTTATTCTTGGCATATTGGTTTTGAATTTATTCACTAAGGTTTTTTTTTTGAAATCTTTAATAAAGAATACAAACTTATTACAAAGCCTGAAAAAATTAACTTAATCTTAAAGGAAAATTTTTTTTTTTTTTTTTTTTATTTATTTATTTATGATAGTCACAGAGAGAGAGAGAGAGGCAGAGACACAGGCGGAGGGAGAAGCAGGCTCCATGCACCGGGAGCCTGATGTGGGATTCGATCCCGGGTCTCCAGGATCGCGCCCTGGGCCAAAGGCAGGCGCCAAACCGCTGCGCCACCCAGGGACCCCTGCGCCACCCAGGGACCCCAAAGGAAAAATTTTTAAAATAAAAACTAAAAATGAAAGAGATTGGATTTGAATTCAGGCTACTGAGAAATGAAATTTTCTTCTATATAAAATTGATTCTAATCTTGGACTTAATAAAAACAGGACATAATGACCTGGTTCGTATTGAACAAATCTTTTAATTAAGTTATTTAAATTAACTTTATACTAACCTAGAATATGTAGCACATTTTAGAAATTACTAGGTCTTTTATTTTTCAAGACAATTATTTCAAATTTATTTGCATTGTTAGAAAAGGCAGAAGGGGGATGCCTGGGTGGCTCAGTGGTTGAGCATCTGCCTTTAGCTCAGGGTGTGATCCCCGGGGTCCTGGGATCCAGTCCTGCATCAGGCTCCCTGCATGGAGCCTGTTTCTCCCTCTGTCTATGTCTGTGCCTCTCTGTCGGTCTCATGAATAAATCAATAAAATCTTTAAAAAAAGAAAAAGAAAAGGCAAAAGGAATCCCTGAGCTTTGCAGAATGGAAAAATATTTAACTGCATTTATTCTTTCAAACTGTGGACTTTATGAATAAAAATAATGCAAGCATTATTTTGTGATTAAAATGAAATTTCTTTTATATTTACAAAATAAAATGGCATATTCAGCTTTTTAAAGTTTTATGTAGAGAGTGTGAGAGCACTTGCAAGCAGGGAGAGGGAGAGAGAGAATTTCAATAGACTCCCCACTAAGAGGGGAACCCAATGTGGGGCTCCATCTTGGGACCATGATCATGATCGTGACCTGAGCTGAAATCAAAAGTTGGATACTCACTGGATTGAGCCACCCAGACAACCCCTCAGAAAGCTCAGATGGTATTAGTAATGTTCTAGTTCTAAATAAGTTATGTTGTTTCAGTAAATGGATAGTAAGAAAGGCATGAATTAGAGCCATTATTTATTTGACCATTTTCTGAACAGAATTGCCTGCCTTTTCATTATATATCTTGCTCAGAAACAGAAACTTTTGTTTGTTGCTGGTTTTTTGAATGTAGGAGAAAACTCACTTTCAGGTTAACAGTTATTCATTAGACTATAAATAAGCAGTATTTAAAGCCCAAAGTTCTTAGTGATTAATATTTATAATATCTGAACTTTAGGCAGTTCTGAGACTTATGTCTAGTTTAACTTATCACATAGAAAAATATAGGTTCTTCATCTTTTATAAATACTTTTGTAGTTCAGAGGGTTGGCTACCAAAGAAGTAATCATAAATACCTCCTTAAATTATATCTATTAGGTAACCCATCCACAAAATTCGTTGTAAAGTTAGAGAAATCAACCCTAAATATAATAGCATTTGTAATATGGGTTTTCTTGTGTAATCAAATGTTTTTATTAATTTGACTGAAACATAACCAAAGTACACTGGACATGCAGGGGAAGAAGACAAGAAAATTAATGAAGAACTGGAGTCTCAATATCAGCAAAGTATGGACAGTAAATTATCAGGAAGATATCGACGACATTGTGGACTTGGCTTCAGTGAGGTAGTAATTAACATTTTCACTAAAGGGGAAGATAATTTCTAAACTGATAATCTTTATTTCTGTTAGATTACTCTAGCAATCAAGAATCCTATGTAGAAAGCTTTCTTTTTAGTTCTTTAACTTTCTGTGTGCCCAAATAGGTCTTTGTAGAGAATGAGATATTTTTGAGTTTTACAAATGTTTTCTGATAAAAGCTTAACGTAAATTCTGCTTAGATGATCATGATGGCCCATCTTTAATAGCATAAAAACAGGAAATATTTCATGTAAGTACTAATTTAGGATCTTTCTCAGTTTTCTCAGTGCTCTCTTTTCATACTATACGTGCTGGTTAATTACAAAGTAGTATAATATGTAAAACATTGATAACTTTTCCACATTTCCAAGGGTCAGTGATTAATTTGCCTTATTTACTTTTAAAAAAATACTATTTCTTTCAGGAAGATGTAGTTTTCGAACTGGGGGGAAGGGACTCGGGTGAGTGGTCTTCAGAGCTGTTTCTTGAAATTCTACTTAAATCTTAATGGGTAAAATACACAGAGATTCCTGAGTCCTCAGGTCTTCCCTTGGCCGACTCTGATCATAATCGTCTCAAAACTTTGAATGGTAGGGAGTGGGCGTTGAGACGGTGACAAAAATTAGCGTCTTTCCCAGTTTTTTTACTGGGGTACTTGTATTTAAGAAGAGCCTGTTGGTTGATGTTCATAGGTAGAAGATCATGATGGAGAAGGTGATGTGGCTGGAGATGATGATGATGATGATGATTCACCTGATCCTGAAAGTCCAGATGACTCTGAAAGTGATTCAGAGTCAGAGAAAGAAGAGTCTGCTGAAGAACTCCAAGCTACTGAGCACCCTGATGAAGTGGAGGATCCCAAAAACAAAAAAGATGCAAAAAGCAACTATAAAATGATGTTTGTTAAATCCAGTGGTTCATAACTCCCAAACACTTAGTCTTTGTATTAAAAGTAAGCCTTATTGTTATAATGCACAGTGGAGGACTGCTTATAGAGCACAGACCTTTGTATTATAATTTTTAAAAAGGCCCTTTTAAATAATTACAAAGAGTGTTTGCTTTCAGATGCCATGGATTACACTTTTATGGGCATGACTATAACCATTTTTGTAAAGAGTAAGAGTTGTATAAAATAATAAATACAATACTCAATTTCCTTTCATATTAGCATCATCAAATTCTAATCTCACCTTTTTACCCTTCAGATAGTTATGGAGGAGACTCTTGTGGTAGCTGTTTCATCTTTTTTGTTCCTTCATATTTTTCTCTTATAAGTTTATCTGATACTGTGATGTGTTCATGAAATATATTCAGTTATTATACTTTGCTGTAGTAGAACTATTCGTCATGGATATTTCTGCTGCCAATAACTAAATTGTTTGCAAAAAATTAGGTACTTAGTTTATTCTTACTGATCAGCTCTACTCTTTTGGACCAAAGCAACATGAGAGCAAATACTTTCACACCTGTTAGGATGGAGTTGCAACTGTCATACGTTTGGAATGTTATGATCCCAAGCAGTCTTTATATAATTTGAATTACATTGTATGTTAGGTTTTTGATAAAATTTGGCCAATTTTTACAGAAGAAATTATTTCTCTGATCATTTGGTCCTATCTATTTAGGAATATGTAAAACTGGATTTTTTTTTTTTTAAGGTAATATGTGACCAAAGTTAATTTTCTTCCTAAGGCCTAAATAAAGAAAAAGCAGTTTCCCATATTTGGTCTGTGATACCTTTATCCTCATTATCTAAGATGAGGAATAGGCTTATTGAAGAAGCTGAAACAAATTTTCTTCCTTTTATCCCAATGCTGTTTGTTATCTTGATTATCAAATTACTAGAAAGTAGTATTGCTTTCTGATTTTATTGCTGCTTCTGTGGGAGTGAGATTAGAATCCTTTGGTGTTAAGTGGTTGA